>NW_006399762.1:22286620-22305027 GCF_000299155.1 Elephantulus edwardii
CAGTTTGTTATGATCCACACAGTCAAATGCCTTTGCATAATCAATGGAACACAGATAGACATTCTTCTGGTATTCTCTACTTTCAGCTAAGATCCATCTAACATCATCAACAATATCCCTAGTAACACGACCCCTTCTAAACCCAGCCCAGAATATTACATAGAGTGTAGAAAATAAGGGAAACCATACTGGATATTTCTCATATTGACTACTTTTGAAATGAACGTGAGTGTTTAATTTTGGTTTATTTGAAAAGTAACTCTGTAAAATTATGTTCTTAAACTTAAATTCATAATTTATATATGTATTTTTGTGGTATCACAAAGAAATGGTTTTGATGCTCACTTTGAGTACTTAGTAAATTATTTCCCTTATGAATTACTGTTTAAATAATTTTAATCATATTGTATATATTTAGTATGCTATTAATAGCTATAAAGTAAAACTGAACTTTATGATACAGTGCTATTGACTCAATTTCACAATTTCATTTGAGAGTTTAATGGAAGAAACAAAAGTAAAAATATTATTTCTGTAGTATCTTTCGAATTTTGAGGTTAAAGCTCAAATTCACAAGGACATTAAAACCACAGAAGAAAGCTATATTTTAAACAAGTGAAAAGATGAAAGAAGAAAATTGAGTTATTTCTTTAGGGTTAGAATTTATTGTATGGAGATAGTGGCAGTAAGACTACTCATTTTAAAACTGGCAAAAGTACAAGAGTTTGGAAATATTTGGATAGAACTTGGATCATTTCTGGTTAATTTGTCTTATCCAGTTTTCATGGGGATATTCTACATATTCCAACCAAACATAATTAATATTAGATGTTTTTTATGTGGGTTAGACATATGGTTATTATGTGGCTTTATGTTTGAGGGCATTTGAAATGTCTCTTGAGAATTTGATCATTAGCTGTAAAGCAATAAAGAAAGCCTTGGGCTAAGTGTTTAAAACTACCTCAGGAAATAGTATATCAATTTTTTATTTTAGAAAAAATTTCAACTCATTCAGTATAATAAATTTATTTTAGGACAGATGTTTTTAAAAGTAACATAATTTTTCTTCTTTTTAAAATAGACAATCATATTTCAAAGTGAAGAATGAATTACTTTAAATAAATCATTCAAGAATTAAGTAGTCCCTGAGTATTGAATAAGTAATAGAAGAGTGGGCATTGAAATATGTAAAATAGTATATTTTTTCTTTGTCTTTTCATAATAATTAAAAAACAATTGTATTTTATCCACCTAATTGCTTCTTGTAACACATACTAAAAAAGAGTCTACAATAATTTTGATTAAAAACACACTCAATAGTTGTTGTTGTTATGTGCCGTCGAGTCGTTGGCGACTCATAGCGACCCTATGTACAACAGCCCTAAACTGTGCTCTATCCTGTGCCAATCTCATTGCCTCTGACACACCCATCCCGAGTGCCCCAGTCACTTTATCAATCCACCTCCTGCACTTCCCTCCACCCTACCAAGCATGATGTCCCTCTCTAAAGACCTGTCTCTCCTTACAACATGTCCAAAGTATGTCAGACGAAGCCCCAGAATCCTTGCCTCCAAGGAGCAGCCTGGTTTAATCCTCTCTACAATGAATCTGTTTGTTTTCTTGGCAGTCCATGGTACATTCAATACTCTTCTCCAGCACCACAGCTCAAAGGCATCAATTCTCCTTCTATCCTCCCTAGTCATTGTCCAACTCTCTGATGCATAACATGATTATTGCAAAAACCATGGCCTGTATCAGGCAGACCTTAGTCTCCAGAGAGACACTGTTGCTCTTGAGTATTTTGGAGAGGTCCCTAACCGCAGACTTTCCCATCGCAATATGTTTTTTGATTTCCTGGCTACTGGTGCCAAGAGTGTTGACCCTGGAGCCGAGCAAACTGAAGCTGTGAACAATCTCAATCTCTTCGCCATCCATCATGATGCTACCGATTGGTCCAGTGGTGAGAATTTTTGTCTTCTTGACATTGAGCCTCAGTCCATATTGAAGGCTGCAGTCCTTGACCCTCGGCAGTAAGTGCATGAGGTCCTCCTCAGTTTCAGCGAGCAAGGTTGTGTCATCTGTATAACGCAGATTTGTTGATAGATCGTCCACCAATCCTAACGCCACGCTTCTCCTCATAGAGCCCAGCCTCTTGGATAATCTGCTCTGCATACAGGTTGAAAAGGTATGGAGACAGGACACATCCCTGGCGTACACCCTTCCCAATTTTGAACCATGCAGTGTTGCCCTGCTCTGTTCTGACTACTGCCTCTTGGTCCAAGTATAGGTTTCGCATTAGCATGATTAAGTGTTCTGGGATTCCTATTCTTCTCAGAGTCAGCCAAAGTTCGTTATGACACTCAACAGACATTATTAAATATGTTGTTGTTGTTGTTATGTGCCGTCGAATCATTTGCGACTCATAGCGACCCTGTGTACAACAGCCCTAAACCCTGCTCTATTCTGTGCCAATCGCACTGCCTTTGACACACCCATCCCGATTACCCTAGTCAATGAAACAATCCATCTCATAAATATACATCCTTCAAAATAGAGATTATTAATGAATAGTAACTACTATAACAAGATAACATGTTCTCAACAAGTAACTTATTAATTGTAAGCCAACAATTTTATGGAAACTAAAGAGATGAAAAAAGCATGTATTTGCAGGTACACACATACTCAGTAATCTTCATACAGATGGATAGACAACAGTTGCACTAAATAGTGGCAAAGCAAAAATTCATCGCAAACTAAAATGTTATAAATTTTTCTTTTAAAATTAGAAATAATCATCACAAATAGGTTAACAAATGATTCACTGTTTGAGATATAATCTGGGAAAGAAGGAAGAAAATGTAAATGAATGCAATGTCACTCTAGTAAGATAGAAATACAAGTTAGCTATGCCTATTGGAATTTCTAGAAGGCAGTCATTATTATGGACTAGGATACACTGCTGCTGGACAGACAGAAGAGATCAGGAGGGGCTAAGGGAGGCTATGTTGTAGGTGGACATTTCAGAAGGTAAAGGCTTTTTGGTCAATGTTTGTCCATTTATCTTGGACATTTAGTACTGTCAAAGAGACACACATCTTTAAAGATATCTGAATATTAAATTTGGCAGACTGGGCACAAGAACGCAACATTTCTTCTCCATAGGGCTGAGTAAAAAAGAATTTCAGAAAAATCAGAATTCCCTTGATTTTGTTCTTGTTCCTTGTTAAGACTATTAATTAGAAGAAATACAGGTCATTTTTAAGTGCTTTCTAAGATATCTAGGGTTTAATTATCTTATTAAGAAATGTAATACTCATAAAATCTCAATATTGTGGATTGAATTATGTCCTCCATAAAAAAATATATGTCAACCTGTTTGGGCCATGATTCTCCATGGTTTGGCAATTACATAATAATATAGCTTGGAAAGTGATGTGATCAACCAATCAGTTGTAAGGAGATAAGGGTAGGGTGCCTTAATCAGGGCCCATCCTTGATTTGATGTAAAGTGAGTTTTTCTAGTGACCTTCAAGACCTTGATTCTTTCGAAAGATGAAAGAGTGAAGTCAGCAGGGAGAAAGGGATCTTTTACCACCAGGAAAGAAAAGCTGAGTGTGAAGCCTTTCATTTGAACTTTAGGTCCTTGAACTGTGAACTTCCTAAGACTCAGAAGATAGATAGCAAACCACAGAAAAATGTGCATGGGAGGCACAACTCAGAGTTAACATAGAAAAGTTGTTCCTATAGCTAGTAACCTGAATTTGGACATCTAGTTTCTAAAAGCGCAAGAGAGTCAAGCCATTCACTGGTGTATTTCTGTTACAGCAGCACTAGATAACTAACATACTCAGAAGACTTAAAACCAAAAATTAAAAACCAAATTAAAACCAAAGCCCAGGAATTCTCACTTAGTTTTCATCAAACATCAACTTAGAACTAAATATGTGCCTGGAATTATGCTAGATTCTAGTACAACAGGCAGGATTGTATTAATTTGTTTTAATCAAATGAAATAAAATGCAGTTTGATTGTATTTCTAGATCTCAGAATCCTATTTGATCACTGGAAACAATCAAGTTGATGACTGAAAACAATAAATTACAGAAAAGGAATTGTTCATAAAGTTAATGAGTGTTTTGTTTCTTCAGAGGAAAATACCATGAGTCTTTATGTCTATTAATATGGCATATATTGTGTTTATGTCAGAGGCATTGTATTTATATCAGAGAAGGTCCATTAAAGAGACAAATAAGAAAATCCCCAGATAGAATCAAATAAAGAGAACAATAAATTGTCATCTGGTCATCTCACCTGTTGACTAGATATTCCCAGTTGAGTTGTATCCAATTCCAGGCCATGGTCTTCCCATAACTGTTATATGATATATATCGGATGACTGTAAACACATCCTGACTTTTAATAAGAGTTGAGTTCTTGAGCAAATCCAAATACCTAAGAGGAGTCAAACATAACTATGATTCAAAACAAACTTAATGTCAGCTAAATTTCAACAAAGCATCGTTTTCATTCCAACCATTCAAATGAGGCACCAACTGACAAAGCTAATGAAATACAACAAATGATGGAAGACAATGAAAATGTTCTAATACATTTGACTGCTTTTAAAGGATAAAACAACTTTGAAGACTAGTGAAATTTAAATAACACAGACCCTAAGACAAATTATTTTGCAAGCATTATAAAGAATTTTAATCATTAATTTAAAAAATCAATAGCATTTACTCAATAAAAAGTACTTTGTTTTATGATATCCCAGTTATTCACTAAGATGTATCCAATTATTATGCAAATTATTTAAATTGTAATATAATAAGTATTACTTTGCCTGAGTCTTTCAAATTTTAGTGATGACACACAATCTCCCGAAGGATAAAGAACTTCTCTGGTTTATTATCATGGCACCGCCATGGCCACTGAATTCATGACAGGCACTTTTATTTAGCTCTTCTTTTCATAAAAGTTCATAATCTCAATGGATTAAATAATAAATGTATAGAATATTAAATATGTATTCTAATTACATATTTAAGAGTAAGAAAATAACTGCAGGGTATGTCTACTGGCCAGCTGGGAGCAATCTAGGCCAAGAATGGACTAAAAGGCACTAGATATTTAAAATGTGTCACAATACCAACTGATTAATTATGATGCCAATGCATGCCAGGGGTTGGAAGCATCAACCCTGGCTAGAAATCATTTTCCTGGAACTCAGCACTACATTCAAGGCCAAGGACATGGCTAAATCACTGCTGAGATTTCATCTTTGGGCTGCATTCTTTGGGAGCCATTTCTGATACTAATTTTGTATCAGTCAGTGTTGAGTCAAATAAGAATCATTCTAATAATTTGGACTCAGAAAACTTAATAGGAAGAATTATTAACTAGTAAAGTAAAAGGTGGCTAACTAAAAGGGACAGAAAGAATATAATATATTGTAACAAATGCAGAGAAAAGCTACTAAATCAAGGACTGAGGAGGATAACCTAAGGAAGGGATAAAAGTGAAAACAGCTTATTTGTGCTCTAAGGTTGAAAATCTGAAGCTGGTGGAGAGGATATGGTTGCAGACCATTGGAAAATTGACTTCACAGCAGCTAATAGGAATGGTGTTTTGAGGGTTCATCCACATCATAGTATGTCTCAGAACATTATTTCTCTATAGCTGAATAGTATTTCCTTGTATGCATAGATCACCTTTTGTCTATCCATTCAACTGTTGACATTTCGGTTGTTTCCACCACTATTGTAAATTAAACTGCAGTGAACAATGGTGTGAAAGTATACATTTCTAAGGTGGTGGTTGTGTGCCCTCAAGTTGGAATTAACCCATAGCTGGCCATCCAGCGAGTTCTCAGAGGCAGTAAATGGCACGAGAGGAGATTGCTCATCCTTTTCCCATAAAGCCGCTGGAGCTCTTCTAATGGCTTTATTTTATTTCTAAAAAGCAGATATCATGCTTTAACTTATCTTAAAGAGAGTCTTTGAGAGATGCAAATAGTTAACAAATACAACTGCTAACAAAAACGATAGACATCTGAGTCTGCTCTGAGGTATCTGTGTAGAAAAACTCAACAATCTGTTTCTGAAAAATCAACTCTATTGAGCACCGTTCCTCTCTGGCACACATGGGCTCACCATGAGTTGCAATAGCCTCAATGGAATTGATTTTAAAGACATACGACACATAAATATGATTTTTGTATGTGAAATGAAAGGAGTCATGGTGTTGCAACGGTTAAATGCTTGACTGTTAATCAAAAGGTTCATGGTTCATCACCCACATCCTGGGGGAAAAAAACCTTAATGATATGCTCCCATAGATAGTAAAGCCGAAGAAATACGACGATTTACAGAATTACTAGGATTTAGAACAAACTTGATGTCACACAACAACAGTAAAGTGAAATAAAAGATCCAACTTACCTTGACAAAAGAGTAACATTCTTCACTGATGCTAATCCATAGAGCAGTTTTTCCTTTTCTTGAGCCAGTGATGTCGCCTCATATCTCTGAAGAGTGTAATTCCATGAGGTCTCATTGCCTGAATTTTGCATTCCATACCGATATACTAGAAGTCTAAGATTTACAGGAAGACTACAAAGAGAAACAGCATTTCAGAGACCCCATTTATTTGTTTCTCCCACTTAAGATCTATAGATGGAAGAAATCACAGTGAACGAAAACATAATCACCTTACGTTTCCTTTTAGCCATTCCTCAAATAATTGGGAAGCATTGTTCAAAGCATCTCTGTCTCCCATCTTGCACGCGAGTCCTAGAACAGACGTACGGAGTAACCTTATAAAATAAAAAAAAACAAGCATAAAGTTTAGACTGTGAATGTTTTCCAGACATATAAAAAATGTTAAATGTAGACTAGTTTTAGAAAGACAATAACTTTGTTATGTGAGTTCCACTATCATTCCATCCCAGAATATCAGCAATAGGCTTCACTTGACGTAGTAGATATTTCTGAAAGAGAAAAAGGAAAAATAAAACCACATGTAAAATAAGTAATAACTTACCAATTATCAATTGTATTACCATTTATTGTAACTAATGTTATTGTTGTTATGTGCCATCAAGTTGCCTGTGACTGATAGCGACCCTATGTACAACAGCTCTGAACCCAGCTCTATCCTGTGCCAATCTCATTGTCTCTGACACACTTACTCCCATTACTCCAGTTACTGAGTTAATCCATCTCATCCAGGGCCTTCCACTGTCGTGCTGTCCCTCCACCCTACCAAGCATAATGTTCCTCTCCAAGGACTGGTCCCTCCTTGCAATATGCCCAAAATAAGTCAGACAGAGCTTCTGAATCCTTGCCTCCAAGAAGTAGCCTGGTTTCATCCTCTCCAGGACAAATCTGTTTGTAGCAGTCCATGGTATGTATGTGTGTGTGTGTGTGTGTGTGTGTGTGTGTGTGTATATATATGGTGTGTGTATGTATGTGTGTGTATCTATCTATCTAGTGTGTGTATGTATATATCTATATATAAATCTCGTGTGTATATATATATATATATCTCGTGTGTGTATATATACACATCCCGTGTGTATATATATATCTCGTGTGTGTATATATATATATATACACACATATATACTCTCAATGCTCAGGTTTTCCATTCATAGGGTCACTAGGAGTTGTCTACAACTCGATGGCACCTAACAACAACAACATATATGTACTCTTCTCCAGTACCATCGTCAAAGGCATCAATTTTCCTTCTATCATCCCTAGTCATCGAACAGCTGTCTGATGCACAGCATCTAATTGCAAAGACCATGTCCTGCTGGATCAGGTGCACCTTAGTCCTCATACTGACATCGTTGCTCTTCAGTACTCTGGAGATGTCCCTTAAATCCCTTGTTATTTATTTGTTATTTACTTCAGAGTATTTTGAATATATTTTAGGAAAGAGACGTTCATTTTCATTAACTGAAATTTTGTTACAATATTGAAGTAGTAAATTATTGTTAACCTTTTTTTTTATTACCAATATTTTATAAAACCATTGGTAAGTCCACTTTTTAAAACTTCATTTTTTTAGTTAACATACATAAAAGAATAACACGTAAAATACTTTCTGCACTAAGAAGGTGGTTTAGGTATTGATAAAATAGAAATAGCAACTAACATGTATGCAAGATAGGTAGGCAAGTGCTAATATTTCTGTTTTATAAAGATTTTTATTAATAATTACAATGTTAAATCATCTTTCCAAGCCCTCTCACTTAGTAAACAGAAACTTAGCTTTTAAAATGTCTTACTGTAAAGCCAACGGGGTAAACATAAAAAAAATACTTGTGTAAAAAACAGTTCATTTTAACTTTGTTGTTGTTGTGTACCATAGAGTTGGAAGTGACCCATAGCTGATCCTCTGGTGGGTTTTCAGAGGCAGTTAATTACATGGGAGGAAATTGTCTATCCTTCTCCCATGGAGCAGCTTGTGGCCTTGAGCTATTATAGTTAATAGCTATAGTTTAAATCTCTCTGTTTTAAAGAAAATATTAGTAATTCCTAGTGACTCTTAATATATCATTATGTGGTACACTAAAGCACAAGTACACTTACCCCCACTTACTGACTATACCATTTTCTGGCATTTTGCATTGACTGTAAAGCATTATATTAACTTATAATATATATTAATAATATATTGTATTAATGATGTCAGTCTGGAGGCTAAGGTGCACCTGATTCAGTCCATAGTCTTTGCAACTACTTATTATGTGTCAGAAAGCTGGACAATAGCTAGGGATGATAGGAGAATTGATGCCTTCGAGCTGTGATGCTGGAGAAGAGTGTTGAATATACCATGGATTGCCAAGAAAACAAACAGGTTTGTTCTGAAGAGGGTGAGACCACGCTGCTCCTTCCAGGCAAGGTTTCTGAAGCTTTGTGTGGCATACTTTGGATATGTTTCAAGGAGGGACCAGTTCTTGGAGAGGGACGTCATGCTTGGAAGAGCGGAGCGACAGTGCAAGAGAGAAAGACTGTCGATGAGATGGATTGATTCAGTGACTGAGGTGATGGGGGTAGGTGTGACAGAGACAATAAGATGGCACAGGCTAGAGCAGAGTTTAAGGCTGTTGTACATAGGGTTGCTGTGAGTCCCAGGAGACTCGACAGCACATAACAACAACATAATAGTATTTTTAAAAAGTCCTACTCTCTGACTATTTTGTGCATTAAAAATGTATGTCTAGCAATAATGAATATTGAAGTGGAAGGTGAGAATGGTGCTGACTTATATGCCAACTTTACTGAGCCATGATTCTCAGTAGTATGGTAGTTATGTAACAATATAATTTGATGATTATTCAATGCCGTGCTGTTATTGCTAGGTACTATTGAGTTCAATACAACTCAGAGTGATCTTTTGAACAACAGGTATGAACCTGATTCTATCCTGCACCATCCTCACAATCTCAGTCATGCTTAATCTCATTGAGATAGTCACTATGTCAATCCAACTTGTTAAGGGTGTACCTCTCTTTCTTATCCTCTACCTTTACCAACATTATGTCTCTCCAAGGACTAGGTCCTCCCGAAAATATGCCTAAAGTAAGTTTTACCATCTTTGCCTCTAAGGAGCACCTTGGTTTCATTTCCTACAAGACAGATTTGTTTGGTTTTGTGTGTTCTTTTGTCACTCTACTATATATTCAGTACTCTTCATCAACATCACAATTCAAAGGCATCAATTGTCTTTGTGTTATTTTTCATTGTCCCACTTCAGATGCATAGAAAACAATTTAAAATACTATGGCTTGGACCAGACACACTTGAGTCTTTAAGCTCGTATGACTGCCCTGTAGAATTTTGTAGAGGTCCTTGAGAGCATATTTTGGTGTCCCTGACAGACACCAAATGCTTGTCTTTTGGTATCTTGACTGCCGCTACCATGGATGTTGATTAAGGAACTAAGTAAAATGGAGCTGTTTGCAACTTTAATCTTTCTCTTTCTATCATGATGATGCCTATTACCCCAGTGGTAAGGATTTTTGTTTACTTGATGTTGACATGTAATCTGTAGTACTTAAAATGTTATTCCTTTTCTGTAAGTCAGGTTGTGTTGTCCTCAGATGTTGATTAATCTTCCTTTATTTTGATATCACACTCTTTAATAGAGTCTATTTCTCAAATTATTATCTCAGTATACAGACTAAATAGGTAAGAAGAAAGAATACAAAGTTAAAACACAACTTTCCTGATTTTCTACCATGGAATTTTGTGATCTAATGTGGTCATCTTCCTCATTTCAAATGTCCAATTTTTAAAAAAAAATTATTTTATTTCATTATTTTTTGTGTGTATCGTCAAATCAGATCTGACTGATACAGGAGGAGATTGTTCTTCCTATTCCAGCAGAGCATCTGGTGGATTTGAACCGGGATGGATGGTGAAGAGATTGAGATTGTACACAGCTTTAGTTTGCTTGGCTCCATAGTCAGCAGTCTTGGCACCAGCAGCCAGGAAATTAAAAGGCACATTGCCATGGGAAAGTCTGCTGTTAGGGACCTCTCCAAAGTACTGAAGAGCAATGGTGTCTCTCTGGAGACTAAGGTGCGTCTGATACAGGCCATGATCTTCGCAATCACTTGTTATGAATCAGAGAGTTGGACAATGACCAAGGAGGATAGAAGGAGAATTGATGCCTTTGAGCTGTGGTGCTGGGGAAGAGTATTGAGGGTACCATGGACTGCTAGGAAAACAAACGGATTCATCCTGGAAAGGGTTAAACCGGGTGGCTCCTTGGAGGCAAAGATTCTGAGATTCCATCTAACATACTTTTGGACATGTTGTGAGGAGAGACTGGTCCTTAGAGAGGGACACGATGCTTGGGAGGGTGGAGGGACGGCGCAGGAGAGGAAGGCCCTCTATGAGGTGGATTGATTCAGTGACTGGGAAAATTGGGATGGGAGTGTCAGAGACAGTGCGATTGGCACAGGACAGAGCGGAGTTTAGGGCTGTTGTACACAGGGTTGCTATGAGTCGCAAGCGACTTGACCAATGGCACATAACAACAACAACATCTCTGAGATTGCAGTGCAGCTTCTTGCCACTAGGCCACCAGAGCTCGCCATCAAATGTCCAATTTTACATAATAACCTGGTCTTTGGAATCTACCCATGCTGATAAACGAGAAATGATTGCATTGATAAACTACATGCTGAAAAAAAAATAAAAGATAACATCTTTTGCTTATATTAGTTGAACCATTGCTATTTCCTTTGATTTCACTTAGCAGGTAGATATGCATATTTCCTCCAAAAATCTCTTTATTCTATACATGGATAAACATTTACTTTCATAAGATAGTTTATCATCAGGGTTACCTGAATCATAGGATATATCTCTTCATCATCTTCAAACATACTTATGATATATGTTACCGCTGAAATGACTCTCTGCCATGGTGAGAAATCTCTTTCCTCATGGAGATACCTGGTCAAGTTTAGAGGCACGCCATAACTAAGAAGTTGAGCTCTATAAAATAAAACGAAGTAAAATAAAAGTAATTTAGTTTTAAAAGTCCAAAACAGCTTAGAATGCATTGACTCAGAATACTAATATGGTAATCATAGCACTGAATTCTAATAAGAATCCTTTTGTTAAATAATTAAAAGAACACATTTGTTGTGGAGGTCTAATAAAAATGTTATTAATGTTATATTAGGTTTGTTCTATCTTCAATAGTAAAGTGGAAGACAGTATCTGAAGATATAACTTGGGGGGGCTGGAAATCAAAGTTTCAGATAAAATAAAAACTAGCTATACAGCTTAGCATAATGAATAAAAGGCATTAATATTTTGCATTCACAAACTAGTTACTGTACAGAAGTATACCACTATAGTAAACAAGGAAAAGAAAAAAGTAATGATGGACATAGTCCAACAGAAGTATACCACTATAAATGTAACTTATTAATATTATTACATTTGCATATTAAAATGATGAACACCATACTAAAGAAAAAATTAATGTTTAAAATATTCAGTTAATTTCTCTTTTTCATTAAAACATTCTTTTTAAAGAATTAATTTTACATTAAATCCCAGAAACATTCTTTTGTTTCTTTATGTATTTTCAAGATATTAACATTTCAAAACTCAAACTTATTGCCACCAACTGAGAATCTACTCATAGCTGAACTTCCAGCAGATTTTCTGAGACTATACAGATTCCTTAATGTTTACAGGAATAAATTTTATTCACCTTAAAAAGGATTCTAGAGCATTTTGAAATCATTCTTTGAGGAACTCCTATGATTCAAATGCTAACCTAGCTTTTGAGAAGAAAGTAATTGAGAATTTTGTCTTCCCAAATTACATTGTACTAGTTTAAATTAGGGAGCTCTGGTGGATTAGTAGCAAGAATCTATGCTGCAACCCTGAAGGCACGCAGTTCGAGGACAACAGCCACTCCACAGAAGAAGTAGAGACAATCTCTTCCTGTGCAATTAACTGCTTCTGAAAACCCTCCAGAGGGTCAGCTCTGGGTGAGTTCTGACTCTGTGGTATGCAACAATACAGCAACATCAACAAGTTTAAATTTAAGAATAATTTTCACATCATTGACTTTAGCAGTACTGAAGCACTGCATATTAGATATGAGATAATTTTGTGAGTAAAGAACAAAGTATTTCTCTTGACCCATTATAGTTTTAGATTAAAATTTTGACTAGAGGATGAAATAGTATATGAAAGACAGATACAAATAAAAATCTTTGTCATCATATAATTTACACTATTTCCTCAACTGTTCATCTTATTTAGAAGAATTTCTGTTTTAGAGTATTCAGATCACCTAATACAAGTATAAATAAGATTGAGAAATGGGATATTTATGTAAGAATGTTTTTTGTTGTTGTTGTTGTTATGTGCTGTAAGAATGTTTAGGTTGAAAAAAAAGGAATGATTTTTGTGTTGACATTTGATACTTAATTGAGAATTTTATCTTTACTGATTCTCTTGTATATGAGGAGATTGCCTATTGCTAAGTGAACAGAGTCACAACTATATACTATTAATATTTTTAGAAAGTTTATGAAGAATATTTGTTGTTCAGAGGGCCAAAATAGTCAAGAGGTTAATGAAAGTTTAGTAGAAGTTATTACATTATTTACTAGGTGCTGAACTTCACAGTTTTATAGGTGACAAGATCCAGGATGACTGGTCTTAGTTACAAGGGCCAGAAGATTGGCTAATTGGATAGAATAAATAGAAGTAAGGCAGTGGGGAGGTATCCAATGATCTAAAGATCAGAAGCTCTGATTAAGTACTAAATATTCATCATGACCTATTTTTCTTGAAAAATCAATATGCTCCTAGTGCCTTGTTTTCAGTACACTTGATAATCATGTAACACTCCTGCTTTGGTATTACTTGTTTCCGTTAAGTCTGAATCACAGGGACAGAACCTTTGAAGTGGAGCAGATTTTTTTTTTCTGGTTTGTTTTATAGGTATATTACTTTGCAAGTAAGTCTATACACTTTTTATTCCCACTAAGTAACGCTCCTTTGTAACTCTCACCTACTTAATTAATGGTATTTGGTAATCAAAGGAACAGTTCTATCATTTAGAGTTATAACTCTGAAATTTGAGCATACTTAGCATTACCTGGAAGGTTTGTTAAGACATACACTGTTAGACTCCATTCTAGGTTTTCTGATTCAGTAAGTCTAAGATATTGTTGTTGGTCCTTACTCATAGAGATTTCAAGTTTAAGAGAATAAAACATTGACCAGTCTTAACACATCTTCACAATATTTGCTGTGCCTCTTGGTACAGCGACTCTGTCAATCCATCTTCTTGACTGCCTTTCTCTTTTTTACTGACCTCTACCTTTCCATTTATATAGTAAGAGTTCAATTTGTGGCACTTAATAGATAGAATTTTGCTAAAACCATAATATAAAAAAGGATGGAGATTGTAATTTAAAGGAAGTTCCAAGCAAACTAGAAGTAGAAGAACATGAACAAGTGATAGGAGTTCATTCTTCCACTCCTATCTTGCCAAGAGACATCTAGGAAAGTTGGAGGAATATTGTGGAAAGGTTTAGCTTATTGTTTTCCCCATGGTGACCTGTAAACACTGCCAAACCTACATAGAAATGCTGGTATTCAACAGTGACTTGTTAGACTTTGCTCTTGAATGTTATTGTTGTTGCTATGTGCCATTGAGTCGCTTGCGACTCATAGTGATCCTATCTATGTACAACAGCCCTAAACCCTGCTCTATCCTGTGCCAATTGCACTGCCTCTGACACATCCATCTAGATTACCCCAGTCACTGAATCAATCCACCTCATAGAGGGTCTTCCCCTTCAGCGCCATTCCTCCACCCTCCCAACCATGATGTCCCTCTCCAAGGACCTCTCCCTCCATACAACATGTTTAAAGTATGTCAGATAAAGCCTCAGAATCCTTGCCTCCAAGGAGCAGCCTGGTTTAACCCTCTCCAGGTTGAAGCTGTTTGTTTTCTTGGCAGTCCAGGGTACATTCAATATTCTTCTCCAGCACCACAGCTCAAAGGCACCAATTCTCCTATCCTCCTTAGTCATCATCCAACTCTCTGATGCATAACAAGTGATTGCAAAGACCATAGCCTGTATCAGGTGCACCTTAGTCTCCAGAATGACACCATTGCTCTTCAGTACCCTGGATAGGTCCCTAACAGCAGACTTTCCAATCGCAATAAATTTTTTTTAATTTCCTGGCTACTGGTATGAAGAGTGTTGACCGTGGAGTCAAGCAGACTAAAGTTGTTAACAATCTCAATCTCTTCACCATCCATCCTGATGCTGCCAATTGGTCCAGTGGTGAATCTTTTTCTTCTTGACATTGAGCTTCAATCCATACTGAAGTCTGCAGTCCTTGACCCTCTGCAGCAAGCATTTCATGTCCGCCTCAGTTTCAGCAAGCAGGATTGTGTCACCTGCATAACAGAGATTGTTAATAGATCTTCCACCAATCCTGATGCCACACTTCTCCTCATAGAGCCCAGCCTCTCAGATAATCTGCTCTGCATACAGGTTGAAACGGTATGGAGATAGGACACATCCCTGGCATATGCCTTTCTCAATTTTGAACCATGCAGTGTTTCCTTGCTCTGTTCTGACTGCCTCTTGGTCCAAGTATAGGTTTCACATTAACACAATCAAGTGTTCTAGGATTCCCATTCTTCTCAGAGTCAGCCACAGTCTGTTATGCTCCACACAGTCAAACGCCTTTGCATAATCAATGAAACACAGATAGACATTCTTCTGGTATTCCCTGCTTTCAGCCAAGATCCATCTAACATCAGCTTCAATATCCCTAGTACCATGACCCCTTCTAAACCCAGCCTGGACTTTTGGCAGTTCTCTGCTGATGTGCTGTTCTAGTCGGTTTTGGATAATTTTCAGTGGAATCTTGCTTGCGTGTGAAATCAATGATATTGTTCTGTAGTTTCCACACTCTGTTGGGTCACCCTTCTTTGGAATGGGAACAAACATAGATCTCTTCCAGTCAGTTCGCCGAATGGTTGTTTCTCCAGATTTCTTGGCACAACTTGGTGAGCACATCCAGGGCAACATCTGTTATCTGGAATACTTCAATTGGTATACCATCTATTCTTGGGACCTTATTTTTTGCTATTTCCTTCAAAGTAGCTTGAACTTCTTCCTTCATCACCATAGGCTCTTGCATTATGCAGATTTTGATGGCATAGCCTATGGCAAAAGCACTGCCATCTCTAGCAATTCAAATCTACTAGTGGTTACATGAGAGAGAAATAGCAGTTTCTTCCACTTATGATTTACAACCTTAGACCAGGAGAGAGTTGTGTGAAACAACTCACTGACAGTAGGTTTAGGACTTTTGACTTTTTGGTTGATTTTGTTGTGTGTATCTTTTTTTGCCTTTTTTCTTTTTTTTTTTTTACGCATCATCGAAGTCTTTGTTGAAGAAGCTGAGTGCTATGATATCCATTTCAACCATCCAGACACTTCTCTTAATGCTTCCTAAAGTCTCATTCTCATTGCTCTTGAATGAGACTTTAGAAAGCTTGTATTCCTGGCAGTTCTCTGTCAATTCATTGTTCCATTCATCTTTGGATAATCTTCAGCAGGATTTTCCTAGTATGTGATATTAGTGATATTGTTCAATAATTTCTACATCCTGTTGGATCATCTTTTTGGGGGGGATGGAAATAAAAATTAATCTTTTCCAGTCAGTTGGCCAGGTGGTTGCCCTCCAGATTTCCTGGCACAGTTTGGTGAGCAGATCCAGGGAAAAATCTGTTTGTTGAAATATGTAAATTGGTCTTCTATCAGTTCCTGGGGCTTTATTATTTGTCAATTCCTTCCTAAAGCATTTGATACAGAAGGTCAACAATTGCAGTCTTCAATATAGATTGCAGATCAACATCAAGAAGACAAAGATTCTCACCACTGGACCAATTGGCAGAACCATAATAGATGGAGGGGAGATTAAGATTCTTTACAATTTCAGCTTGCTTGGCTCTACAATCAACACTCTTGGCATGAGCAATCAGGAAATCAAAAGCTGAATGGCATTGAGGAAATCTTCTATCAGGGCCCTCTCCAGCGTGCTAAAGAACAACAGTTTCAGTCTGGACACTAAGATGTTCCTGTTCCAGGCCATGGTCTTTGTAACTATTTGATATGTATCAGAGAGAAGGATAACGACTAAGGATGGCAGAAGAAGGATCAATGCATTTGAGTTGTGGTGCTGGAGAAGAGTACTGAACATACCATGGACTCCCAGGAAAACAAATAAGTTTGTCTTGGAGAGGGTGAAACCAAGTTCTCCTTGGAGGCTAGAATTTTGAAGTTCTATCTTACATACTTTGGGCACATTCCCAGGAAAGACCAGACCTTGGAGAAGGACATCATGTTTGGAAGGGTGGAGAGACAGTGCAAGAAAGGAAGACTCTGAAAGAGATGGATTGACACAGTAACTGGGGCAATGGAGGTAGGTGTGTCAGAGATAGTGAAATTGGATCAGGGTAGGAGAACTATACTGTGCATAGGGTCACTATGAGTCATAGGTGACTTGATGGCATGTAAAAACAACATGTTATCAAAATAGAGTTCTAGTGGCTTAATGGTAAGGAGCTGACCTGCCAACCCTAAGACAGATGGTTCAAATTCATCACCTGCTCTGCAGGAGAAAAATGGGCCTCCCATGTGATTTATAGCCTCAGAAAACCTGCTGGAGGATCAATTATGAGCTGACCCTCTGATTTGATAGTACATATCAATAGAGCTCCCTAAGAGGTGTGTGTTGCTGTTGTTTAGGGGTTATCAAGCAGAGTTAACACCATAGTGAAGTAGGGTTTAGAACATCTAAAATTTTCCATTTTTCTGGTCTTTCAACATGAACTTGCTGATTCAATTTAAATGTCTAGCTTAAAACAATCTTTCTTCAATGAACTGAATTCTCTTTGAAGTAATTTCTCATTCTCCTTGTTTTCTCCTTTTCTTCTCATTTTTAAAAAAATCGGTCCAAAAAAGATTTTGTAAAGTTTCTTATATTTGGTTCTTTAGTTGTCTTTGGTCATTCATGTAAGTGCTAAAACCAGTGTACACAGTTTACTTGGAACTGTATCATGTGCTCTTGGAGTGGCATTTACCTTGTGGTTCTTACTTACTTGACCTTCACTGTAGATATCCTTGGAGCCACTGAACCTTGATGCTTGGTTGAAAGTCTATTCGAATAATTTTCTTAGGTGGTCCTTTAAATATGATGTTTGCCATCGTTCACTTTTCATCTAGTGAACATTACTATTATATATGGTCTTGTCAAGTATTACCCTCTGCTTTTCCTTATTTTTATTTTTTTTTACTTCTCAAATTCTAGTCTACAGTGAACTATAGAGAACAACAGAAACTACTAAAAACAAAAAGTGACTGTAATAAGGGAATAAATATGTATTCTTCCTCCATTTTGGCAAGGCTTCAGATTTAAAATCATGAAAGGTTTGTATTTGGGTTATGTTCTTTCACTATATTTATAAAGTCTGTATATTGAGTATATAATCTGGGAAATTTGACTATATGAAGAAGAATGTGGAATCAGAATTGGATGAAGAGTCATTACTAACTTGCAATATGAAGGTGAACTTGCTTGCTGAAAATGAAGAGTTGAAGCACTTGCTAAAGAATATCAAAGACAATATATTTTAGTATGGATTGAGTTTTCAAGTATGGAAATACAAAAGAAGAGGAACAGTTGTAAGCAGACACTGGTGATTGGGACATGGAATGTGATGGGACATGGAATGTGAGAACCATGAATGTAGGAAAATTAGATATTGTTAAGGAAGAAATGGAACGCATAAATATTCACATACTAGGCATTGGTGAG
>NW_006399762.1:22307712-22326697 GCF_000299155.1 Elephantulus edwardii
GAGTTTAGGGCTGTTGTACATAGGGTCACTATGAGTTGCAAGCGACTCGACGGCACATAACAACAACAACAACATGATGAAAATACAAATCTTCATCACTGGATCAATAAAGCAACATGACAAAATTTTATTATTTCTTGGTTATCTTAACAAATGAAAGTGACAAAAGATATATTTGATACAAAATAATAGGCATATCTTTTGAAAAAAATGTATACTTGGCTTTAACTCACAGACATGAAAGCACAAATATATAGACACTTGTAGCTCAGACACTAAATATGTCTCAATCGGACAACTCAGCCCAGTAGTAATTGTCAAGGATTTCATTTTACTCAGATCTGTAATCAAGGCTCATGGAAGCAGTAGATAATAAATCAAATTATGTATTATATACAGTATTAGATAGATATATCTGCTCCAAAGGACTCTTGAAAGTGTCAAAGATCCCGTATATTACTTTGAAGACTAAGGTGTGCCTGATCTAAACCATGCTATTTTTTAAATTAACAACTGTGAAAGTTGAACATTGCATAAAGAATACCAGAGAAAAATTGATAGCTTTGAATTGTGATGAAGGCAAAAAATATTGAGTTCCATGTATTTCCGAAACAACAAGTAAATCCATCTTGATAGAATGCAGCCAGAATGCTTTTGGAGGGGAGAATTTGTCTCACTTCTGACATGTTATGAGAAAAGGCTAATCCCCAGAAAAAGATATGTCGCTTTAAGAAGTTGTAGAAGGTTAACGAAATTGTAAAGATTCTCAAGAAGATGGATTGATACAATGGCTTCAATAAGGAATTTAAGCACAACAGAGATTGTGAGGATGGAGCAGGGTCAGGTGTGATTTGCTATGAGTTGAAACAATTCTGTGACACTTAGCAATAGCAACGACAGAGATCATGTCCATTATTTTACTTTTTAAAGCAATATGCAGGGCCACTCAAGTAGGACATGAAGGATCTAGAATGGGATTTTTGCCATCCTTAAATGTTGAATATCTAGAAAAGAGATTGACGAGGCTAAGGAGAAGAGAGAAGTTTTAGAAGGTGGCTTATTGTCAGTAACGGTTCTCACCTCAGCTGGACATCCAGGGTGGTCAATTCTTTTCTCTCAAATCAAGGTTTCGGGAAGAGGTTTTCACTGAATCACCAGGAGAATCTTACTTATGCATACTAGAACTTGAGGGCACAGTGGATTGGTATCTTACGTATTCTCAAAAACCTAAGGGTTTAGAGAGAGGTTGACTAGAGATTTGACCTCAGAGTAAAAACTAGCTCCACAGGGCTCCTCTCGGCATTTGGAGGAAGGATACAAGGATGCTTCCTATGGATCAGACCGGGTCATAAAAGGATAAGTGGAGGGTTGAGTCCTCAGTGGGACACAAGGCTGAATGTTCAGGGAAAAAGCAGTTCAGGAAAGACAAACAGATGGAAATATATTTGCCTATCTCAAAGGCACTGTTAGAAAGACTATAATAGGTGACACAGTCCCCTGAAAACATTCCGCAGAACAAAGAATCCATTTCAAATGCCTATGCCATTCAGAAACAACTAAAAGGAGACAGTACATGTATCAGAATCTTTATTCATCTCAACTCTTTCCCCTCCTACTTCTTTTTGTTATACATTTAGAAGATACAGAGGCAGCATGGGCAGCAAAAAATCTGAGTAGAACTGGAAAGGAATGAATTACCTCAATGCTGACCTAATTGGAAGCCAACTCATTACCATCGAGTCAGAACTGATTCCTAGCTCACCCTCCAGCTGGATTTTGGAATTTGCTAGTTGCTTGGGAAGAGACTGTGATTTTTCAAATCACAGAGGTGCGCTCTTTGAGTCAGCTGCACAACTTTCTAGGGACTTGACTAGCAGAAAGCTTTCAGCGAAGCTGAATGTTGTGATGGTTGATTAGATTAGGTATGTTATAGAACTGAGACTGCTGTGGGGACTAAAAATATATGGGTGAACTTTTATCCCAAGATTTATATACCTTGCTACATACTTCAATTAGGGGCAGTAAGAGTACAAGCCCTTAGCACTGGATTTGAAGATGCAAGAGAAGGATAATTATGTTAGATGAACCTGTTTAGTTTTTCTTATAAAATATAAGCTATCTTTCTTTGTTTCTACTATCTTATTTTTGTATTTTATTGTGTTTTGGGTGAAATATTCCATAGTAAATTAGTTCTCATTTAGTATTTCTTGCACAAATTGTTCCATGACAACAGTTAAAATTTCACAATATGTCAGAATTCTTATTATCTTCATTCTACTTGTTCTTCTCATCTTTTCTTTTGGGTAAATGCTGACTGTTAGGTCTAATATAGTTGATTAAGAATGAACATTACTTACTGATGATAATTTGGAAGCAGGAGTGGTATCCACTTTCTAAATAACATGCCTCCGGAAACTCTATGTACTTTGATAAATGTTGATAGTTTGTAGAGGGGCTTCAGGTCTTTTGTTCATAGGGTCTCTATGAATCGTGCTCAACTTGAAGACAATCAACAACAGCAATCTATGACTTGGCTGAAAGGTGACCTCCAGGAATAGCTTTCTTTCTGGATAAAGGACATCCTAAGTTGCAACTATGGTCTCTATTGGTCCACTAAGCCCGGCCTTCCCAACCCCCTCACCTTAAATTTAAATTTTGTTCTACATTTTTCTCACACTCTATCCAGATGTTGTACTGTGTTCCTGGTCAGAATGATCTAGGAGTCATAGCCAGAAACCATCTAGTTCTCTTGGTCTCAGGCCAGAGGCTTTTGGACTAGTTTCTTTTTTTAGATTATGTTTTCTTTACTCTCTTTTGCTCCAGATGAGTAGAAATAAATAATTGTATCTTAGACAGTTGTGTATAGGATTTTAAGATCTCGGGCACTACTTAGCAAACTAAGATACAGAATATTATCTTTATGAACTATTTTATGCCAATTGACTGAGTTGTACCAAGATTATAGTCTTAGACTTTTTATCCCAGTAAATCAATCCTTCAAGGTCTTTGACAACATTTAGAAAGTCTCTGTAACTCTGTTCACTACAGTCTTTGTTATATATTTGAATATATTTGCAGGTATACCTAGACATGTATTTGTCTTTCCATACACATGTATTCATACACATCTACCTATGTAACTACACACATATTTTGGCTGCTATTATTGTCACTTCAAAATTGCCTCTTAACAAATTATTGAGGCATAATGATGTCAGTATGAAGACTAAAATGGGTCTTATTCAGGCCATAGTCTTTCCAATCATTTGCTATGCATCTGAAAGCTGGACACTGAATAAGAATAACAAAAGAAGAATTGACATCTTTGAGCTATGGTGTTGGAGAAGAACACTGAACATCCCATGGACAGCCAAAAGAACAAAAAGATATGTCTTGGCGAGGGTGTAGCCAGTGTGCTCTTTGGCGACAAGAATGATGATGCTTCACCTCACTTACTCTGGACATGTTGCTAGAAGGAGCTACTCCTTGAAAAGGGTACATGATGCTGGGAAGGGTGGAGGATCAGAGAAGGAGAGGAAGACCCTCAACCAGGTGGACTGATGTGATGACTGCTGTAACGGGCTCTTGTGTGTCAGGAAGTATGAGGATGGCACAGGATAGAAAAGGCTCTTTCTATCTATTGTTCTGATCTTTTGTTCTTAGGGTCTCTATGAGTTGTACTTGACTCAACAGCACCAAACAACAACAATTTACATACAACAACATACATTTTTTTTTATCTTGGAGAGGGTGAAGCCGGGCTACTCCTTGGAGGCAAGGATTCTGAAGCTTCATCTGACATAGTTTGGACATGTTGCAAGGAGGGACCAGTCCTTGGAGAGGGACGTCATGCTTGGGAGGGTGGAGGGACAGTGAAGGAGAGGAAGGCCCTCGAGATGGATTGATTTAGTGAGTGGGGTAATGAGGGCAGGTGTGTTGGAGATGGTGAGATTGGCACAAGATAAGGCAGAGTTTAGGGCTGTTGTACATAGGGTCACTATGAGTCGCAGGCAACTCGATGGCACATAATAACAACATTACTGTTGCGACAAAATGGTCTATTTCATCATTTTTTTACCAAAAATGCCCCTTTATATTCCTTGCTTTATTATGTTCATTTACCTTGATAAAGTTGCATAGACTTCACCTATACTTGATATTGCTTAGCCCATCACCAAAACCACAAAGTGTCTACTATCTAGAAAGTTATTCCTTTCTATACTCCATTCCAAAACCATCAGAGAATTTTGGTTTCTGTGGGTATATCTGTTCTTGATGTTTTATACTAGTAATTGAACTTATAAATATCTGATTGACTTATTTCACTCTATATAATGTCTTTCAGATTTATCTCTTTTTCAAGTTTCAAAAACTCCTCTTTAGTCATTACAGTTGTATAGTATTCCATTGTATGTATGTACCACAATTTGTTTTTCACTGATGGATAATTAAGTTGTTTCCATCTGTTTCACTTTTGTAAATGTTATTTAAATTAAATTTTGTCCCCTCAAAATAAATGTATGTAATGAATACTATGTAAGCTGTGTATCTGTATCATATCTTCCTTGATCTGATAAGTCAACTAGTTGTAAAACAATTAAGGATGAAATGCAATACTCCTTAATCTCATCCCAACCTCAGTTGTACGTATATAAACAAGTTTTCCTAGGATATGGCTTATGATATTTTTTATCTCACAAGAGAGAAAAGGATAGGAAAGTAAGCTGATATAGGTAGGAGGTGAGGGCTTTAACATTACCAAGTAAGAACTGGAAGATGCCTTTCTGGAATTGGGCCTCTGTAAGAATGAAGCTGCTAAATATTGAGAAAAGTCAACACACCTACTAGAGACATCAAGGGAATGTTGAATCTACTGATGCTGAAAAAGGACTTCTTCCACCACTTACAGAGAGAAGGCCTTCCTTAAATTTTATTTTCAACCTCTAACCTCTGAAGACACACAACAAAAACAAACTGGTTTAGTGGTAAGAAATTGCACTGACAATACAAAGACACACAGTTTGAATCCACCAATTGCTCCATGGGACAAAGATGGGCAGTCTCCCAAGTGATTTACTGCCTCTGAAAACCTGCTAGACGGTCAGCTATGGGTTGGTTCCAACACAACAAATTCTAATAAAAGAAATACATTTTCAAAAGTCATTCACATGTAATATCTGTTATATTAACATTAGATAATTAAAAGCAAATAATGCTACTATGGACATAGGTGTGCATATGTTTATTTATGACATTGCTCTTACTACTCTTGGGTATAGTGTATTATTATTTGGACTGTTAACCAAAAAGTCAGTACCTTGAATTAACCAGTTGTTCTTTAAATCTCTTCTCATAAAGATTTATAGCCTTGGAAACCTCATGGAAAGATCACCAAAACAAAAAAAAAAAAAAAAGAAGAAAGTAGCAAAACCTACTAACTGGTATAAAAACCATTTGGCAATGACATCTCAGACAAGGATTTCATAATAAAAGTTTACAGACTACTACAGAGCCTCAACAAGAAAAAGACTGCTAACACAGTTACAAAATGGGCAAAAGACATGGAAAGACTTTTCACAGAGGAACCCATTTGGATGGCCAATAGACAAAAGAAAAAAAATGATCAAACTCCCTGGCAATAAGAGAGCTGCAAATTAAAACCACAATGAGATATCATCTCACTCAAGTAGCAGTGACAAAGTTTGATAAGACAGCAAGCAATAAATGTTGGAGAAGATGTGGAGAGATTGGAACCCTCCTATACTGTTAGTGGGGTTGTAAAAGGGTACAACCACTCTGGAAAGCAGTTTGGTATGTCCTCAAAAGCTGAACATAGAAATTCCATATGACTCAGCTATTCAACTACTAGAAGTATACCCCAAGAAAATGAAAACTTAGACATAAATGGAGATTTGTACACTGATGACCATAGCAACATTATTTATAATAGCAAGAAAATGGAAACAGCACAAATATTCATCAACAAATGAATGGATTTAGAAATTTGGTACAATCACATAATGGAATACTATGCAATTCTCAGAAGAAATGAGTTAGAAAAATACTATGTAACATAAAAGAGGCTGGAGAGTATTATGTTGAGTAAACTCACTCTGTCATAAGAACAAATACGGCATAAACCTATTATTGTAAATGGGAACAAACATTTGGTAATTCCATCTCAGACAAGACTCTTATAACAAAAGTTTACAGAATACTCCTGGGCCTCCACAAGACAAAGACTGATAACACAATTACAAAATGGACAGAAGACATGGAAAGAATTTTCACAGAGGATGATATTCAAACGGCAAACAGACACATGAAGAAATGCTCCAAATCACTGGCAATAAGAAAGATGCAAATCAAAACCACAAGTACCATCTTACTTCAGTAAGGGTGGCAACATTTAACAGGGCAGCAAGTAATAGATGTTGGAGAGGATGTGGCAAGAAAGGAACTCTTATACATTGTTGGTGGGATTGTAAAATGATGCAACCATTATGGAAGGCAGTTTGGCGCTTCCTCAAAAAGCTGAACACAGAAATTCCATATGACCTAGCTATTCCACTACTTGGAATACAGCCTAAGAATATTAGAATGGAGGCACAAACTGACATTTGTACATCAATGTTCATAGCAACATTATTCACCATTTCAAGAACATGAAAACAGCCAAATGTCCAACCACAAACAAATGGATTGAGAAATTATGGTGTATTCACACAATGGAATACTATGCAACATGCAGGCGCAGATTTTGTAAATTGTTACTTAAATTGGGAGAGACTGGAGAGCATTATGCTGAGTGAACTAACTCAGTGCCATAAGGATAAATATTGTATAAGACTATTATTGTTGAATGAGTATAAGGATCCAGGAGGGGTGAGAGAGGCTGGAAGCAGAGGATGTGGATGTGCAGGGAGAAAGGGAGATTAATCATTGGGTTGTACAATTTGGTGGGTGGGGGAGGTGAGGGAAATTGAAAGAATTTGTTCAAATTTGTATTCAAATTTTGTAAATAAACTAGTAGATAGAAAAAAAACAACCCCAATAAACCAAGACCAAACTGCACCACCAGCTCACTTTAAAGGGCTTATAGAAAGCAATAAAAACAACAACAAAATATCTCAGTAGACAACTGTGCAAAGGATTCTATCACAAAATTCTTGAAATAGTTTATACACATGGCTGATACACATTGGAAAAAATGTCCAAAGAAATGGAACTGAAGTAACAAGTTGATTCCATTTTCTATCTATTAAATTAGCACAAAGATCTCTCTCTCTCTCTCTCTGTGTGTGTGTGTGTGTGTGTGTGGTGAAGCTACTATCAGTGATGATGCTGGAAGTAAGATGCCATCTACCTCTGTAAAGATGTACAGTCTAGTCAATCCTATCAGACGTCCCATTTTGCTTTGTGGAATCTCTATGGATCAGAACGAACTCAATGACAATGAGCAATGTTTCAGAGTGGTCTATACACACCTCTAATCAAATCTGGTAGAGTTTACTCCTTTCTTACTTCCATTTTCTTCATGTGGTGGTGTTGTTATGTGCCATCAAGTTGCTTATAACTCACAGCAACCCTATGTACAATAGCTCTCAACTCTGCTTTTATTTTAGGGAGTCTCACTGTCTCTGATACACCTACCTCTGTTACCCCAGTTATGGTGTCAGTTCACCTAATTTGAGGTCTTCCTTTCTTGCACTGTCTTTCCACCTTTCCAAGCATGATGTCCTTCTCCAAGGACTGGTCCCTCTTGGCTACATGCCCAAACTATGTGAGATGGGGTTCCAAAATCCTTGCCACAAAGGAGAAGCCTGGTTTCAATCTCTTTAGGACAGACCTGTTTGTTCTTTTGGCAGTTCATGATATGTTCAATGCTCTTCTCCAGTACCACAACTCCAACTCATCAATTTTTCTGTTATCTTTGGTCATTGTCCAACTCTCTGATACACAGCAAGTGATTGCAAAGACCATGGCCTAAATCAGGTATACCTTAGTCTACAAACTGACATTGTTGCTCTTCAGCACTTTTAAGAGTTCCCTGACAGCAGCTTTGCCCAGGGTAATTTGTCTTTTGATTTCTTGGCTGCTGGTGCTAAGAGTGTTGATAATGGAGCAGAGCAAACTGAAATTGTTAACAACCTCAATCTCTTATCTATCCATCATGATGCTGCCATTGGTCCAGTGGTGAGAATCTTTGTTTTCTTGATGTTGGGCTTCAATCCATATTGAAGACTGCAGTCCTTGACCTTCTGCAATGAACACTTCAGGTCCTCCTCAGTTTTAGCAAATGAAATTGTGTCAATTGCATAACACAAGTTGTTGATGAGTCTTCCTCAAATCCAGTCACACTCCTCATAAAGTCCAGCCTCCTGAATGATCCATTCTGCATACAAATTGAAAACATATGGAGACAAGGTGCATCACTGATGCATTATTTTCCTGATTTTGAAACATGCAGTTTGGTTTTTTGGTTTTTTTTAAATTATGTTTTGACCACTGCCTCCTGGTTGAAGTATAAGTTTCACATGAGCACAATCAAGTGTTTGGGGATTTCCATTCCTCTCAAGGTTAGCCACAATTTATTGTGATCCACACAATGAAATGCCTTTGCAAAGTCAATGAAACACTGGTAGGCATTCCTTTCGTGCTCTTGCTTTCAGCCAAGATCCACTCAATGTTGGTGATTATGTCTCTGGTGCCATGGGCTCCTCTAAGCCCAGCCTGCATTTCTGGCAGTTCTCTGTCAATGTAGTTCCAGTCATTTATTTTTTTTAAATTTTATAATCTTCAGCAAGATTTTGTTTGCATGTCATATGGTTTAATCATTTTCAAACTCAGTCAGGTCATCTGTTTTTGGAATGGGAACAAATATGTGTCTTTTCTAGTCAGTTGGACAGGTAGTTATCCTCCAGATTTTTTGAGTTATCTCTTAGGTGTTTTTCATATCTACTGTTGTTGTTCTATCTATGTATTGTTTGTTTGTTTTCTGAGTTTATTTCACTTTCTTTCTTTACAGAGCCCTTCAAAATTTTATGGGCCAAAGAGCTGAGCAAATAAATGTAAAGAAACCTTTAAACAGTGTGAGTTATTTGTTTTATACACAACTCCTCAGAGACCATGTACAAAAAGTTTTCATTTTATTTTAGAGGAAAATTCACCTGTGTTGTATTGTGAAGAGAATGAAGCTATAATAATATTACAGTATTGTGCAACTTCTAAGTCAAAGTGTTAAACTTTGCAAATATTATATATTAACAGGAAATGATCTGTCAAAAATGGTCCTAAAGGGTTCTATTATGCCATGAAGTATTGAAAATCCTCTCTTGTCACTTAATTTCATAGAATATATCACAGTGGCTGATACACAGGAAACATTACATAACTATTAAATAAACATTAATATATTAATATATTACAGTAATATAATAAACAGTAATATATTACAAGGTGCAATAGCCTCACTCCTTTTGTGTTCATAGAGTTTTCAAAGGCCCATTATTTAAGAAGTAGGGGACTCACCCTGCTGAAGATTATCCAAAAATCATTAGAATAGTACATTAACAGAGAACTACCAGAAATACAAGGTGGATTTAGAAGAGGCCGTGGCACAAGAGACATTATTGCCAATGTCGGACAGATCTTGGCTTGAAGCAAAGACTACCAGAAGGATATCTGTAATTGACTGACTATGCAATGGCATTTAGCTGTGCAGATCACAACAAACTGTGGCTAACCTTGAGGAGAATGGAAATTTCAGAACACTTGATTGTACTCATGCAAACCCTATGCTTAGAGCAAAAGGCATTAGTCAGAACAGAGCAAGGAAACACTGTATGGTTCAAAATTAGGAAGGGCATGCATCAGGAATGCATGCGGTCTCCGTACATTTTCAATCTGTATGAAAAACAGATCATTCAGGAGGCTAGACTCATTAACAACTTGTGTTATGTAGACAAGGCAACCTTACTTGCCGAAACTGAGGAGGACCTGAAGTGTTTGCCGCAGAAGGTCAAGGACTGTAGTCTTTAATATGGATTGAAGTTTAGCATCATGAAGACAAAGATTCTCACTACTGGGCCAATTGGCAGTACCATGATGGATGGAGAAGAGGTTGTTAACAATTTCATCTTGTTCAGCTCTACAATCAACACACCAGCTGTCAGGAAATCAAAAGACAAATTGTCCTGGGCAATGTTGCCGTCAGGGACCTTTCCAAAGTGCTAAAATAGCATTGATGTCAGTCTAGAGACTAAAGTGCACCTAATCCAGGCCATGGTCTTTGCAGTTACTTGCTATACATCAGAGAGCTGGACAATGACTAAGAATGACAGAGGAAGATTTGATACCATTCAGTTGTGGTGCTGGAGAAGAGTATTGAACTTACCATGGACTGCCAACAGAACAAACAGGTCTGTCCTAGAGAGAGTGAAATCAGTGGCAAGGGTTTTGGAACTCCATCTCACATACTAAGGGCACGTGGCCAAGAGGGATCAGCACTGGAGAGGAAGACCTTGAATGAGATGGATTGACCCAGTAACTGGGATAATGTGATTAAGTGTGTCGGAGTCAGTGAGACTGATTCAGGATAGGGCAGGTTTCAGACTTGTTGTACATAGGGTCGGTATGAGTCACAGGCAACTCAATGACACCTAACAACAACAAAAAACCTTTCCATCCATATTTGGCTCCTATTTATTGAGCATGTACTTCAAACAAATGAGTCATGGTAGTGCAGTGTTAAGATACTTGGCTGTTAACAGAAAGGTTAGTAATTCAAACTCACCATCTGCTATGGAGTTTTTTATACCAGAATTATAACTGTGCCAGTTTGTTGTACAAGAATTATAACTTTCTAAATTTTTTTAGGACATTTCTATCCTATAGTGTTGATATTAGTGATGCAATAACAGTGATTTTAGTTTGGTTTGTTTGACTTTGAACAAGCTATAGTCAGCGTTTAAGGATAAGATGATTGGGAAGTTGGTCAACTGTTCCTACTTTCTTAGAATTTACATTTTAGTGGGGGGTAGGGAGATGGACTATATAGCAAATGATAACAATGTAACAGTGTGGAGAAATTGAAGAGAGCACAAGAGGAAATATTTAGCTCACAAGCCCTGTGGGTCTTGTTTAAGAAAAAGCATCTCATTTGCAGTCTACTGCTCCAATCTAAGATGTTGTTAGGTACAGTAGAATTCGAAATAACCTATAGCTGACCTTCAAGTGGGGTTTCAGTGGCAGTAAATTGCCCAAGAGGAGACTGTCCATTTTTCTCCCATGCAACAGCTAATGGATTCAAACTACACTGTAAAGCCAGTGAAATAAATCTCCAGTGTCCTTGTGTCCCAAAAAAGTGCCATGCATTCAATAATATTTGTTGAATTCATAGTATTGTTGTTAGGTGCTATCAAGTTGACTATGACTCTTAATGACTGAAGAAAAGAGAAAAAATCAGGGGAACCATGGTTACCATTCTGGTACTTTCCAGTCAGTGTGGATTCCTCTGCCTCTAAATTTAGGTTACCTTCAGGTTACGAAAGTAAACTTTTCTTAAATGATACCTTAATCTGGTAAATCCTAGATCACCATGACTCAATCTTCTTATCCCAGTATACTGAGCAAGATTTAACAATTCTAATTGTAAAATCTTATAGTTGGCTTGAGCTCAAACTGAATTAATGAATTTAGAATTTGCAAAATGTTACTGAATTTAGCATTTGCAAAATATCAGTTATAACTAGGTCAATGACTCTGATTAACAAGCCCTACTCAAAGTCAATAGAGGGGTTTTGAAAATATATTAAGGGTTAACATCAATAGTTTGGCTAAGATGTTCAAAAGAACTTTAAACAGTAGCCTTTCGAGTTCAGCAAAACAATGATAAAAATAATGAGTTTGGATGTTTTTAGCTAAAATGGATAAATTTGAAAAGACTCCCCTTGTAGTTAACTTTGATGAAATTAATTAAAAATTTTATAACAAATTCCATAATGTTTTACAAATATCTTGCCTCATTCTAAAACTCACCTTGCCAAGGCAAAGGCATCATCAATAAGACTTGCACGATCAGCAGAAGAAAAGCTCTAGAAAGCAGAAGAAAAAGAGGTAAGAAACATTCTTAAATTAAGCAAAATGTGTTGATGAAATTGATACCATTAAGATACTAGAATAAAAATATAGTAATTCACAATCATTGCTATCTCTTACCATGTGGTTAGAGGAGAGATTTTCAGCTATGTAGTTCCAAGTTGATTCTTCATAATTTACACGATAAAACCCAATATGATCTGGGTTTATTTTGAGGAAAGCGTTTCCAGTAGGATCAGAAGAGTTCAAAATTATTCCTGTGGTGATAAACAAGCATTAATGAGGAAAATGTTTGCATATGCTATAAACACAGAGAAATTAGCCCCAGAGCTTAAAAAGAACAGACAAGAAACATTAACTCAAGCAGTCAAATTTTATTTCAATTCACAGCCCCAAAGCGTATTTAGTTGCTTAACTTTAGAATGTTGCCGAAGTTCATGAGCTGAGAAAGAAGTAATATAAATAAGTAACCTATTATTTTGTGACTCAAACTTCCTACTGGCAGAAGCTTGTAAGGGGCTGAAACAATTCTGCACTTGTCAATTCTTTGATAAAAGAAAATGATGTCTAAAGACAGAAGTCTATATAGTTCTAATCTTCAAGGGTTAACTACACAAAGAATATTCACTGAGGTAGTCTGGAGAAGGATGAAGATGTAAACATTCAAAAAGATACTTTGTTTATTAAGATCAGCTCTGAAGTTGACGTAAATCCTTATTGCGAAACAGAATGATTTAAGAATCAGAAATGCTTTTAAAATGTTAAGAAAGTTTTCAGTAAAACTGAAATTCAAATATAACATTCTAGATTTTGTAATCCATTTCATGCCTGCTCTTCCAATTTTATCTATCTTATAGTCTTTTACTTCCTTATTTCAAGTGATTGCATCATTTTTATCGATTAACTTTTATGTTAAAGTAGTATCCAGTACTTGAACAGAGGTCCAACATAAAGACTTTAGAAGTCCAACATAGAAAGATCAGAGACTCACATTTTAGACAAAATATAATGAACCTAATTATCTTGCTTAAAGGAACTATAGTTAGCTATAGTCAGCTATAGTCTGACTTGGCAAGAAATTATAATGATGATGATGATGATGTTATATTACTATTACATTTTGCAATTCATATACTTTTTAGTGTGCATGGACAATATGCAATCTAAAGACTCAAATGATGGAGCAATATTGAATATTGGCAGAGCAAGACTTGATATATTTTAATAATTTCAATTAACCTAATGTGACAAAAATGTAGAGTGTATATGGGAAAACAGGAAATAAGGTTGAAAATACCAATTGAGGTGTCAGTATGAAGACCCATTCCATTTTAAAGAATCCATCTTTGTGTGTGTGTGTGTGTGTGTGTGTGTGTGTGTATGCGTGTACCGTCAAATCAGATCTGACTGGTACAGGAGGATATTGCGCCTCCTTCTCCGGCAGAGCGTCTGGTGGATTCGAACCGTGTTCCTCTGGGATTGCAGTGCAGTTTCTTGCCACTAGGCCACCAGAGCTCCCCCGTCTTCCTCTTTATTGGATCAGGGCCCACTCAAGGGCATCTAAAAACAGCAATGGGATATGTACAGATACAGATTAAAAGGATAGGGGAAAACACAGAAAGGAGAAAGAGAGACTAACTCAGCGTTAATCATAATAACTTGTGTAAGAGGGTAAGGGGTTACATTAATGTAGAGATGATGAAATTAGAGAAGAAGTGATGTGTCAATAGATCTATCACAGGTAAAGTGAACACAACATGTTCTCTGACTTGATGTGGAAATTTAGAGAAGAGGAAGATAACTTCCGTGATTGGATGAAAAATGGCATTGCAGAGGATGGAGGAAGATGAGTACGTTTGGGAGGAAAGATGATGTAACATTTGGAAGTGTTTGCAAGGTCTGGATAATATCCATGGCACAGTAGTTTTTCATAATGTATGGATAAGCTCTTTAACAGGACAATAAATAAATTTTCTTAGAAACTTTCAGAGTAGGTACTTGACAAATTATAAACCCTTACCTCACTCATGAAGTATTTATCTTTCTTTGTCATTCTCCCATGGACAAGTTGTTGAAAGGAAGCTAATCTTTTGGCAGCTACACACTTTGAGTGTTTGTATCAGGAGGAGTGTGTCTTGCTAACCATAAAGCCATATGTTACAGAGGAAAGAGAATGAACTTTTGAGTCAGGTACAAGGTAAAAGCCTTACTGTGACTTATTAGCTGTGCGACTTTGGCTAAATCACTTGACCTCTCTGTGTCCCAAGGAAAGGGGAAAATTTCCTCATCAAGAAGAAAATAGGGACCAAAATCCCTCACACAAATATTGAAAAGATTAAATAACATAATAGAGTTAAAGTGCTGGTCACATACTTATGTGTCCAACAGACAGATGGTGGCTATTCACATTGTTATGAAATGAGATATGCCGCCTTTTCTATAAATAACAAGCTAAATAAAAATAACATTGCAAAGTTCCTGGCAATCAATCGAAGTACTACAGTATTTTAGTGTGTTTGATATGTACCTAGTTAAGCCTGTCTAGAGTTACTGTGATTTTTCTCACTTTATAGATGAGGAAGCTGGGATCCAGGAACTCAGTAGTAAGGACTTTCCAAGTTCATTTTACTTTCCGAAGAGTTGCCAACAGGCATATACTGTTGGAATGTTTAGCTGTGCAATGAAATAAGCAGGACTGAAATACTGATGTCTATTCAGGTGGTGGATAGAAGTAAGGGTGTGTTTTCTTAGTTTATCCATTTACTAATCCTTTCCTCCTTCATTATAACAATAGTATATATTGTCTGGGGACATTATAAAAATACAAAAAAAGTATAAAGAGGAATAGAAAATGAATGACCTATCACACTTAACCATCTATTACTTTTCTTTTTTGGTTGTTTTTCTTTTTTCTTTTTTTTTTCTCCTTGTTGTGGACTGTCAAATTGGATCTGACTGGCACCGGAGAAGATTGTCTCTCCTTCTCCAGTGAAGAATTTGGTGGATTAGAACTGTGTGCCTTTGGGATTGCAGCACAACTTCTTGCCACTAGACCACTAGAGCTCCATTGAGTGCTTTTCTTATCTGTGAGTTTATGTATGTCTGTTTTCTATACTCACACAGCAGTGAATGCCCAGCCCTCTTTTTCTTTTTTGTTAGCCTACCAGAGCCATCAAAACCTGTTCACCGTCATTGATCCTATTGGTATTTGAAATCCCAGGGCAGAGCATCCAGCATAACAGCAGCTTCAAAGCCATCACAGTATGACACATTGACAGATGAGTAGTGGTAGATACATACACAAACACATACACATTACAAATAGTGAGATCCTATTTGTTCTTTATGATTGAGAGCGCTTGGTAGCTGAGTCATAGAAGTAGTAGTAGAAGTAGAAGGAAAGATGTTGCCTTGCCAACCCAAAGGCAGGTGATTCGATGATGCCAGATGCTCTGTGGCAGAAAGATGAGCAATCTCCTCCCATGTGATTAACAGTCTCTGAAAACCCAGTGGAGGGTCAGCTATGAGTCAGTTCTAACTTGATGACACACAGAAACGACAATAGTAGCATTCTTTATGATTAGTATCTTTCTTTTCTCTACTGGAAATTTCCTGTAAGCACACTAAAATTTCACTGTATGTACATGTGTGAAAATAATGGCCATATTTTTCTCTCATACTCATTTCTAAATTGTTCTATTTCTTACTAATTGTAAGCATGATTTTGTTGTTGAACTATTTCTGGGCTGTTCTTAGGAAATATCTATTGCTAATTCTGATTTAGTCCAGATGATTGAGAAAATGGGCATTTATATTTTCAAACTCTAACAATAACCTATAATCAAATAAATTTAATTAGGTAAATTTCAGCACGTGTAGATTTCAGTAGCAGATTATGTTTGACAATTCTTTAATAATGCTATATTGCATAAATATTTATAAATATTATATAAATAATTATGACAAATTTAAGACAACTAGACATTTGTGATAGCCCTAGATTCTGAAACACATAACATTTTCCTTTTGTGATAAAAATGTTGGGCTACATTGCTTCTTTAAGCAAATTATTTTCAGTGCAAGATGACAGCTTATATTTCATTACATTTTTTAACTATACTATAAACAACTGAAGATACAGTAGCAGTAGTTTTTGACTAATAACATACATGTTATACTTGGAAAGCTAAAATGTCTAGTATAATACGGTTTCAGAGCTTGAGTCAGGAAAAAAATGTCAGTCTCTTAAATTAAGATCAACATGATTAGATATGAAATGGACTGATTATCCATTTGTAGAAACATTTTCAATAACTCACCCACAAAAGAACTTATTAGTGACTGTTAATGATAATTTCAGGTGTCTCCTAAATTTCAGCAGGTAGCCTATAGAACACTCATGAAAGGAGAAGCAGTTTTAATTTATGATATGTCATCTGGTGGCCTAGTGCTGACGAACTGTGCTGCCAACCAAAAGGCATATGATTTGAATCTACCACAGGCTCCCTGGGAGAATGATAAGTCTCCTCTGTGATTTACTGCCCCTGAAAACTTACTGGAGGGCCAACTATGAGTCAATTCTGACCAGATGGCACGTAACAACAACACAACATGTTATGCAATGAACAAGGACATGGGAAAATGCAACCTGCCAATTGTGTGGAGGATGATTTTTGTGGTTGTTGTTGTGTCCTGTTGAGTCACAACCAAGCCACTGCCAACCTTCCAGTGGGTTTTCAGAGGCAGTAAACTGCACAGGATGAGATTGTCCTTCTCTCTACCGTAGAGCAGATGATGGATTAGAACCGTGCACCTTTGTACTGGCAGCACAATTACTTATTCCAAAGTCTCCCTGATTTTCATGGATAGGAGGAAATAACATCAAATGAAAGGTACAGAGAGAAGATCTATCAGTGTGTTTCCATTCCTCACAGGAAAGGCAGGCATTCGACTGACCTAGCTCACATGTTCCAGGGGGTGGGTAAGTCTATTCCCACAGAGAAAATTTGTGAGGTAGACACACCTATTAAATTGTGTTTCCTCTTCCTACTAAGTACACAATTAGACTATACATGATATACTTAAACGGCAGCTCACTTGAAGGCCATGCATATGATTGATTTGTAATAAATGTGATGGGCTTGATTTGTAGTAATGTCATGATTGGTAATGGCATGTAATAAATGAATGGGATTGATTTGTAATAGATGAAAATGTAATAAAATATAAATTAAATCCCATGCAGGGGATTGAGAAATGCCTATGAACAGAAGACATAAACCATACATCCAATCTTAGTTCTGATCCAATTTGGCCAGTCTCATAATGGCCCCATATAGAACAGAGCAAAATACTTCCTAGTCTTGTGTCATAAACTTAATCATGATTACTATTATCTATAAGGTTCTCACTGGTTATTTTTTTTTTAAGTACATCACCAGGACTTCCTTTCTATTCCATCATATTCTGGAAATTCTGGTCAACATCCTGCTAACACAATAGCTATCACAGGCAGATGGGTAACAGCTACACCTGAGGTCTGCTGCTCAGGAATTGAACTGAAATTAAGATTCAGCTGGAAAGTCCAGAATTCTACCACTGAAAACCAGTGAACAGTCCTGTTCTATAAAATCCTCCATTATCCTCCCTTATCTGCTGACCAAAGACAAATGGTCCATTAGCAAACTCAAAGTTCCAGGGAACCATGGAACCACAGGAAGGAAGAAGACAGGGCTCTTCCAAATCATTACTTTGAAAAACGTCACCTCAAAGAGCAGCTAGGTTAGAAACATGCCAGTGGATTGTTGTATGAAAGGAAAGCTTGTATGATCGCCTCAAGAACAGCAGTTAGATAACTCTGGCTACAACAACAACAACATAGAGAGAGATCTGTTGGCCTAATGGATAGCAAGTAATGCTACCAAGCCAAAGGTGGGTAATTTTAATCTGTGGCACTCAGCCCTGGTTTTAATTGTTTTTGGTCAAACATTCTTCTAAGTGGTATAGCATTGGTCTATTTGCCTTACAGAGGTAACTCGTGCAGTGATGCAGAACACTGTGACACTGATGTGTCAAATGCAATAATGGTTAACGATGGTGGATAGTGTTGGTAGAAGCTCCCCAATTAAAACAAGTTTGGAAGCAGGAGTGGCATCCACTTCTGAAATAGCTTGCCTCTGGAAATTCTATGAAGTTGGAGAAACGACTGAAGTTATACAAGTGTTCAGGTCTTTCATTCATAAGGTCATTATGAGTCATCTATGACTCGATGGCACTTAATAACAACAACTGTAATATTGTAGGCTATCAAAATCTGCTGACATCTCTAAAATCACTGAAGTATCTTAACTATTTTTTTTTAATCTTTATTAAGTAACTTCCCTCTTTGCTAAGAGGCAATTTAATTAGCTGATATGAGGTTTTGGATTCACTTGGCCAGTACATTCTATCAGTATAAGTTAACAAACTACGCCCTAAGTGTTCCAAACGTGTCCCTCCTCAAAATGCAAGAGGACATCATATCATTCAACATAAACTGATTCACAACACGCTAGCCATCAGCCTGCAGGCGTTGCCAAGCATTTCAGCATTTTTAAATTCCAGCATGCCAAAGTGGTGGTGGACTATGAGCCAGAGACCCCCAATTCATCTGGCAAGTCCCATTCACTGACACCCACTTGGGACAGAAAGAAAGCTATAAGAGCCCAAATCACTCCATACAAGTCCCTCTTCAAGATGCATAGGACCATAGGTGTGTCAAACACTGTAATTGACTACCCATCATGGGCAGTGTTAACAAATCAATGTCTTTGGATAATCTATTACATATCTGGTTTACCGGAGAAACTGGAAAAGAGTCACTTGAATAGGTAAAGATGCAATAATA
>NW_006399762.1:22327559-22333195 GCF_000299155.1 Elephantulus edwardii
ATTTTAGCAAAACTTGGTACCATGTAATGACTTTATATTTCTTATAAGTCTTGTGATTGATTATTGTCAAGTTGGGACTGACTCATGATTGACTCTACATCTGGGAAATTGCACAGGAATTAATTGTCCATCTTTCTCTCATGAAACAGCTAGAGCATATGAACCACGTCTTAAGGTTGTCATCACAATGACTTATAACTTGGTCGCCGGAGCTCCCGTACAAGTGATAGAAAGCTGTAAATTAAAATCATATGGTATGTGAATAAATTTGAATGCACTCGGAATATCAAATGTAGTAGTCAATATTAAAGGTAAAGATATATTAATGTGGCGAGCTCTGGTGGCCTAGTGGCAGGAAGCTGCACTGTAATCCCAGAGGTGCGTAGTTCGAGTCCACCAGATGCTCTGCTGAAGAAGGAGGATCGCCGCCTGTACCAGTCAGATCCAATTTGACAGTACACACATAAAAGAAATAAATAAATAAAACAAAAAAAAAAACACAACAAAAAAACCCCAACATATATTAATGTAAACACAGATAATATCTAAAAGAATAGCTGTTGAGAACAAACAATTCTTTTTAAGAAAGAACTTACTGTATTCTCTGAATGTTCTTTACTCATATTGGGGAGGGCTGAGAACAAGAAGTACCATGCATAGTCATCGTCTGATTTCAAGGAGGTTATAATTTTCATTGAGAAAAAGAGCATATGAAGTTAAATGACAAAGATGCTGTTAAAAGTACAAAATAAGAATTTAAGGAACATAAAACAAAAAAAAGCACAATTAAAAAGAAAATTTTATTAAAGAAAAGAATTTAAGGAACATAAAACAAAAAAAAGCACAATTAAAAAGAAAATTTTATTAAAGAAAAGAATTTAAGGAACATAAAGGTTAATGAAATGGATAAAAATACATTACGGAATATGAGAAGGAAAGAATATTGATGGTAAATTAGAAAAGCCAGACAAAGTTGTGTGTAGGGGGAACATTTATTTTGTTAGAAATTCAATGTTTAGTTTTTATAATGGATAAAATGCCATGGACAATACATATGTAAATAATAGACCTCAAGGGAAAGTCCCACTACTGCCTGGGAAATTTTCTAACTGATGAATCATCAAAGAAACCAAGAGAAGGAGGGAGGGCTGGTAATATGAGCTAGTTGTTCATTCAGTAAACTCAGGACATGTTCGTCATCTCTGCTCTAAACTGAGAGCTGGAGACGGCCTTAAACAGGAAACAGGAACTTATTGCATAGCCTAAAAATGGACCAGGCCCTTTGAAGTAGGAAGAGATGTCCAGTTTGCTCCTGGCCAAATGGTCAGTCATGATTCTGAAGTTTCAGATAAAAGCAGATTTGTTTCTAAAACTCTGTGGACATCAGTGGCTCTTTCAGTCATCTTATCATTCAATAAACAACTATTAGTAGTGCCTGCAGGAGGTACAGAATAACAACAACAACAGAAGAAGAGCTCTACCTTTGTAGGGAGAGGAAACAGGTAAGTTAGCAGGTATAGGAAGAAATATTAAATGACAAAGGGATGGAGAGGAGCTTCAAAGTTCCCTGTTGACTTTAAACCAGCAGTCTATGTAGAACTGATTTCCCCTATATAGTTAACTAACCCTTTCTTTTAACTATTTAAACTCTCCCTTTTCCCTCCATAGTTGGTTAATCCTTTCTTTCAATCATCTAAATTCTACTTTCACCACCAGCTCCTAACCTTGATGCCCTTTCTTACATAATCTTTCTTTTATATATAAATATATATCTTACTAGATCTACCCAAAAATTTCACACAAATGTTTGCAGTACTATTCATAACAGCCAAGAAGTGGGAATAACATTACTAACTGATAATGGATAATGGATACTATTCAACAATGAAAACATATGAAGAGCTTGTGTACATGACACCATACACAAAAATTATGCTAAGCAGAAGAAGCCTGTGCAGCTCAGGAATTAGATCATCAGACTTCTGTTTTGAGGGTCCAGGGTTCAAGTCCCTGTTTGGGTGCTTGTGCTTTCTAGAAAGCTCTAGTAACCTAGGGGTAAAGAATGCACTACCAACTCAAAGACACCAACATCTCCATGGGGGATAGATGGGCAATCTCCTTTTGTGAATCTACTGCCTCCAAAAGTCCACTGGAGTTGGCTATGGGTTGGTTCTGTCTTAAAGCTATAAGACAACAACAACAGGGAATGTCCAGAGTAACTTAAGTCTGTAAGGGCAAAAAGGCCGTTAATGGCTGTTCAGGCTGCAGCAGAGGAGGTGAGTAAAGGAAATAATAACTAATGGGCACCGGGGCTTCTTTGTGAGGTAATGAAAATGCTCTACAACTGACTGTGGTGAGACTGGCCTTATCTAGGAATATACTGAAAATCACTGAATTGTACATGTTGAATGGGTGGATTTTATGGCAATTGAATTATATCTCCTCATAGTTCTTTTTTAAAAGTCCATCTACTAGAAATAGGGTAAACTACAAAGGTTAATGATACATGCTTAATATTTTAGAATATGTTTGAAGAGCAAATTGTTGATGTTGTTAGGTGAGCCATCTACCGACTCACAGTAACCCTACAAACAACAGGTCTGGACCTTGCCTTATTTTGCAGTGTCCTTTCCATCTCCAATATACTCTGGCTCATTGTTACAGTCACTATGTCAATCCACGTAAGGAAAGGGATCTAATTTTATCCTTGAGAAACTGTGAGTGGGAAAAAGTCCATGCTAATTATTGTTCTGATATCAAACTTTTATGGAATAGGACAAAAAGAGATAAATCGGTATGTCATAGGTAAGGTAAGGTTTTGATATATAAAACAAGATGTTAAAAGTATAAGCAGCATAAAGTATAAAAGTATTAAAAAGGAAGTCTTCTAAAATGTATGTTAAAAAATGAATTTATTTACTATTTTTTCACCAACCCATAGAAGGGGTAAATAAATCTCCTTCATTAAATGTAATTAAATGTTATTCAAGTAAAGGAAAGGTAAATAGTGGAGATGAAAAAACACATTTCAAGTAAATTTAAGTGAGCAAATTGGTTATAGCTAAATTTTAACATAAGTAACTATCAAGTAATTAATTAAGAAATTATTTCCTATTATACATATTAAAAGTAACTTGAGTTATTGGTGAAAAATCAGAAAAGCTAACTTAGAGTCATTAAGAAATCCTTGTTATCACGGATAAAAACAATCATCTAATTTAACTTCAATATTTGAAAAACAAATTCAATGGGTTACTAATGCAAAGGAAAAAAAGGAGAGAGAAAGGGAGAGATAAGAAAAAAAAGGAAAGAAGAAATAGAAGGAAAAGAAAAAGGCGAAAAAGAAGAACTAAAGAAAGGGCAGAAGGGAAGGAGGAAGTGAGGACAGGAAGAAAACCATGTACATTATTCTTCAGTGGTTGGGTATGTAGTTCTCTTCTTTTGGATATATTTTTGTTGTTGTTATATGCATTATGGATATATAGTACTACTTATTAATAAATCTACCATAGTAAAAAATTTTTAAAGAAGTTCTCAAGATGGAAAAACCAACTCAAGGTGGATCATGGACCTAAGACTAAAACCAAGGACTATAAGCTTCATTAAAGGAAAACCTGGAAGAATGCTGCAAGTCCTAATCCACAACATAAACGGTCTTCCAACTATCCTGAAAAACCTACAACCAGGAGAAGATAAAATAGAAGAATGGGATCTTCTAAGAATCAAATCCCTATGTACATCCAAAAACTTCTCCAACAGAGTAAAAAGGGAAGCCACAGACTGGGAAAAATATTTGGTAATGACATATCAAATAAGGAACTTATATCCAGAATCTATAAAATAGTTGAGCACCACAACAAGATAAAGGTAAATAATCCAATAGAAAAATGGGTACGAGATATGAACAGACACTTCACTATAGAAGACATTCAGATGGCCAACAAGCACATGAAGAAATGTACAAAATTCCTATCTCTAAAAGAGATGCAAATCAAAACAACTATGAGGTATCATTTCACCCTAGTCAGAATAGCAAAATTTAACAGAAAAGCAAGCAACAAATGCTGGCAAGGTTGTGGAGAAACTAGAACCCTTATTCACTGTTGATGGGAGTGTAAAATGGTGCAACCACTGTGGAAGGCAGTATGGCACTTTCTGAAAAAGTTGCAAATAGAGATACTATTTGACCCAGTAATTCCACTACTGGGAATATACCCCAAAGAGACCATAACTGACATCCAAGCAGATATATGCACACCCATGTTTATCATGGCTCTGTTCACAATAGCAAGGAGTTGGAAACAACCTAAGTGCCCATCAACAAATGAATGGAAGAGAAGCTGTGGTATATTCACACAATGGAATATTACACTGCATTGAAAAACAAGGAACTCATGCAATATCATTCAAAATGGGTGACTCTGGAGGACATTATGCTGAGTGAAGTATCTCAGTCACAAAAGCACAAATACTGCATGGTGCCACTGTTGTAAAACAGGACTGACCTCAGGGTTGGGGGGAGACTGAGAAAGATGGGTTCTATAATGTATACTGCATTTAAAGAGATAAAGGAGAAAACTGTTTAAAAGGGACATGTGATTAGATGTTTTTGTTGTGACAGAGCGGAGGCTGCATAGAGTGGAGCTGGGGGGAGGGATTATAAAACAATGAAAGAATTTTTCTTTTACTTTTCCAAGAGGGTAGTGTACTAGGGGGGAGGGTTGAGAGGGGAGAAAAATGCATCAATGAATGAATGGAAATCCAAAGTCTCAGTAAATTTTCATTGAAATTACTGATAATTTATTTTTTTAAAAAAGGAAAAAATAAATTCTCAAGATGGAAAACTTATTCATTGTTGCAGGTTATGTTTTGGAACCATAATAAATTATTTGATGTACATTTTAGCTAAAATTGACATAGTAAATTTCAGCATTATATTTGCTGCTTTTACACTTACATTAGTTTAAAGAAGTGCATTAATTCAAAGGAGAAATTAAATCATTGGTGGTATTTACCTCCTTTTTCTGACCTATTATAAAGTGTCATACTTGTTCGATTATCTTCAATCCATTTAATTGGAATATTCCATGTGTAACTAAAAAAATAATAAAACAAAGAATTATTGATTATTCTGAAAACTAAAGAAGAAAAAGGCATAGATTAGCACATTTTACTTGCAGATGATCATCCTACATAAATTATACAATATAGTTAATAACTTTCTTTAGTTATGAGGATGAGCCATGTAACTGCTCTCAATACAAATAAGTAAATGTAAAACTTTTAACCATATAAATTAGCTAACGAAGAAAATAACTTTAATTAAATGTCTGTAGATTTTAGAAGACATTGCATAATTTAATTAACATAAATACTTCGCACACTTACTCGCATATATCCTAACATTCCATGTTCTCCTTTAAGGAACACAAAGCACTTTTAGAATTCAGAAATACTCTGTGATACTACGAAGGAAATTACTTATTTTATAAATTCTATTAACTTTATACTAATGCCACCATTCTCCAAGCTTCACATTGTCTTCTCTACGTAAATATCTCTTATTTAGAATCATAAATCATGAAGTTGTAGTTGCAAAAGGTAAATCATCAAGTAAGTATGTTTCAGGGATTTTA
>NW_006399762.1:22333525-22347139 GCF_000299155.1 Elephantulus edwardii
CTTTAACTACTTAAGTATTTATTTCCTCATGAGTTGAAGATGAGAGAAGATAAGTTTCTGTTTTTTTGTTTATATGGTAGATGAGTTTATTGTTTAAAATTACTTTTGTAGTTACTGGCTTGGACTTCCGCTACATGCCTGAGTGAGGACAAGATATAGGCTGTGTGTAAATGGCCAGTAATGATGGGATTGGTCAGTATTTTCATCCCACCAGGAATGAAAAATTGAACAGGGTTAGCACCAGATGATGAGAATCTCAGTACCAGGAAAGAAGAAGAGAATGCAGTGCTCATCCTTCAGGGCTGGAGATTGCTGCCGCAGCCAGACAGAGGACAACAACCACACTGAAGAACCAGAGACCAATGTGGGGCATAGCTGACTTGAGCCTGTGAGCCCAAGGAGCCAGATCACAGCCTTTGCACAAACTTGCTGGAGGCTTTGTGGGTAGGAGAGATTATATAATTGGCAGAACAAGGAGAACTTTCTAACACTGGCCTAAGCCTTTAACCCCGAAAGCCAAAGTGTCTGTGAGCCACTTGGGAAGTTTTCCTGACAGAGGAATTTTATACTTCTGCCAACCTGTTGTAACCTGTTGTTAAGTGCTGTCAGTTGCAGGTGACTCATAGCAACCCTATGAAGGAGAGTCCTCAACGCTTGTGTGTCTTTCTTCCTCTCTCCAGGTTCATAGGGCTTCCGGAGGCAAGCTATTATGGAAGTGGATGCCACTCCTCTGTCCAATGTTACCTAATAAGTTCCCTAATAAACCCTGTAACCATGAGTATGGTTATGTGAGGTCGGTGTAGCTAATTGCAATGAATTTAGGACCCAGTACTAGGGTGGTTCACTATGAGTCGCAAGCGACTCGATGGCACATAACAACAACACTAGAGTGGTTCAATAATAATGACATCTGTTGGATCACTTATTTTGGGGAATGAGAACAATATAATTCATATCACATGCAAGCAAAATCTTTCTGATAGATATGTAAAAACAGATGGAAGAGTATATCAACAAAGAATTGACAGAAATTCAAGCTGGATTCAGAAGAGGCTGTGGTCCAAGGGATATCATTGCTGATGTCAAGAATCTTGGCTAAAAGCAGAGAATACCATAAAGATAGTTATTTAGGGGGTATAGCTCAGTGGTAAAGCATTTGATAAATATACTTATTTGTATTTTATCAATTATATAAAGTCATTTGATGGTGTGGATTTTAACAAACTATGGTTAACATTGAGAATGATGAGAATCTCAAACAATTGTGTTCATGAGGAACTTATACATAGAACAAGAAGTAATTGTCCAGAAGGGAACAATGTATAGTTTAAAATCAGGAAATGTTTTTTAGGACTATATCCTTTCTACAGACCTATTCAATCTTTCTGGTGAGCAAATTACTGGAGAAGCTAGACTAAATGAAGAAGAATTTGGCATCAGGATTGGAGAGGGCTCATAAACACCCAGCAATACACAAATGACACAAGCTTGCTTGCAGAAAGTGAAGAAGACTTGAAGCACTTATTGTAGAAGTTCAAGGAGAACAACCTTCAATATGGATTACATCTCAAGATTAAGAAAACAAAAATCTTCAGCACTGGACCAGTAGGTAACATCATAATAAATGGAGAAAAGATTGGAGTTGTCAGTGATTTCATTTTACTTGGATCTGCAATAAATACCCAAAGTGACAGCAGTCAAGAAATTAAAAAAAAAAAGTTGCATTGGAAAAATTTGCTGTCAAGGAGCTCTCTAAAGATCTAAAGAGCAAAGACTAAGTTTAAAGACTAAGATGTACCAGATTCAAGTCAAGGTTTATTCAATTGCTTTCCATGTATCCAAAAGTTCTTGTGAATAAGTATGACAAAAGAATAATTGATTTCTTTGAATTGTGGTGCTGGCAGAGAGTACTGAATAGGCCATATCCTGCCCAAAGAAAAAAACGTATCTGCCTTGAAGGAAGTACAACTATAGTTCTCATCGAAAGCATGTATGGTGAAACTTCATCTCACTCACTTTGAGCATATTTTCAAAAGGAACCATCCTTGCAGAGAGACATAAAGGTGCGAAAGGTAGAGGGCCGATGAAAGAGAAGAAAGTCTTTCACAAGACAGATTACAGAGTGTCTACCACAGTGGGACAGCGATCATGAGGACGGCACAGGATAGGGCAAGGTTCAGATCTGTTATTCCCAGGGTTGCTAAGAGTCATAGTCTACTTGATGCACCTAAGAATAGCAATAGCAGTGGATGGGTGAGAGCTGTGGGCTGGTGTTTAAATAACTAGAAGTAGTTATGGGAGTGTGGAGATCATACCTGACATCACAGGATTAGATTTTGAAGCTTGAATGTTGTTGAACGGAGAAGTTCTTCCTTGTGGGATTAATGGAGGTCAGAAGTGGTTGTCCGCATGCTACCCACACTCTTTTCATAGTTTATTTTTTAGTTTTGTGCCTTCTAGAAAATACACTTAACACTTTGGACTTGAAATCTTATGAGTCTTGCATGCTTTTACATTCTTTTGTGCTCATATCATTTGTATTTGGTAAAAAGAAAAAAAATGTAAAAATCTATAGGGAAGGTGAATCCTAATGATTGACCAAAGTTTCACCTCAAAGCTGGCCTTGGTTTTCTTTATCTGTGATAATTAAATCCTTAACTGAAAATGAGTGTTGATATTTCCACTTTTCAAGATCAAATAAAAATTATGGAATGAGGGGGAATACAGGTTTTGCTATGTTTGAAAATATTAAAAGTAATAATTGTTCACCAGATGCCCCATTGCCAGTTGGATCCAATCTGATGGTACCCAACAAGAAAACAAACAAATAAATAAATAAATTTTGGAAAAAAACAAATGATTGTTTTGTAACTATAAGAATGTTTTACGGAATTGAGTTTTTAGTAGATAACTTGGAGATTTCAGTCATTACATAAATTATATTGGGGGTTCTTGAGCAGACACTTTCAATGTTCCATTCTTATGTCCTCGAACCTCTTTGCCATCTTCCTGATTCTGGACCCTAGTCATCATCTGTATCTCCCAATCAGAGTACCATCATCAGTCAAGAGCCCAAAGAAGCTGAGAATTTCCATACACCTTCCTGCATACAGCTCTTAGCCCATGACAGTGGGTTCTGAAGTCCCTCTGGCCTCTTCAACCCCATCAATAAGGATAACTCTGAAGTGCAACCGGAATGTCCCCAGAACTTCCCTAAGGACTGAGACAAGTTATCTGCTGTAGGATCTGCTTCAGGTTGCACTTTCCCCAGTCACATCTCCCCAATTCCTCCCTCATCCTTCCTAGAAGCACTTCCTGTCAAGTTGATTTCATTTAAGCAATCATCTTAAGCTCTGCTCTGAGGGAAACCAGCTTTCTTGAAAAATAGAGAAAGATACACTTTTAGAAGTCATTTCTCACTTATACTCTTTCTTATTTTACTACTCTCTTCACTTGGTGCTGTGGTATATAGACTAAAAATTCATTTCTCACCACTATTTCTCCTCCTCCTTCTCCAGTACCAACTTGGCTGAAATAACAGAGATGCATTGTCTCTGTTTCATGTCCTCAGTCAAGATTGCACATTTGTTGCCAGCCAATCTACAAAATGGTCCCTAAGAATGCACTGTACCTAAACATTGGGATAAGATAAATATAGTAGTGGTTGTTGTTGTTGTTGAGTACTGTAGAGTTGAAATCAACCCATAGCTGACCCTCTGGCAGGCTGCCCATTCTTCTGGTATATGCAAATTGTGTGCTTTTGAGATTGCAGTGCAGAGTCTTACCATTAGGCCACTAGAGCTTCCTAGATGTATACTAAAATAATATATAAAAAATTTCTTTTTGGAGTTCAAGAGAACAATAAAACAAAACTTAGAGATAATTTGAGACATATAAGTTTTAAAGTAATGTAGAATTCCTATGCAACCAGTTGGTGTCTACTGACAGTTAACAGTGCAGTGCAGAATCCAGCAACTTGGCTTTCAGATCTTGGTTGCACAGGAATTGCACAACCCATGAACACATAAAAATTTACAGCAAGACCAAAAATAAGATACTATATAATTAAAATTTAAATGCTAACAGGGTTTGATAGCACTAAACTAGTTAATTTCAAAATTAAGCTTTAGAGTAATACACAATTTCATGTAATGCCTTAAGTCCAAAAGAGTAAACTTTGAAGACTCCTTGTATCCTTTTTAAAAAACAAAACAAAACAAAAATCCCTAAAATATACAGAAATTATGCAGAAGGGCTAAGAAAAAGTAATGTATAGCATCTACTCTAATTTTACATATGTAAAATAAAAAATATGAGAATATCAAATGTCACCACAACAAGATAAAGGTAAATAATCCAATAGAAAAATGGGCACAGGATATGAACAGACATTTCACCATAAAAGACATTCAGATGGCCAACAAGCACATGAAGAAATGTTCAAAATCCCTAGCTCTAAGAGAGAAGCAAATCATAACAACTATATCATCTCACTCCAGTAAGAATAGCAAAATTTAACAGAAAAGCAAGCAACAAATGCTGGCAAGGTTGTGGAGAAACTAGAACCTTTATTCACTGTTGGTGGGAGTGTAAAATGGTGCAACCACTGTAGAAGGCAATATGGCACTTTCTGAAAAAGTTGCAAATAGAGATACCATTTGACCCAGCAATTCCACTACTGGGAATATACCCCAAAGAGACCATAACTGACACCCAAGCAGATATATGCATGCCCATGTTTATCGGGGCTTTGTTCACAATAACAAGGAGTTGGAAACAACCTAAGTGCCCATCAACAAATGAATGGATAGAGAAGCTGTGGTATATTCACACAATGGAATATTACACTGCATTGAAAAACAAGGAACTCATGCAATATCATTCAAAATGGGTGACCCTGGAGGACATTATACTGAGTGAAGTATCTCAGTCACAAAAGCACAAATACTGCATGGTGCCACTGTTGTAAAACAGGACTGACCTCAGGGTTGGGGGGGAGACTGAGAAAGATGGGTTCTATAACGTATACTGCATTTAAAGAGATAAAGGAGAAAACTGTTTAAAAGGGATATGTCGTAAACATATTCCATCCAGTGGGGGGAGGGGTTTGTGCGGGGAGAAGGGTGCAACAATGAATGGATGGAATTCCAAAATCTCTGTAGATGTTCATTGAAATGAAAAATAAACAACCTAAATTTAAAAAAAAGGGGGGGACATGTGATTAGGTGTTTTTGTCATGACAGGAGTCCAGAGTGAAGGCTTCATAATGGAGTGGACTTGGGGGGAGGGATTGTAAAACAATGAAAGAATTTTTCTTTTCTTTTTCCAAAAGGGTAGTGTACTAGGGGGAAGGGTTGAGAGGGGAGAAAAATGCAACAATGAAGGAATGGGAAATCCAAAGTCTCCGTAAATTTTAATTGAAATTTATAATAAATTTTTTTAAAAAGAAGAATACTGAATGTCAAGAAATGAAGATGATATAAGTCTAATGACAGTATTATTTATCTAGATACTTAAAATTCAGAAGTATCTGATCTCATTTTTAAAAGACATAATTCACTACCTAATTACTCTCTTAGAGCATGGACTCTGGTTGCCCCCAGAGGGCACACTTCTAGTCTTCTCTATGTTCATACTAAAGATGCCATCAATAGCAAGTAAAATACTCGATAGAGAAATCCTTCTAACAGAGACACGAAAGAGGCTCTTTTCTAAGAGACGATGAAGACCAAAGTATTAAAACAATAGCATTTATGCGTGGTGCATTTGATTTATAAATAGGTGTTGGTCAGTAAAAATCTATTTAGATAGTGGTCAAAGATGAATGGTGATGTGTTTTATAAAATGGAATGTAAGGGAATGCTCATATGAAGTAGGACGTGAATGAAAGGGATGTGTGAAACAATGGATGTGAATGAAACATAATGTATATGAATTTTGTATGCAAATCAATGTAAAATAAAACCATATATCCTTAAAAAAAATCTATTTAGAGAAGGGTGGTTAAGAATCAATGGTAATAATGGAAGAAACTCAAGCTCCTCTGAAGGAATTAGCAAATATAATGCCCCAGGAATGGATGGAATATCAAATAACATATTTCAACCAGCCAATGGAGCCTTGGACATGCTCACCAGGCTGTGCCAAGAAATCTGGAGGACAGTTACCTGGCCATCTGCCTGTGAGACACCCATATTTATTACCATTCCCAGTAAAAGGTGATCCAATAGAATGTGAGAATTATCCGACAAAATCAAATGCAAGCAAAATCTTGCTGAAGATTATTTTAAAATGGCTCGAACTGTACATCAGCAGAGAACTGCTAGAGACCCAAGCCAGATTTAGAAGAAGCCACAACACTAGCGGCATCACTGCTGTCGTCAGAAGGTAAAAGCAGAGAGTACCAGAAGGATATATATTGGTGTTTTATTAACATTCAACTGTGTGATTCACAACAAATTGTGTCTGACATTAAAAAGAACAAAATCCCAGAAGACCTATGCCACGAAACTGTTGTATGAAATAAAGAAAGAAGTGTGTCAAAGACACTTACTTTCTAAATACTTTTCAAACTATATTTGAGAGGCTGGATTTTATGAAAAAGAATGCAGAACCAGGATTAGAGGAACAATCAACAACCTTGCTTAATGAAACAGAGGAGAACCTAAAGCACTTGACGCAAAAGGTCAAGGACTACAGTCTTCAATATGGATTGCACCTCAACATCAAGAAAACAAAATCCTCAGTAAAGAGGCTATAGGCAATATTATTATATGTGGAGAAAAGATTGAAGTTGTTAATGATTTCATCTTTCTAGGCTCCACAATCAACACCCTTGGCACCAGCAGTCAGGAAATCAAAAGATGGGTTGCAACTGGGAAAATGTGGTGGTAAGGACCTCTCCTAATACAGGCCATGGTTTCCTCAATTGCTTTCAATACACCTGAAAGCTGGGCAATGACTAAGGATAACAGAAGAATCATCTATGCCTTTCGGTTGTGGTACTAGTGAAGAGTATTGAACACACCGTTAACTGCTAGGTCTGTCCTAGAGAGGGTGAAACCATATTTCTCCATAGAGGCAAAGATTTTAAAAGTTCATTTCACATACTTTGGGCATGTTGCCAGGAGGAACCATGGAAGTGTAGAAGGTCAGCTCTAGAGAGAAAGATCCTGGATAGGCTGGATTGACACAGTGACTATAGTAATTAGGGTCAGGCTTGTCAGAGCTGGTGAGACTGGCTCAGGATAGGGCAAGGTTCAGAACCATTGTTCACAGGGTTGCTACGAGTCATATTTGATTTGATGGAACACGACAACAATAGCAACAACTCGGCTCATGGGAGATTCTATACGGCACAAATGTTTAAGCACTAGACTACTAAGTTGGGGGGAAAATGGATTTTGAATGGCTAAAGCCTTGAAAAAAAATCTATAAAATATACTTCTACATGACACATGAGGTCACATTGAGTCAAATTAATATTAGACATGATCATATGCCATTTCTTCTAGTAGTAAAAATTTCGGAGAATTCAAGTTGTCTGGTGTGTAGGGAGTTGTGCTGCCAACCCAAAAGTAGGCAGTTGGAATTCACTAGCTCCTCTGCAGGAGAAAGATGGACAATTTTCTCCTGTGCAATAGGACGTTGTGATATGGTTGGTATGGTATGGTATACTATGCTATGTGTTATCAAGTAAGGACCAATTGATAGATGACTCTTCAATGGATTTTCAGAGGCAATAAATGACACATTTGAACCCTGTGTTTTCAGGTTGGTAGAACAGCCTTTGAACACCCGCTGGAGGACCAGTAACACATCAGTTCTGACTCAATGGAAACAAGTTTGAGGTATTCTTTTGAGTAAAAGGATACATTTTGTTTGCCTGATGGAGGAATTAGTAAATCAGCAGTAATTAAAAACCACAATCTCCTTTAGTAGATAGTACTGATTCTCTGGCTTAACAAATGAATTTGAATACAAATGACAAAAGAAACAATTACTGTGAAAATTTCCTAGTGAAAATTTGTTTCACAAGGTAGAAGTATATTTTAAATATATTTTAATATCCAGAAGCTCAATCTGCAATATTAAATATAGCCAAGCTAATCTATCTAGTAAAATATAAAATAGTAACTAGAAAAGAGTAAGTTATGGCAGAATAATAATAATAAAATATTAATAATAATGCTGTTCTTGTTGGAGTGCCATTGGCTCAACTATGATGTATCATTACCCCCTGAAAATAGCTTTGAACTCTTTCCCGTCTTGAGCCAGTCTTACTCCGCTGCCACAGTCACTGTGTCAATCCATTTCATCCAGGGCCTTCCTCTCCTGCTCTGATCCTCCACACATCCAAGTGTATCTTTCTCCCCAAAACTGGTTCCTCCTGGCAACATGCCCAAATTATGTGAAACAAACTTTCAAAATCCTATCTCCAAAAAGCCACTTGGTTTCACCCTCTCCTGGACAGATCTATTTGTTCTCTTAGCAGTCCAGGGTAGTTTATTACTCTTCTCCAGCACCACAATTTAAAGGCATAGATTCTTCTTCTGTTGCCTTTAGTCATTGTCCAGCTCTCAGATACATGACAAGTAATTGAATAGACCATGGCCTGGATTAGGCACACCTTGTTCTCTAGACACACACACACACACATACACACACACAAACACACACACGAGTTTACTTCTTTTGTTTCTGAACATTTTGATTAACCTTCTTTTCTTGCATTATATGTCCTTCAGATTTAGTGTTTTTGTTTGTTTATATGAAATTTTATTTTTATGTTCTTAAACTTTTTCCTGTGCCTTATGAACCTTGGTTTTCCACTAACGTTCTTTTCTTCCATTTTATTTCCTTCAGATTTAGTGTTTCTATTTGTTCACATGAAATGTTATTTTTATGTTCTTAAACTTTTCCCTGTGTTTTATGAACCTTGGTTTTCCACTCAGAAAGGACTAGCTTGGTTTTTCCTGGTCCCTGGCATACAATTTCTCTGCTGTTGAGAAACTCGCCCACAACCATAGAGGAGATTCTGACTCATAGTGACCCTATACTACAGAGTAGAATAGTCTCAAAGGGTTTCCAAGCTGCCAGTCTTTACAGGAGCAGACAGTCTCATCTGTCTTCCACGGAGCAGTTGATAGGATAGAACGGCTGACCTTTCAGTTAACAGTCCAATGTTACTGGAACTCATACAGCCATCAAGGTTCCACTATGGTTCAGAAGGAAGGCATACAGTATGTCTGAGACACACTTCTGAGCTGAATGAGAAATAAGACTGGGTTCTGTTTGCATGTAGAAGGGTGGGCTAGTGGCTCACCAATCTCACAAATGTAAGGAAGACTTTACACTGGGAATCCTAATCAAAAGCATATCTCTAGTTATCTTTACCTATTTTATTTCATTTAGAAAAAAATAAACAAATAAACCCTGATTCCCGCCCCCCCTACCCGGGGAAAATGCTTGACTTCTGGGAATTCTGTATAGAGGAAAGAAAAAAGTGGAGGAAAAGAGGTGAAGGTGAAGAGGCTGACTAATAAAGTTGTCCTATGCCTAGACTTGCAATGAATTAAATTGGTTTTTTTCAGTATCATTTCTCTTTCTTGTCTTCAGTTCTTCATGTTTACACAGACCAGAGCCTCCCCAGGGATAGAGAAGGTCACTGCAGGGGTCCTTATTACAATGTGGCTTCGTCTGAGCTTATTTTCTGTCACTATTTCTTATTGGATTTTCCTTCCTTTACAATTACATGATCTATCTATCTATCTATCTATCTATCTATCTATCTATCTATCTCTATATATTTATCTCTATCACTATATCATATCTATCTATCTATCTATCTATCTATCTATCTATCTATCTATCTATCTAGTTCCTCTCCTTTACCCTCTTCACTCTGTAGAGATTTTTATGCTCAGTAATTCCATTACTTTATGCCGTGATATCTTGGAAGAACAGAGTATTGAAGCATGTGCTCAGTCTACACTTTTGCAACTGGGGAGCACTCGGCTATTTTTGAGTATTTCTCCCCCCTACAGGTGCTGGTACTTTATGTTATAATCTATCAAGCATACACCGAAGAGGAAGAGCTATATAAGAGAAGTATTTTCACCAACTTTCTATTTCTCTCTTTTATTATGTTAGAGAGTCTTACCCAAGATCTGAAGGTGGCTGGGATGGATCGGCTTTAGAATCCAAGAGAAAACGTTTCTGTGTGATATTCTTCATATCTTTCACATTAAGGACAGGGTAACCCATCTGTCTAGTCCAGGTGTCCATTACGTCTTTCACAGGCATACCACTTGCCTAACATTTAAAAATTATAGAAATTAATTAGGCAACAAATGAGAGAAACAAAGGGACAAAATAATTAAATGAGAACGTGATTGTTAGGCATGACTAATAATATTTAGATAATATTTGGGAAATCTTCTTCCTTACCTTTTCCAGTGCATCCCAAAAATCTGATGTTTTGGCATTCTTGAATTTATGTTCCTGCAGATATATCTGTTTGTAAAAGATAATAAGTATGTTAAGTCAATGTTTGTTCATCTCATACTTTTTCACATGAGCAGAACTCCTATTCATCTTTCATTTTAATGGATAATAATTGCTGGTCTACCTAAAATGAAAATCAAATAATATACTATAAGCAAAATGCTTTGTAAACTATAAAGACACTGCACAAGTAATATTTTATTTGTAAAGCATAATGGATATTTTTCTTGATCAATAAGATATGTTTGTTCTCTCCCAGCCCTACCCCAAACAGAATTGCAATCATTAGAGAAAAAAAGTTTAGATTTTTTGGGTACTGGAAATACAGGATGCTTATGTACAGCCACATGCTGAGAAAACAGAGTAGTCCATAAATATTTCTGATCCACTATGAAGGTGGGCAGTGAAGAACTGGACATTGAATTAAGAAGAATTGATGCTTTTGAACTGTGGTATTGGAGAAGAGTATTGAATAGCTCATGGACTGTCAAAAGAACAAACAGATATGTCTTGGAGAGGTGCAGCCAGACTGCTCCACGAAGGCAAAGAAGACTAAACTTCACCTCACATACTTTGAGGATGTTGCTAGGAAAGGCTATTTATTTATTGGAGAGGACCATCATGCTCGAGAAGGTGGAGGTATAATGAAAGAGAGGAAGACCCTCAACCAGGTAGATTGACACAATGGCTGCCGCAATGGGTGCAAGTGTGTCAGAGACTGTGAGGACAGCACAGGATAAGGGTTCAGATATGTTGTTCATTGGGTTGCTATGAGTCATATTCAACAACAACCATGAAGAAACAAACAAAAATCCATGTGAGCTGTTGTTGAGTTGATTCCGGCTCCTGGTAACCTCATGTAAATAAACCAGAAGGCTGTGGTCTTTCAGAAACAGATCAGAAGGTTGTTCTTACAAAGCACACTTGGGTGGGTTCAAGTTGCCAATGCTTGGTTAGTCATCAAGTATTGAACTATTCATGCCACCTAGGAATTCCTTTCAATTTTGACAAGAGGTACAAACTTCTCTAAACTTTACTTGTTGGCATGGATTGACACAAGGGCTATAACAATGGTCTCAAGCATTTCGGAGATCATGAGAATGGTGCAGGAGAGGGCAAGGGTCAGAGATGCTGTTCGTAAGGTCACCACTCTGAGTACTATTCTACTTGATGGCATTAACAACATTGGCTGCATCTTCCTCCTTTGCTTAGAGTGGTGTTTTCACATCTCAGACACTAGGTGGCCACATCACACATTATGTGCGATATGACTGTGATAAAAAAAAAAAGGTGAACTTGGCTCTAAGTCGCAGACTGGCATATATATTGGGTTAAAAGCTAGAGAGTAAGAATTTGGGGCTTTGTTGATGAACGAGTCTCTGTCACAAACACTGAACTCTGATCTTACAGCTATAAAGTAGTCATAGACAATTTCTAATTAAATGAGGATGGCTGTCTCCCAACAAAACAGTACTTGTGGACCAAAGAAAATGAAATTCAGCTAATTTGCACATCTCTCACAATGGGATTATTTTTATTAATCATTAAAAATATAAAATAAAGAAAATCCTCTATTTTTCAGCTTGTAGATCTTATAGAAATATATGGAGGGTCAGATTTGGTTTCCTGGCAACAGTTTGCTGACCTCTGCTTTAAGGAAATGAATGCAAAACTTTTTGAAGATTAACAACAAACAAGAGATGATAGGCTGGGAGTATAATTTGAAGATTTCTTTACTCTTCAAATATTTTCAAAAAGTGCATCTTTAAAGAGAAAGCACCTCCTTTAGGCATTCAATTGATACAACTTCTCTCAGCATGTAAGTGTTCAGGTCAAGTGTGATACATTCCCAGAGAAAATTCTAGCTTTTTCCTAATCACATACTTGACGCCTCTAGGTAAGCTCCAGGAACCATTCCAAAGTCCCTGCTGTGTCTATCACCCCTCTTTTACTCTTTAGACTCATCCATTTAAAAGTGGAAATCTTTGGGAGAAGTGGAATCTTCTTCAATGTTCAAGCATAGAGAAAATAACCAACAGTTACATTTTCTCATCTCATTTTTACGCTAAGATTCCTTAATTTACAGCAGGTACTTAAGGACATTATCTTGCAAATTCTTCTTCCCAGAGACATAGAGATAAAACAGTACTTAGCAGAATGGTGGCACTGTGATTAATGCTTGTCTTCTGAACAAAAAATTGACAGTTCAAATATACCAGCTACTCTGCTGGTGAAAGTCAGCTCTGCATTCCTTTGGAAATCATATGAGGCAGTTTTACGCTGTCCTATACGGGGCCTCTGACTCAGAGTCAACTTTATAGCAGTTGGGGGTGACGGTCATTGAGATACAGGGAAGAGTGGTTGGCTGCAAGGAATTTAGGAAAAACAGAGAAATCTAGGGGAAGTCTGGAGTACTCCATCTATGTTGTTGTTAAGTGCTCTCGAGTCGTAGATGACCCATAGCGACCCAAGAATGAAAGACCTGAACACTTGCATAACTTTCTTTGTTTCTCCAAATTTATAGTTTCCAGAGGCAAAATATTTAGGAAGTGGATGCCACTCTTGCTCTCTTGCTTCCAAGCGCCTTTAATTAATTAACTACACTAAAGTACTACCACTAGAGGGCAGGCAAAGGAAGGCAGAAGAAATGAAAGGCTCCAGATGAAAAGTAGTCATTTAATGCAGTTTCCAAATAATTATTCATTTTTTTCTTAATGCAAGTATTAAATACTACAAATAGTAATAATTACAACCAAAGCGTCCTGCTAGCATCAACCTCTTCTGAATGATATTTTCTTAAATTTCAAAGTCATTTTTTAAAAAACCCCATTGCCATTTGGTGTGCTGGCAAAACTGGATCTTTCTACCTACCTGCAGAAAGCTGAAGCAGGATGCATATCTCACAACATACACAAAAACTAACACAAAGTGAAATCAGAGGATTAGGAGTAAATTCAAAAACCATAAAGATCTTAAGATACAAAATAGGACCAAACTTAGAAGGCCTAACCTATGGTATAAATAGACTGGCAAATACAACCAGAAAGCGCAACCGGGAGAGGATAACATCGATGAAGGGGACCTTCTAAATATTAAGCCTTTGAGTGC
>NW_006399762.1:22347399-22348964 GCF_000299155.1 Elephantulus edwardii
CAATAAGAGAGATGAAAATTAGAACATAATGAGGTATCATCTCACCCTAATTGCAGTGGTAAAGTTTAGCAGGACAACAAGCAGTAAATATTGGAGAGGATGTGGAGAGATTGGAACTTTCATACACAGTTGGTGGGATTGTAAAATGGTAAAACCATTCTGGAAGGCAGTTTGGCATTTCCTGAAAAAGCTGAACATAGAGGTTCCATATGACCTAGTTATTCCACTACTAGGAATATACTCAAGTGCAACAGAACTGAGACACAGATGGAGATTTGTGCATCCATGCTCATAGCATCACAGACAATAGCAGTCACATGCAAACAGTGTAAATATCCATGCAGAAACAACTGGATTGAGAAATTGTGGTATATTCACATAATATAATATTATGCAGCACTCAAGAGCAACTGTTTTGAGAGCAGACCTATTTAGGGGGGTTTTGAGAGGCTGTAAATCAAATGAGAGGAGATTTCTCATCTTACTCTCACAGAGCTTCTGGCGGATTCAAGCTGCCTATGAGTTAGCAATGAAACACCATATAGACTACCACCAGGGCTCCCCAAATAATTTGGTGGTTTTTATTTGTATATCCACAATGTTGATCTTGGGAGCATGTACTTTTGAAACTAGAAAGAAGTTTAAATATTATTTAATGCAATGTCCACATCTTTAGAGTAAAGGAATTTGATGCCTAGAAAGTGAAGAGACTGAACTGAGATTACTATGATTTGATCTCCCCTTCTCTCTTTCGCTGTTGCTGATACAGAACCAACTCATAGCTGACCCTCCATCAGGTGTCTGAGCTATAAATCACACCAGAGAAGACTCATCATCTTTCTCCTGGAGTAGCTAGTGGATCACCTGGGCTTTCGTCTGAAGGGACTCTGTTGTTATGAGCCATTGAGTTGCCTGTGACTCTGCATTCCTATGTATAATAGAACTCTGTCCTATCCTGAGTTAATCTCACTGTCTCTGACACACCTGCAACTGCTACCCAGGTCCCTGTGTCAATCCATTTCATCCAGAGTTTTCCTTTCTGCACTGTCCCTCTGCCCTTCCAAGTATAATGTCCTTTTCCAAGGACTGGTCCCTCATGGCTACATGTCCAAAATATTTGAGACAAAGCTTCAAAATCCTTGCTTTCACAGAGCAAAGTTGGTTTAACCCTCTCCAGAAAAGATCTGCTTGTTCCTTTGGCAGTCCATTGTAGCCTCAATACTCTTCTCCAGCACCACAAAGCAAAGGCATCAATTCTTCTGTCACCCGTTGTCATTGTTCAGCTCTCTGATGCACAGCAAGTAATTGCTAAGACCATGGCCTAAATGAGGCATACCTTAGTTTCTAGACTGATATCTTTGCAATTCAGCACTCTGGAGAGGTCCTTGACAGCAGCAGACTATTCTAATCTAATTAATCTTTTGATTTCCTGGCTGCTGGTTCCAAGAATGTCGATTGTGGAATTGAGTATGCTGAAATTGTTAACAACCTCAATCTCTTCTCCATCTATCATGATGCTGCCAATTAGCCCAGTGGTGAGAATCTGTTGTGCTGTTGTGTTTTTT
>NW_006399762.1:22349634-22385065 GCF_000299155.1 Elephantulus edwardii
TCCTCCTGTGTGATTTACTGTCTATGAAAACCTGCTGGATGATCAGCCATGGGTTGATTCTGACTCAGTGGCACAAAACAATAACAATAACAGTAATAATAATTTTATTTTGTTTCTAATTAGTCGACAAAGACACTGAATTACCGTACTGTAATCATTCTACTCAAAATTATGTGATAACTTAGAACTCTTGTTGTAAGTATTGGAGAACACAAAAAGAAAAAAAAAACAAAACCACTTCTATTACTCATCTACCTGGAAAGTGTATTTTTTGGTGAAGCCATTTCTGCCTTATCATTAATGTCACTGATAATAGAATAAAAAGAAAGGATGAATAAGTGTGTGTGTCTGTGTGTGTGTGCGTGTGCGCGCGCGTGTGTGTTTTGTAGTATTAAGAAGCTTCTATCCGTTTAGCAATTTTATATCTACTCACAGAGAGCCTTAAAATTTCTCCAGTTTATGGACTTTGCTCTTACTCACATTCTCACTCTGTACTTGCATTGCTGCCTGAGATTAGGATTGAGGGAAAGCGATGAACAGAACTCATCTCTAGATTTGGAACCATAACAGATTAGCTAATGGAGAGGCTTTTGGAAGAAAGTATTGAAAGACTGGGAATCTCGGTTTCATAGATGTGACATATGAGGGCAGCAATCAGAATTACCTTATAATAATTTAAGGAAGGATACTGTTTAGATGTTGAAACTATGTTTCAGTTTTAGAGCTTATTCAAAGTGACCTATACTCACCATATTCTATTTTCAATTAATATCTAGTGTTTGAAGACTGAAGAAAAAAAATTCAGTGGCTTGGATTGTTTATTTTTTGTTTTCTTGAGTTTTGGGGTGTGTGTGTGTAAATTTTGTTTTAAAGTATCTGTCTGACATTTGGAGACCACAAGATGATCCACAGGAAAAAGATGGGCAATCTCTTCCCATGCTATTTATAGCCTCTGAAAACCCACCAGACAGTAAGCTATGAGTCTGCTCCAACTCAATTATAATTAGTTAATATGAGAGAATGAAAAACTAATGTCTGTATATTAGTCCAGATTCCAGAACCCTCAATGTTCACAGTTAGATTGGAGAGTTACACTGGACTGGATTATACTGATTACCATAGTTATTTGGCAAAAGTAATTGTAAGAGTGTTATGGCCTAGGGTTAAAAAGCTGTGCTGCAATCCTGAAGGCATGTGGTTCAAATACACCAGCTGCTCCATGGGGGGAGGGATGGGCAGTCTCCTCCTGTGTGATTAACTGCCTCTGAAAATATGCGGGATGGTCAGCTATGGGCAAGTTCCAACTCAATGACACACACTGACAACAACAACAATAACTCACTTTTAAGGAATCTTTTGGCACAGATCTAAACAGAATTAGTATGAAAGATACAACTGGAGGTCAGCTTTGAAGATATAAAAGTGTTATTAATCAATTATGATTTAGCATTGAAAGTATATAAATGGATATTTGAACTTAATTTTTAAAAATGTTTATTTCTAGATTGTTGTTGTTGTTATATGCCATTGAGTCACCTATGACTCATAGCAACCCATTCATAGCTCTGAATACTGCTCTATCCTGAGCCAGTGGGACTGACACTGACCCACCTACCCTATCACCCATCAATCCATCTTTTCCTCTCCTGCACTGTCCCTCCAGTCTTCAAAGCATGATGTCCTTCTCCAAGGACTGGCTTTTCTGAGCCACATGCCTAAAAGAGCTTCAAAATCCTTGCCTCCAATGAGAAATTTGGTTTCACACTCTATAAGAGAGAGTTGTTTGTTCTTTTGGCAGTCCATGATATGTTTAATATTCTTCTTCAGGCCACAACTCAAAAACATCACTTTCCACCCCCACCCTGTCATTCTTAGGCATTGTCCAGCTCTCTGATGCATAGCTAGTAATTGCAAAGCCCATGGTCTGGATCAAGTGTACTTTAGTCTCTAGACTGACATCATTACTCTTTAGCACTTTAGCGAGATCCCGGACAGCATCCTTTTTCAGGGTAATTTGTCTTTTGGTTTCTTGACTGCTGGTGCCAAGAGTCTTGATTGTGGACCTGAGTAAGCTGAAATTATTAATGATCTCAATCTCCTCTCCATGTATTATGGTGCTATCAATTGGCCTAGTGATGAGAATCTTTATCTTCTTGATCTTGAGCTTCAATCAATATTGTCCTTGATCTTCTGCAGCAAATGCTTCAGGTCCCCCTCAGTTTCAGCAAGCAAAGTTGGCCAGCATAACACAGGCTATTGATGAGTCTTTCTCCAATTCTGATGTCACATTCCTCCTCATAAAGCCTAACCTCCTGAATGATCTGTTCTGCATACAGACTGAAAAAGCATGGAGACAGGAAACATCTCTGACACTCTCTTTTCCTGATTTTGAACCATGCAGTGTTTCCTTTCTCTGTTGTGAGGACAGTTTCCTGGTCCAAGTATAGGTTTCACATGAGCATGATCGAGTGTTCTAGGATTCCCGTTCTTCTCAAGGATAACCACAATTTATTGTGATACACACAAGCAAATGCCTGTGTCAATGAAAAACACAGATCGACATTCCTCTGGTATACCTTGTTTTGGCCAAAATCCATGTGACATCGGTTATAATGTCTCTAGTGTCATGGCTTCTTCTAAAACCAGATTGTATTTTTTTGAGTTCTCTGCCATTGTACCATTCCAGTCATTTTTGGATAACCTTCAGCAAGATTTTTCTTGTATGTGATTTTAGTGACGTAGTTATATAATTTCCATATTCTGTCAGGTCATCTTTTATTAGAAAGGAAATAAATACGGATCTCTTCCAGTCAGTGGGCCAGATAGTTGTCCTCCAGATTTCTTGCCACAAATTGGTGAGCACATCCACGGCAGCATCGATTTGTTGATATGGCAGCTGGTATTTCAACAATTCTAGGGCTTTTGTTTTTTGCCAATTCTTTCAGAGTAGTTTGAACTTTGTTCTTCATCTCTATTGCCTCTTAATCATGAAATTCTTCCGTGTCAGCTAATTCTTTTTGTACGGTGACTCTGTATGCTCCTTCCATCTTCTTTTAATTCTTTCTGGATCATTTAATATTCTGCCTATTGCATCCTTAAGTATTGTAACTTGAGGCTTGAATTTGTTCTTTATTTCCTTCAGCTTAAGAAATGTCAAGTTTGGTCCTTTTGATTTTCCAACTCCAGCTCTTTGAACATTCGATTTGAACTCTTTGCTCGGGTAATGCTCATCTTCCCAGAATTCCACTGTGCTTTGTTCACAGTGAAGGATTCATAACAAGACAAGAGATTCAACCCAAAGTAGCCTTTAGGAGCTCCAGAGCTTCATGCATGAAAGGAGTCTGTAATTACCTTTGCCAAATAATTTCTAGATTAAATGCTATTTATTCTAGATTACTCAATCATGTGTTTAGGATGCATTTCCTAATCATTATATATATATGTATTCTATGAGGAACTAGAGTATGCATGAAGATGTAGATGGCAGAGTTTCTCACTGAAATTGCTTACCATGAGAGAAAATATGATGAAATTCTGAGATTGCAACTCATGGAAAATTGCTTGGTACATCTAAGCATAGGCGTATTGCTTCCCCATTGGCACCTACATCCACACAGAATATTTTATTAGTGGGGGGAAAAGATCATAGGTACCAAATGCACGCCTAAAAATTTTCTAAATGCTCTTAATTTTTATAATCAAAAAGTCAGTGGTTTAAGTCCACAAGCTGCTTCATAGAAAAAGACTGTCAGACTCTTTGCATTAGAATTCAGCTTTGGACATCTGATGGAGACTTGCTAGATGGAATCTACTTAAAGGCAGTGGGTGTGATTTTGGTATTGATTTCAAGAGGGTTTATGGCATCATTAATACTGGCCCCCCTTTTTTTTTTAAAGTTGGTGCTATGGTTATATAAGCATTTGCTGTCAAGTCACAGTTTAAATGGCAACTTCTTATATGCCAGAAAAGAACTGTGTAATCTAGGGTTTTCAGCAGCAGATATTTTTGAAGTAAGTTTTCAGGTTCTTTTTTAAAGTGTCTCTGAGTGGAATCAACCTTTTGCTTACGAGCTGGACATCTTAATCGTCTGTCATGCACAAGGACTATTCTGGTATTAAAAAACAACCCCCAGAATCCCTAAAATATATATATTTTTAAAAATAAAAGGCAACCATTGAGTTGATTTCAGCTCATAGCAACTCTACAGTACAGAGTAGAACTGAGCCTCAGAGTTTCAAAAGCTGTAACTATTCATGGAAGCCGATGGGCACATCTTCCTCCCATGGAGCAGGGAATGGGTTTGAATCCTTGATCTTTCAGAAAGCAGTCATGTACTTAACCGTGATACCATTATGTTGTTGTTGTTATGTGCCGTTGAGTCGCTTGCGACTCATAGCGACCCTGTGTACAACAGCCCTAAACTCTGCGCTGTCCTGTGCCAATCACACTGTCTCTGACACTCCCATCCCAATTATCCCAGTCACTGAATCAATCCACCTCATAGAGGGCCTTCCTCTCCTGCACCGTCCCTCCACCCTCCCAAGCATGATGTCCCTCTCCAAGGACCAGTCTCTCCTAACAACATGTCCAAAGTATGTTAGATGGAGCCTCAGAATCCTTGGCTCCAAGAAGCCACCTGGTTTAACCCTTTCCAGGACAAATCTGTTTGTTTTCCTAGCAGTCCATGGTATTCTCAATACTCTTCTCCAGCACCACAGCTCAAAGGCATCAATTCTCCTTCTATCCTCCTTGGTCATTGTCCAACTCTCTGATGCATAACAAGTGATTGCGAAGACCATAGCCTGTATCAGACACACCTCAGACTCCAGAGAGACACCATTGCTCTTCAGTAGTTTGGAGAGGTCCCTAACAGCAGACTTTCCCATGGCAATGCGCCTTTTAATATCCTGGCTGCTGGTGCCAAGAGTGTTGACTGTGGAGCCAAGCAAACTAAAGCTGTGAACAATCTCAATCTCTTCACCATCCATCCTGATGCTGCCAATTGGTCCAGTGGTGAGAATCTTTGTCTTCTTGACGTTGCGCACTTCAATCCATACCGGAGGCTGCAGTCCTTGATCCTCTGCAGCAGGTGCTTCAGGTCCTCTTCAGTTTCAGCAAGCAGGGTAGTGTATAGAGAACACTAAATGTTATCTACTTAGGAGTGAAGTGTAGTGAAGATGATATCACAGTGAACATTACAGGCATGGGGATAGACGTATCTGAGGGAACAGTGCCAAGAAAAAGATGGGACACTCAAAGTGGGAGAGCCTGACAGGCACTACTTCGACTTGCTTTTGAAGCTCTAAGGCTTCAGTAGCAGCCTGACAGTTGCAGCTTAACCTGGGGCATTACAGGAGGTGTGATGAGGTGGTGGTGATTGTTGCTGCATGCTGTCCAGTCGGAACCAACCCATAGCTGCCCCTCCAGCAGGTTTTCACAGTCAGTAAATTCCACAGGGAAGAAGACTGCACATCTTTCTCCTGCAGAGCAGTTGATGAATTCGAATCTCATGCTTTTGAGATTGCACCTCAGCTTCTATCATTAGTTCACCAGAGCTCCCCAGAAGCAAAACAGAAAAGTATAAACAAAATATTAGGAAATATCCCATTTGGTTTCTGAGGTTAAACAATGTTAGAAACACTCTACTGGGTTTCTGGAGCTATAAATCGCACAAGAGTAAATTGCTCATCTTTCTCCCACAGAGCTCTTAGTGAATCTGAACCACCAGAGGTATGGACGTTAGTTTACCACTGCAACCTATGGCCTCAGCTACCAGAATTCCCTATATAGAAAGAAATCTCCAATCCTAGGTGAAAATGAGTTCCATGAGTATTTATGGGGACACATTTATCTACTCTGATAAAGCAGGACCTAGAGAAAATTGGCTTAAAGCCTGCAATATGAACAAAAATGAAACCAAAACACCCACAGGTAGTAATAAGTTTGTGGGATGTGTTAAATGCTTTATGACGTTTATTGTTATTTCTGTTTCTGAAAAGAAGCAAACCATATTTTTCTTTTCACTAACTACATCAAAATAAACCAACAACTCACTGCCTTTGAGTCTGTTTTGACTCATGGAGATCTTAACAGGAACAGACTACCTCGCCATTCTCCCATAGAGTGGCAGAATACTGACTGCTAACCTCCCAATTGACAACCTAATACATAATGCACCATGCTACTAATTATTTTTCAGATAAATATTCACTCAAGCCATCACAGCTGACTCTCCTGTGGCTTCTCAGAGGCTGAACATAGCACTGGAGGAAATGATCCATATTTTTTCCAGAGTGGCTGGTGGATTTGAACCACTGGAGAGGTGTCATTGTTGAGTCAGCAGCATGTCTTATACTCATTGTAAGAAGATAATTTTAACATTTCATTGTTGTTGTTATGTGCTGTCGAGTCACCTGCAACTCATAGCGACCCTATGTACAACAGCTCTGAACTCTGCTCTATCCTGAGCCAACCTCATAGTTTCTGACACACCTACTCCCATAACTCCAGTAACTGAGTCAATCCATCTCATTGAAGTTCTTCCCCTCCTGCGCTGTCCCTTCACCCTCCCAAGCATCCTCTCCAAGGACTGGTCCCTCCTTGAAATAGCCCAAAGTATGTTAGATGGACCTTCAGAATCATTTCCTCCAAGAAGCAGCCTGGCTTCAACCTCTCCAGGATGAACCTGTTTGTTCTCTTTACAGTCCACAGTATACTCAATATTCTTCTCCAGCACCACAGCTCAAAAGCATCAATTCTCCTTCTATCCTCCCTAGTCATTGTCCAGTTTTCTGTTGCATAGCATATAACTGAGAAGACCAAAGCCTGGGTTAGGCACACCTTAGTCTCCAGACATATATCATTGCTCAAACTTTCCCAGTGCAATTCATCTTTTGATTTCCTGACTGCTGGTATCAAGAGTGTTGATTGTGGAGCCAAGTAAACTAAAGCTGTTAACAATATATCACAACAAAAATATCAGCTGTAACTAAGTCATCTATTAAAATTCTTCTATGAGACTTCTGCTTAATGTGGCTGACATACACAATGTAGATATATGACTGTACATGAAATCACCTTATGTTGCCAATAAACATCATCAACCACATATCTGTGTTGTTTACTTTTAATATCACTAAAAGGAACGAGAAATCTCTAAGTGATAGAAATGAGTAATGCTCCTCTATGCTTATCCAAAGGTTAGGAGTTTAAATCCTCCCAGCTGTTGTTATGTGCCATCCAGTTAGAACTGATCCATAGCTGACCCTCCAGCAGATTTTCAGAGGCAGTAAGTTGCATAGGAGGAAATTTCCCATCCTTCTCTTGAAGAGCAGCTGGTGGATTTGAAGTGATTGCCTTTGGGATTGAAGCACATCTCCCTAAAGGCACATTATAAGAAATACCTGGTGATTCTTAAGAAAAATCAGCCATTAAAAGCTACATGGAACACAATCATACTCTAGCTCGCGTGAGGTCACCAAGAATCAACTTGGTGGCAACCGAGGAAGAAAACAAAGTACAAATCATACCTGGCATCCCCTTTGAAATTTCTCTGGCGTTATCCAATCTTCCAGCATTCGAAGAATGGATGCTCCCTAAGACGGAAAGCAATGCACAATTGAATTAGTAAACCGTACATAGGAGCAGATGCCGGTCATGGCTGTTAGGAGCAGCATTTCATGTTTGTATTTGCGAGATAATTTCCTCAGGACGATTGTGTTAAATGACGTGGCTGTGGCCCTGTATCTCTACTTCTAGCTACTGGATTCTCCGTAGCTATATTGAGCAGATAAAACTAAATACAGGCGCCCTCCTCTCCCCCTCCCCCCCCCCAAAGATGGGTGCTTCAATAGTTAACCACTTGGTAAGTGAAGGAAGGTCAGTGATTCGAACCAACCAGCAGCTCTGTAGCAGACAGGCAGGGTAGTCTGCTTCAGTAAAGCTTCCTTTGTCTGGACTTTGACTCATAGTGACCGTATAGGGAAGTGTAGACTACTTCATAGGGGACGGCTGTAAGTAAGCACTTGGCTACTGATTAAACAACATAATAATAATTAAAGAAAAATAAGGGTTTAAACCCACAGCTGCTCAGTGAGGGAAAAAAATGTGGCCGTTTGCTACTGCAAAAATTTGCAGCTTTGGAAATCCAACGCCGGGAATTTTGCTCTGTTCCACCATAAAAGACGAAAAGAAAATGTTCATCACTTTTGTCAAGAGAGATTCAAATAGTTTTTGTACTTCACCAAAGTAGCCAGCAGATGGGGCTTTCCACCTCTGCTTTCTTCTAGTTTATCTACTACTATACTGAATAGTTCAAAAGTTACTTCAAATTAATAGCTATTTTTATCTTGATATCTTTTAAAATTTGTTTTCATTCAATCATTCACATATATTTTGTTTTAGAACGTTAATTATAATTGATCAACGCCATTACGACATCTCATCAAATCCTCATTGTATCTGGCCTTTCCGCTCAACCTAGCAATGTATGCACTAATCTTTGCTTCCCTCTCCCTCCCTTCCCATTCCAAGATATCTTTTTTAAAAAAGACCCCTAGTGGTTCAATAGAGTTGCACGTGGCTGCTCATCAAAAGGTAAAAGGTTTGAAACCCATTGGCAGCTCCACAGAAAAACAAACCTGGTGATTTACTTCCATAGACACCTAGAAAACCCTTTGTGGGGGGAAGGGAGTGGTTCTATTCTATCTCCTAAAATCTCTATGACTCGGACTTTTTGGCACATTATAACAAGATACCTCGAGTTTTATTTAAGTTCCAAAACAGTATAATTACTAAAGTAAATATTCGATAAATCTGAGTTGAGTGAAAAGCTTCCTAAACCTTCTCTTTCTCTCCCTCCTTGCCATTGAATCAGAAGTGATTCACAGCTGACCTTCCTTTGGGTCTCTGAGTCTGTAAATCACACAGGAGGCTATTGCCCAGCACACGCCTACGGAGCAGCTGGGGTTTGGACATAATGTTTGGGTTAGCAGCACACCTCCGTACAGAAGAGACCACTAGGCCCCTTTTCAAAACGATAATATTTGAAATTTATGGACCCAGGTTGTTTGCTTTCCCTCTCACACTGTTTCCATGGCATTTTTGTCAGGATTCTTTTGTTCATTTGTTCATCCCCCCCTCCCATTTTATCAATGATTCATTTAGCTTTCTGTTAAAAAATATAATCTACTTCTAATATACTCTAGAATTTTCCTACCTAGGAAACTGTTACATACATTGAGTCTCTTTCTTTCTGAGCTCTAGATGATCCATGAGTTTAAGCTATTAGGTAAAAATATCAGTGTTTTCAAGTCTTTAGGTGCAAAAGTAATTTGCAATGCTTATTATGGTTAAAAATGATAATATCTTAACTAAGAGATGTTGTTTTTCTAATCATTTATGTGACCGATTTCAAATTTTATAAAAACTGCGGTGTGGTACTAACTTCATAATACTCCAAAGAAAGCAGAGAACAGAATTAGTCATCAAGTTCTTTCAATAGACAGTCAGATGAGACTTACCAGTTTTGAAAAGAAGAATTTTGTGCCTGAATTATGTTATTTAACCATGTGGTCAGATAATTCCTCAACTATGTACGTCCCTCTGCTTAATATAATGGATGTGGTGTGTGGGTGGGTGTTCTCCGCCCTCTCCCTCCACACATGGAGATTTCCTTAATAAGCAGCCAGAGTTTTCTCTGCATTACATCTAGTCCATCAGCGTTGTTGTTAGGTGTTTCCACTGGACTGCAATTCAAAGTAATACTTGAAAAATGGATCTGAACCTTTCCCTACCCTGTGCCGTTCTCATCACTCTGCTATAACTTGAGCCCATTGTTGATCTGTGTCAAGCTATCTCACTGAGAGTCTTCATTTCTTTCACTGACCCTCCACCTTTGCAGGCATGATGATCTTTTCCAAGGGCTGGACTCTCCAAATAACATGCCCAAAGCTATGTGAGAAGACGTTTCACTGTCCTTGCCTCCAGAAAGCACTTTGATTGCACTTTCTCCCAGGTATATTTAATTTATTTCTTTTTGACTGTTTGTTTCTTCTTCTAATAGCTAAACTCTCTACAGACTACGCTGCCAGAGCTCCTTAAAAGCTTATTGGGGATACAATGATTCTATTTAAAAAGGGACCAAACAAAGGTTTGGTAAATTTATGATTTACCAATAGATTAAAGAACAGAATTCTAAAGTTGATGCTCAAAGTCTAATTGTTAATCAAGGTTTTTTCAGTTGCTTCATTTGCATGTATTAAGTTAGAGTAAAGAAGAAAGAACTGATGCCTTGTGACTAAGAGTACTGAATATATTATTGACGTCTTTTTATTCTTTTAAATTCATTAATTGTTGCACATTTCCCTCCCTCCCCTTTTATTCCCTCTTCCCCAATCCACTTTGCAATGCACCTCTTGTTCCATACATTGTTGTCATACATATAAATGTCTAATCATATATTCCTTTCAGACAATTCTTCCCCTCATCTATTCCAATGCAGTGTTCACTACTTATCCATTCTTTTATTTTCTCCTCCCAACCTCCATGTCAGTCGTGTTTTATGGCAGCAGTGTTATGCAGTATTTGAACTTCTAAAAGAACAGCACAACAGACAAACAGTGCTCGTTTACAAGCAGAAAAATAGATGAGACTTCATCTCATATACTGTGAGCATGTTAGCAGGACAGTTGAGTCTCCAGAAAAGGACTTAGAAAGGCAAGAGTGTTCTAGAATAAGAAGAGCTTCAATGAGTAAGTTGACACAGTGAGAGCCGAATTGTGCGGATACCACAGAAATGGGCAAGATTTCTTTCTGCTGTGAGTGAGAGCAGATTTGAAGGCGCCTAAAAACCAACAATAAATAGTAAACAGGAAGAAACTGAAAGCAATGTAATATTGTTCCCACCTTGCTATAGGATATTCCATCGAACACGGATGTTATTTCAGCAGGGGTGTTCACAGTGACAACAATTGGATGTGAAGACATCAAAGAATCATCTTCTTGAACAGGTAGCACATCTTCAAGTAGCATCTGATCCAGCTAAAAGGGCAGAATGAAACAACTATAGCTTTTTTATACTGCAATAGCTTTATATTTTTTATACTATATACTTTTATAAGGGAGAAGAATGAATAATCTCCTATTCAATTAACTGCCTCTGAAAACCTGCTGGAGGGTCAGCTGTGGATTTGTTCTTACTTGACAGTACTCAGAACAACAAAATATACTTTATAGGGAGCACTAGTGACTCAGTGGTAAGGAGTTGCCCTGTCACTCAGAGGCACACAGTTCAAATCCACCAGCTGCTCCATGGGAAAAAAGATAGGTTGCCTCCTTCCATGAGATTTACTGCCTCTGAAAACCTGCTGGAGGATCAGTTATGAGTTGGTGCTGACTCAACAGCACATACCAATAACAACAGCATATACTTTAAACTATATATCGTCCATATGATAAAAAATCAGGGAAATGGTGTATATAAACTACTTTTTCAAATGGTTTGAAAAACCACTAGGCTTCCAACCCAATAATATATTTTCATTGTCTAATCTATACTCAGTGATTCCATTGTCTTCCATATGGATCACCCTCTAACTTTCTAACTTTCCCTCTAAATGACTGGTCTAGAATACACAAAGCCAGCAACCAATCTGGTTGCCTGTCATGAGTCAATGCTATACTTCTTCTTTTTTCAATATCCATAAACATTTTATTACAGATCTGGGAGAAAGCAGGTGAGATCCTTCTCAGAGATTGCCTCTAATGCTATGTTTTTTAAGGGGAAGAAATGTGTTACTCATTTCTGTTTGCTCTTTAGTACTTGATGACTGACTGATGAATGACTGTTAAGGTGTGTGATTAAAATTTACATTAAGAACTGCATACCAATTTGGTATCAAATCTAATAAGTGTTTTAAATATTGAAAAAGTATTGAAAATATTAAAATTGTTAAGACTGGTAATCAGGGAATTTTTATATAGATGGGCTGCTACATGCTACTTCAAGAGATTTGGAGTTGATTCTTACTCATAGTGACTTTCTAGACAGAGTTGAAACGTGTTAGCAGACTGCACCATCTTACTCTTAGAACTGTTGTCATTAGGTGTCATCGAGTCAAGACCCATAGTTACTCTGTGAAAAACAGAGCTGAACCTTGTCCTATTCTGTGCCGTCCTCACACTTCCTAACACATTTGAGTCCATTGGAGCAGTCACTATGTCAATCCGCCTAGTCAAGGGTCTTCCTAGCCTTCACTAACACTCTACCTTTCTGAAGATCATGATGCTCTCGAAGGAATAGCTCCTCCTAGAACATGCCTGAAGTATGTGAGGTGAAGTCTCATCATCTTTGCCTCTTTGTTGAAGCTAGTGGTCTAAAACTGCCAATGTTTCTGTTTAATCTACTATTTCACCATAGCTCCTTAAGAATAGAGAATAGACAAAAATACATAAATAAATAATGAAATTAGAAAATGTCAGTGTATATTAGCATTTTTCAACTTTGAGGGATTTTGAGACTTAGGGAACAGCTGGAAATGTGAAGGTCTTCTGTTTGTGAAAACACTTAGAATAGAGGTGTTATCAGAATCCTGTGAACAGAGTTGGGGTGCTGCCAAATATCTGACAACATATCAAAAACATTACCTGGTTCTGGAGTTGATCTTTCCATATGACTTTTCCTAGCCATTGTTTGATTTTGCTCTGTAAATGGGCGGGGATATGTGAATGGGACATGATAGCCTATCCACAAGGGGACTGGCCATCTACCATTCCACAAGGAAATTGGCTAGTCTCACCACTGAATTGAGCAAGTGAGCAGCTAGAGACAGATAGATTATCCCCCTCCAATGAAGAAGAACCAAGAGCACATAGGATGCCCTTCTTGATCTAGCTGCACTGACAGCAGCAATCATCATGGCAGAACTGGATACTTGATGTGAGATGGGACCTTGGGGTCGGGGTGTGTGCAGAGCTAATATTGGCAAGGCTGAGGATTTTGCTGGACAACTAGGGTTGGGAAGCCAATATTAACAGGACTGGGTACTTGAGAACACTGGCCTAAAGTTTGAAGGCTAGAGACTGAGGTGCTGTGTGCACATTTAGGGAGCTGTCTTTATTTTTATACTAACCTGGACTATAAATGTTTGATTCCTCTTACATGGTTTTGTGTGGTCTGTGAACTACTGCATCAGATTTCAAACCCAGCAAAGCAGTAAGACTGGTGTTGAGATGAGTAAAAAGAAATATGGGGCGGTGGGGGGGGGTGGGGGAACAGACATGTCTGACCTCATAGGAAGTGGTTTTGTGTTATGGATGCTGTTGACAGGGACAGTTCCCCTTTGTGAAATTGGTAAAAGTCAGATATGGCTCCCCCTACATGGTCCTTGCTATTTTTACTCTGATTCAAAATTTCAAAGGTTCTATGATTTAGGAGTGTTATATAAATAAAGTATTTTAAAAAGTTACAAAAAGTATTTTAAAAAGTCATCATCATATAACAGTTTTTTTCACCTTTTTTAACAAGTTAAGGAAATTTATGGCTTAACCTTATGGAAATATGAGACTTAAAGCAATAAATATTGTCTTTTCATTCTGTACCAGTAGAGGGCAGTAATCTGCTCAATTCTCCTTATCTATATTATTGTGTGCCTTCAAGTCACAATTGACTCATAGCTGACCCTCCAGTGAGTTTCAGAGGCAGTAAATTACGTAGAAGGAGATTGCCCATCCTCCTTCTGCGCAGGAGCTGATAGATTAGAACCACATGCCTTTGGGATTGCAGCACAGCCTCTTAACACTACTTGTTAGGAGTCATGGAGTCTATTACGACTCATAGCAACCCTATGACCAAAAGATCTGAACCCTGTCTTATCCTGCGCCATCCTCATCATCTCTGACATATTCGATCCTATGGCAGCAATCACTGTGTCAATCCATCTTGTTGAGGGTCTTCCTTTCTTTCTCTGATCCTCCACCTTTCCAAGAATGATGTCCATCTCCTAGAAATAAGCCCGAAGTATATAAGACAAAGCTTTATCATCCTTGCTCCAGGGAGCACTCTGGCTGCACATACTCTAAGACATATCTGTTTGCTCTTTTGGCAATCCATGGGATATTCAGTATTCTTTCCACCATCACAACTCAAAGGAATCAATTCTTCTTCTGTCATCCTTATTCATTGTTCAACTCTTAGATGCATAGGAAGTTACTGAAAAACTGAATCAGGCACACCTTAGTCTTCAAACTGACACTGTTGTTCCTTAGTAATTTGGAGGTGTCCCTGACCGCGGACTTTCCCAATGTAATACACCTCCTGATATCCTAACTGCTGGTACCAAATGGGTTGACTGTAGCCATATACTCATATATAAAAGCATATAAATAAAGAAACAGGCCTAGTTTGTCTGAAAAAAATTCTGCAGTGTTTCGGTAAGCTTGAAGCCTTCACTTCTAAGCCTCTCATGGGCACATTAAAAATAAATAGTTATAGGTAAATTTTGGATGCGAATGGTAAGAATCTGTGCTGCAATCTTGAAGGAAAGTGGTTCAAATCCAGCAGCTGCTCTGCAGGAGAAGGCTGGGCAATTTCCTTCTCTGTGATTAACTGTCTCTGAAAACCTGCAGAAGGAGCAGCTATGAGTCAGTTCTGACTCAAAGGTACACAACAGCAACAAAAAGCACATCTTGGAAGCCTTTAACCTTATAAGGCAGAGAGAGCAGTATTCTTTTTTATAGAAAAGAAATTCTATTTAAAGTGGTTATTGCACTTGACCTACATAACATGCCCTGTCACATATCTAGAAAGTCATGTATTCAATGATCTCTGCCAGTCAAATAATTGGACTTGTATTTAGTTTTAAAAATTTAGGTCAGTAGAAAGAATTCTTTTCTTGATGATAAGACACTTGACCCTCCTCTTGGTTTTTCTATCAACTATCTGTGTGACATTGAGAGTATTGTATTACCTCTTCAGTGCTAAGAATTTTTACCTATAAAATGAAATATTTATTACATGTGATACCCCTGTGGTACTAGTATTAAACTTTCTTACAATGCAGCTTGATTTATATAATTCTTCCCCTGACCAGACTCCAAAATGGGAATTTCTTAAATGCAGGAAATATGCTAAGCTTTATACTCTTATCCCTTCACCATACAATTTTAGTGACTTAAAATAGCAAGTTTACAAAGTGAGATTAGGGCATTTTTCAATGAGCATTTATTTTCTTTAACACAAAGTTAGCATTTTCTAAGCTAGGATGTTTTTAGGTTTATTTCTCCCTCTCTATCTTCCCACTCTCTCTCACATTCTTGAGTGACTCTGTCAAAGGCATCCCCAGATTGTAGAGCCCATTTCTTCTCTGGGGTCTGAGCATAGGCTTTACACAAAGTATAATTACTCAGCAGCCAGGTTTTTCCTTACATACTTCTTCATGCTATTTAAACAAAAAAAAAAATCTAAACCCAAAATCCAACAACAAACCTCATTGCCACAGAGTTGGGATTTACTCAAAGCTGATCCTTCCATGGGTGTTCTGAGACTGTAAATTGCAAAGGGTTCATATTTTTCCTCCTTCAGAGCTGCTGGGTTTTTTGAACCACCAGAGAAGTGCCACTTTCACCAGAGCTCTCTATCTTCATAATGAAATGTCATGTCACCACTATACTGGATTCCTTGATTGAAGGCCGTGGTCACAATGGAAAGGCTCCAAACTACACTGCGTGAGGGAAATAGAACCCCCAGGGCTTGTGTGTCGAGGCTTACCATTTGCCAGTCTTCTTGTGCGTGGTCTACTCCCACGTACTCGAAGAAGGAAGCAAATCCTTCATTTAGCCACAAGTCTTCCCACCAGTCCATGGTTACAATATTTCCAAACCACTGAAAATAGAAGCAAATCAAAAGACAATTAAATTTTTAGGCTTGTGGCAAATAGAGAAGCCTAGAAAACTTCAAACATTTGTCTCTGTACACTGGGTCGCTTAGAACCGTCATTTATTTCCCGCTTCATTCTCTTGATTGTTAATGACCTCAAGTTCTCCCTTAATTTATTGCCTTTATTTACATATTATTGTTGTTGTTAGATGCTCTGGAGACAGTACAGCTCCTAGTGACCTTACGAAAAACAACTCTAAACCTTGTCCTATCCTGTGCATTCCTCAACTCTGAGGTACTATTGGAAATATGTAAAATTATAAAAAGGTCTTCCTTGGAGGTAAAAAATATGTTTTCAAAGCTGATGATGACATGTTTGTTTATTAGCAGTATGAAAAACATTCTTGTAGAGTTTTCTGAGGGTTTGTGTTTTTTTTTTTAATTTGAGAAATTGCAATTCAGTTGGGATAATTGAAATATCCCAACAGTCTTTATTCATTTTTTTATAGAACAAATGGACGTGATGCCCAAGATCTTTTACCTGATGCACAAGTTCATGGGCGATCACACTGGCCACTCTCTGTTGGTTTGATGAAGCTGACTCTTGGGGGTCGTAAAGCAGATTGGTCTCCCTGTAAGTGATGAGGCCCCAGTTCTCCATAGCACCAGTGCCAAAATCTGGAATAGCGATTTTATCTATTGGGGGGCGGGGCAGAGGGGGAAAGGAAAGAGTCCAGTGAGAAATGCATTCTTTCCATTTGTTCAAAACATCTCTTACCAAATTAAGTTCTTTGGATGAATGTTTTTGAAAAGGCTAAAAATAATTTCTTAGAGTGAAAAACAGTAATCTATTTGTGCAAACTGTGAGTCCTAATGCACCAAAATTTCCATGGAGCCTTTCTGTTAGCTCCAGATAACAGTGTGCCTTTCCTCCTTTTCTTAAGAAGGGACAGATATCAAAGCTTCTCACGGCTTCCATCTTTTTTTTCCTCTCTCTTTTGCTCTTCTCTGTATTTTATTCTTTACCCAATGATTTTCACTTAGGTAACACAGAACTTTGGGGAATATTCATCTCTCAGTGCTGTCAAGTTAGAACCGGCTTATAGCTGACCACTAGTAAGTTTTCAGAGGGTAAATTGCACATAAGGAGATTTCATCTTTCCCTTGTAGAACAACTGTGGTTTTGAACTAGAAGAGAGCACCTGCCTTTGAGTTAGCAGCACAATATTTATGAACTATTTTACCAGAGAACAATTGTCAAATGAGGAACTGGAAGAACAAAAGCTTCTAAGAGTATAAAATGGATTTTTATCTAATGGACAAAGTATTTAGATACTATAAAAACTCCATTTCCTACACAACAACTAGCAATGTGTATGAAAGTCCAAAGAGAGGAAGGGAAGTGTACAGGGAAACTCGGGGGTGGGGGGGGGGGGGGGGGGCGGAAGGGATCACAAGGTGGCAGAGTTTGGTGGGCAGAGGAAGGGTGAAGGAATTAGAAAAGCTCCAGTTGAGTCCTGAAGACAGGATAATGCTGAGCATAGATCAATGGTGATTAAATTAGAAAATGCAATTTATGGGAATGATTGTGTGAGACACAATGTGAATAGAGGAATGTGTGAAGCTCAGTGTATATAAATGAAACACAAAGTATACAGATTTTGTATGCAAACCAATATAAAAGAAAAAGAATTCTTTTTAAAAAAACAAAAAAACCTCCATTTTCTCCTAATTCTATACAATCTGAGACCAATCTTATTCTTTATCAGTCTAGTAGTTTACCACCTGTTTACATATATATTAAAGAAACTGAAGACTAGGGAACGGACTATATGTTTTTTTCTAAATCTTCATCTACATCTCAATTCTTGTGTTCTATAAGGACTTACCCTTATTTTTGCTGAGGCCTATAATAAACCAACTGGTGACTTTGGGGCAAGGAGAACTGCAACCCAAAGGTAGGTGGTTCGAATCCACCAGCCTTTCCTAGGTAGAAAGTGAGATTTCTTTCCTAGAGAAACCACTCCTTCTGTGTGATTGACAGCCTCTGAAAACCCTTTACAGGGTCAGGTATGAGCTGGTTTCCACTCTATGACATTTAACCACAATATCATCAAGAGGACCGTCCATCAGGATGTTAAGGTTGTAAATCTTAACTGGAGGCTCCCTTGGAGACACTGATGGATTCCAATGGCTGATATCTTTTGAGAGAGCAGTTCAGCACACTACACTCAATGCCATCAAAGCTCCTTGGAATCTACACTATCAGGAACAATGCTGGCAAGAAGAAGCTGAGCAGATCAACTCTGTGCTAAATTCTAACACTCAACTTGCTAGCAGACAAAATATAGCCCCTTCAGTTCATGAAAGACAGTAAAATATGTAATTTCTCTTTTACTATATATGGTTTAAATGAGGCATTTAAACAAAAGTGAGTATCATTTTTATTTACCATATAAGGCAAAGTTTCTTCTTTCTGGTTATAAGAAAGGTCCTTAACACATTTCATAAAATAGTAAAAATGTCTATCTTTTTTTAAAAAGGTTAAGATTGCAGCAGTAGTTTCCCTTTTATGCTATCTTTGTTATTAGGTTTTATTACTTTGTCACAAGAATATTGCTTACAAGGTGGACGAATATCCTCTCAAGATTCAATGCAAATTGTACATAATCCTTAAGCAAAAAAAATTTTTATAGCCCAAGTATCTGTTGAGTATTGTATTATAATGAATTAGCTCAAGAGTTTTAAATTTTTTTCGAGTATAAAAATGTGCTCTTTCTAAGACAACCCTAAAATAGGTCGTCCGTCAACTCTGCTGGGGTTAAAAATGTAGAGAAGCTATAAAGACAAAGGAACTAGAGGAGGGGCAGAGGAGGAGAAAAGAGAGGAAGAGAGAATTCAATTTGTGAGAGATCCCTAATTTGGCAAAAAAGCTAGATAGTACAAGTGAAATAAAAGAGGGGAGGACTTTAAGGCTAGTATGCTTAGGAACTCTGGTGGTGTAGTGTGTTACATGTCATGCTGCTAAACCAAAGTTTAGCAGTTTGAATCCAACAGTTGCTCTTGGAGAAAGGCAGTCTTCTCCTGTACAGATCTGCAGGTCCAGAAACATTCTGTGGGCTTCTCTTCTGTGTCAGAGTTCACACAACTGTTGCAAGTTTTAGTTTATGCTTAATATTATATGAAATATTTTTCTGATTTTGATGACAAAGTTGGCTTCTCTTCCAATCTCCAATAATAGTTGTTAAGCAAATGAAAAAAATTAAAAAACAAAAGAATAATAAAGAGCTGCTGTAATTGGAGAAAAAAACCACATCTGAAAATTTGTTCGGAATCACAGCTGTTTTCATGCTAAGTACATGGCATTCCAAATGTAGCTTTGTGTAGGTAATTATTAAAGACCAATAATAGGGCAGTTTATTGTTAATTTTATTCCTGCCTATATTTCATCCCAATAGATGTATTTATTAGTGATAAAATGATATGCTAAGTCACTATAATAAAATATATTACAATACACGTTACAGTAATATAACACTTCCACTATTGGTAGAGTTATCATATTCATATTGTTTCACATACAGGTTGACTTTTAAAAAATATTTCTGGAAGGAGCACTGGTATTTCATTTTAACTGCTGGAGACTTTAGATAGTCTTGTTAAACAATGCAGACAGCAATCACTTGAGACTCTTTATCATTTATTCCTATTCTTTTCCAAACCATTGATATTAGGGAAGCAATGTGAGCTATTAGGAAGGGCAGTGACTTTCTTTTGTTTTTAAGGACACTGGTTCTGAAATCAACTGATAAGTAGCTCTTCTGGCACCATCATTATTAAGATCTTTAGTTTTGTGCTCAGTCATTAATCTTTATTTAGAAATAGAGGACTACCCATTTATTTCATCAGAACAGAGTACAGGCATCATTCTCTAAGCAATGAAGAAACAACCAGCCAGATCTTTTATCAACATTGAGCTGGTCATTTAACAATGATTATGTAAAAGTAAAAACAAAGATTATAATAAAAATAAGAAAATTAAACATGATTCTCACCTAATTTAGGAAGAGAGTATTCCATTGCAAAGTATTCTTCAAAATAATCAAACACACTTTTCGTTATGGCTGAAGCATACTCAGCTGTGTGCCTTTGCTCTGGCTGGACATAAATGGTGAGCTATTGAACAAAACACAAAAGATCGATAAGATATGGTTTATTGGGTGGAACAAAACCTATGATATGTGAACAACAGGAAAATGATAGACATTGGAGTCAAATAAACAGAATTTGAATTCTCATCCTATCTCAGACTCAGTACAAGGTTGTAAACCAATAACTTCACACCTTTGAGACTCTTTAGTATTATGTTACTGACTGAGTTATATTAATAATTGTCACTAGACTAAGACATAATTGATGCAATGTCCCAAATATTTAACAATTGTACTTATCATGCTCGGAAGGGTGGATGGAGAGCACAGGAGATCGGGAGACCCAGAATGAGATGGATTGATACAGTAACTGGGGCAATGGGTGTTGGTATGTCAGAATTAATGAGACTGGCTCAGGATAGGGAAGGGTTCAGAGCTGCTGCACATAGTTTCACTATGCATAGCAGGCGACTCACCAATAACATACTATGGCAGGTTTGGAAGCAGGAGTGGCATCCACGTCTTAAACAACATGCCTCTGGAAACTCTATGAACTTTGGTAAATGTCGATAGTTGTAGAGGGGCTTCAGGCCTTTTGTTCATAGGGTCACTATGAATTGTGCTAGACTGGAAGGCAATCAACAACTCTTTCCTATGAGCGGTTACTTTGTTTCTTAACATCAGTTTATCTGTCTCTCTGACTGTTTAACCTGCTTATGACTGCATTCATCTGTTCATTTATCAACATATCTATTTCTCTGTGTAATTTGTCTTTAAAAAATAATGTGATTTTTTTCTCATTTGAAGATACTTTGAATACATGTTTCCTGCTTCTTCTATTTCAGTACACCTAAATTACCCTTTAGTTATTTTAATTCTTATACTCCCAGGACCTAGATTATAATGATAAAAAAATTTCCTGAAAGGGATACATCTTAGTAAACTACACCAATCTGTTAAGTTATTAGGCTATTATTTAGTGATTTTATGATATGATTAATAATTCAAACCCACTAGAGAACTTTCTTCCCAATTTCACACGTTTGACATTATGGAGAAGGATATCATTCTTGGTAGGGACAGTGCAGGAGAGGATGACCCCAAATGAGAAGAACTGACACAATAACTGGTGTAGTGAGGGTGAGTGTGCCAGAAACAGTGAGATTGGCTAAGGACAGAGCAGAGTTCAGAGCTATTTTACATAGGGTCACTATGAATCACTGTTGCCTTGATGGCATATAGAAACAACAACAACGTTACATTATACAAAAGTATAAAAAATCCTCCTAAATATGTTATTTGTGCAAGTAGATAGGGTTTCTGGATTCTAAGATATTGTCGTTGTTTTTGTGGTTAGGTGCCATTGAGTCAAGTATGACTCATAGTAACCCTATGAATAATACATCTGCCTTGTCCAGTAAGTAGCCTTGACTCCTGCTCTATTTAAGAAATCAAGCTACCCAGGGAAAATATACAGCAAAAAATAACTGGTAAGATTTTAAAAAGAATATATGATAAAATGTGTGATGATAAAATAAATGTGTCTGAACCCATGCTACGGTCTTTTTAATTACTCCATATGCTGTGAAAATTAGCCAATTAAAAAAGAAGAGAAAAGAACAGTTGATGCAGTGAAGTTGTGTCATCAACGAATACATACCAATATATACCACTAATAGCCAGAAGAATGAACAACTGAATCTTAGAATAAATAAGAATACTCTGTGGAAGTGAAGAGGAGGAGATTTTGTCTTGCTGATTTGGGGTATGTTCTCTCACTCAAACTCATTGCTATAAAGTCAGAATCAACTCGTATCTGACCCTTTGCAGGGTTTCTAAAACTGTTAATAGCCCAGGAGGGCACTGCCCATTTTTATTCTTTGAAGCTGTTGGTAGACTCTAAATCACCAGAGAGATGGGCCGTTAGGTTAGTAATGCAACTCTCTATGGGCTAGGCTCACCCAGCTCCCTGGGCATGCCATGAGGAACGATTAATCACCAGAAAAACACAATCATACTTGATCAGGGAAACTTTGCACAAGATCATTTAACATTCAACAAAAGACTGAAAAATACCAGCCACAACAATAAGACATTAATTCTATTAATTATATCATATCTTGCATCACTGGTGATTATTTTAACCTAAATCACTTGCCTGGTTCCCACAATCCCTTATTCACAATTGAAAATCCTAACATTCTGAAAATCGGACAGCTTTAGTTTGCTTGGCTCCACAGTCAACACTCTCGGCACCAGTAGCCAGGAAATTAAAAGACATATTGCAATGAGAAAGCCTGCTGTTAGGGACCTCTCCAAAGTACTGAAGAGCAATGGTGTTTCTCTGGAGACTAAGGTGCGTCTGATACAGGCCATGGTCTTTGCTATCACTTGTTATGCATCAGAGAGTTGGACAGTGACTAAGGAGGATAGAAGGAGAATTGATGCCTTTGAGCTGTGTTGCTGGAGAAGAGTATTGAGGGTACCATGGAGTGCTAGGAAAACAGATTCATCCTGCAAAGGGTTAAACTGGGTGGTTCCCTGAGGCTCCTCTAACATACTTTGGACATATTGTAAGGAGGGACCGGTCCTTGGAGAGGGACATCATGCTGGAGGGACAGCGCAGGAGGGGAAGACCCTCTATGAGGTGGATTGATTCAGTGACTGGGGTAATTGGGATGGGTGTATTGCAGACAGTGCTATTGGCACAGGACAGAGCAGAGTTTAGGGCTGTTGTGTATAGGGTCGCTATGAGTCACAAGCAACTTGACAGCACATAACAACAACAACATAAACTACTTTGGCCGCACCATCTGGCCTGAATGGATAGGAGGTTTGTATTATTTTTCTTTTCCTCACTATAAAAACACTGCTTTAGATATTTCCTCAAAAAGCTGAACATAGAAATTCTATATGACCCAATTATTCCACTGCTAGTAATACACCTCAAGGAAATTAGAACTGAGACACAAATGGAAATTTATACACCAATGTACATAGCAGTGTTATTCACAATCGCAAGAACGTGGAAACAGCTCAAATATCTAACCACAATTGAATGAATTGAGAAATTGTGGTATATTCACACAATGGAATACTACACAGCACTCAAGAGCTACAATTTTTAAATATACTACATAATTTGGGAGAGACTGGAGAGCATTATGCTGAGTGAACTCAGTCTCATCAGGACAAATACCACATAAAATCATTATTGCAAAAATAGAAGGATAACTAATAAAACATGACAGGAGTCCAGAATGAAGACTGTACAGTGGTGTGGACTTGCGGGGAGGGATTGCATAACAATGAGAGTTTTACTTTTCAAAGAGAAGAGTGAATTGGGGGTGAGGGGCTGGGCAGGGAGAAAAGTGCAACAATGAATGATTGGAAACCCTAAGTTTCTGTAAACTTTCATTAAAATTATTGTAAAAAAAAACAACAAAAACAAACCAAAACATGTATGGGAGCCCAATGGGGCAAAGGGTGGAAAAAGAGGGGTAATGGTGGGCAAGGGGAATATCACAGAGTTGCATAATTTGGGGGGGGGAGGCGGGTGGTTAGGAAATGGAAACGATCCTAGCAGGGACCTGAAAAGATGAGCTAATGGTGGGTATCTTTCAATAGGGATTAAGTTTGTAAGACACGATGTATGAGAATGATTGTATGAAACACAATGTGAAGAAAAAAAATACAGTTTTTATGAATTTTGAATGAAAACAGATATAAAATAAAAGTTTTAAAAAACACTGTGTCAGAAAGATTATAGTATTTGCTTACAAGGCACTGATCTTGCTGCAGTTGCTCTAGCATGTATAGTGTTGAATAAATTGGCCCCAGGTTGTTTACTTCTGCATAGCAATCTGAGATTAGTTAGCCCCCAAAAGGCCTTTGGGACCAAACTCAAATCTGTACAAATTCAATTGTTTTAGAAATAAACTCAGACAAAGACTTTAGCTCCTTTGAACTTGCTGCTTTGAACTGCTTTGAGCATTTTCAGACCTTGCAAAACTGCAACCTACATTTGCTTGTACTAGTTTAGATAAAACCCAGTCGTTAGAAGGAACCCTCTGCTTCATCTCACCTTCAGAGTTCTTTGACCAAAATATTCTCCACTTTTTACAATTTTACAATAATGTTGGAGGATGATGCCACCAAGATGTATGTAAACCTAATCCAAACCACACTCACTCCCTGCCCCAATGCTTGATAGTTTTTCCTCTCTCTCTTCAGATAAGAAGCTTTGTGGTTAGGTTAATACTGGGCAGCTAACTCAAAAGGAAGGAGTTGGAATTTGTAAGCTGCACAGTGAAGCAGTCTGCTCCTACTAACTGTGGATCCAATAAGATGAGATTGTTGACAACTTCCATCATTTCCCTATCTATTATGATGTTGCCCATTGGCCCAGTAGTGAAGATTTTTGTTTTCTTGAGGTTGAGATGCAATCTATATTGAAAGCTGCAGTCCTTGATCCTCTGCAGCAAGCACCTCAGGTCCTCCTCACTTTCAACAACCAAAGTTGTGTCTTCTGCATAACATAGGTAGTTAATGAGTCTACCTGATGCCACTGCAAGTTAAGATAGAACAGGATGCTATCCAGTCAATTCTGACTCATGGAGATCTCATATGTGTCACAACTGTACTGTGTTCAAAGGGTTTTCAGTGACAGAGGCGTTTCAGAGGTTTTTCTTTCAAAAGACATTTTGCAAAACATGACCAATACTCTTCGCAACATCAAGAGCAAAACAGTGAAAAACAAAAGGAGTAAGAAACTGTCACAGAAATGAAGAAGGCATCATGATTACCTATAATGGAGAATATCGGTTTAGGATCTCCAGATAAATAAAGCAGACTGATGTAAAAACTGGTGCATTTTGAGTAATAGCTGTAGTCTAGTTAATAGTATTGTGGCAACATGAGTTTCTTAATTTTGATAAAGGTATGCTAAATGGTTGGCTCAGATGCCAAAATCTGAGGAAATTGGATGAAGGTTAGATGAACACTTACTTGTATCTCTGCCAAATATTTCATGGATTGCCAAAAGAACAATCAAACCTGTCTTGGAGAAATTATAGCTAGGGTGTTGTTGAGAAACAAAGATAATGAGACTTGTTGGATAAGGTGTTAAAATAGAAGAAGTTGGATGAAGGTTATATGAATGTTGCTATTGTTGGTGCCATCGAGTTGAGTACGGCCCATAGAAACCCTATGAACAATAGATCTGAATCTTGTCTGATCCTGTGCTTTTTTTCACAATTCTTGACACATTAAAACCCACTGCAGCAGTCCCCATGTCAATCCACCTAGTCGCGTGTCTTCCTCTCTTTACCTTCCCCTCTTAACAACAAGACCAAATTATGTGACGCAAAGCCTCATTATCTTTGTCTTCCAAAAACACACTGGCTGCAACCTCTCTCAGACATATTTGTTTATTTTTCTGACAGCCCATGGGATGTTCAGTACTCTTTTCCAACATCACAGTTCAATCAAAGACATCAGTTCTTCTGCCATCCTTATTCATTATGCAGCTCTCAAATGCATAGCAAGTGTCTGGAAAGAGAATGGCCAGAATCAGATGCACCTTAGTCCTCAAACTTACATCATTACTCCTCAATAATTTGGAGAGATCTCTAATTGCAGACTTTCCCAGTGCAATGCTTCTCCTGATTTCCTGACTGGTGGCACCAAGGGTGTTAATTGTGGATCCAAGTAAGATGAAGTTGTTGGTAGTTTCAATCTTTTCTCCACCTATCATTATGTTGCCTATAAAAAAGTCTTTATTTGGTAAGAATCTTTATTTTCTTGACAGTGAGATGCAATCCATATTGAAGGCTGTATTTTTTATTTTCTGCAGCAAGTACTTCAAGTTCTCCTTACTTTCAGCAAGCAAGGTTGTATCCTCTGCACAACGCAGGTTATTGACAAGTCCCCCTCTGATCCCAACGCCACATTCCTCTTCATAGAGTATAGCTTCTTGAATAATTTTCTCAGTGTACAAATTGAATAGGTATGAGGATACAACCCTTACGAATACCTTTCTTCATTTTAAACCATGTACTATTCCCCTGTTCTGCTCATAAAACTGCCTCCTGGTCTAGGTATAGGTTTTGCAAGAGCACAATTAAGTCTCTAGGATTCCCATTCTTCTCAATGTCCACCACAAATTGTTATGATCCACATAGTCAAATGCTTTGCATAGCCAATAAAGTAATAAATAGGCATTTATCTCTCTAAATAGAAAATTATTTCAAAATAAAAATTTTAAAAATGTATCCCTGAGTATTAAAGAAATTTTTTTTTCCTCACTGAGACTATTTTGGTGTAAGGAAAGACATAAATTCTATGACATACATACTTCCAGTTCTTGACCAATCTTTCTAATACAAACAGTAGGCTGGAAGCAAGTACAATGATATAAGCAGGTATGAAGGATTTACTTGCACTTGTAATTGCAGGCCCAATTATCCAGGAATCATCCTGCAATACTTTTGGATGAAGGCACAATACAATCTTTTATTGAGTTATTAGAACTCACATGATTACAAGAGAAATTTAATTAAACGGCTATGTTGAAACACACTCCAATTACTCTTATTCATATCCTCTAATTGCTCCTATTTACACATTCTTCTTAACAAAAGACAAGCTAAATGCCCAGAAGAAATTCAAAGCCTAACTAGAACTGACCCTTTCCCAAGACAAGCACTACTCTTGTTATTTAACTTGTCTTAACAACAATCAATGGCACAAAAGATGGCAGGATTCAAGTCTGTTATTCATAGATTCAGCTCTGTTGTTCATGTGATTCTGTTATGAATCATAGTTGACTCAATGTCATCTAACAGAGTAACAGCAAGCTCTGATGACTTAGTCTATGAAGTTGAGCTATGCAACCTCTGACAGTTGGATTCCAGCAGAAGGAGAAACATAAGCAATCTCCTTCTGTGGAATCTATACCCTCAGAAATTTGCTGCGGGCTCGGCTATACCTTGATTCCAATATGGTGCCAATGATCAACTAACAGCAATCAGGTGACATAAGCCTGTTGCAAACTCTAAAATTCTGGCAAATTTACTAGGGTTGAGGTCAGATGAATCTCAGACAGCATCAGAAGCCTCAAAGACACAAACTCAATCAGCAAGGGATCTAAATAAAATTGAGTCATTAGCAACTAACTCTCAGTCTTCTCCATCTAATGTAATTACCTATTAGTCAACTGGAGAGGATTTTGTTTTCTTAATGTTGAGATGTAATCCATACTGAAGGCTATACGCTGTCTTTGATCTTCAGTAAGAACTCTAATCCTTTATTTTCAGCAAGCAAGGTTGTGTCATCTGCACAGTGCAGGTTGTTGATTAGTCTTCCTCCAATCTTGATCTCACATTCTTCTTCATTAAGTCCAGCTTCTTCTCAGGAGAAAGATGGGCAAACTCCTCCCACATAACTGAAAACCTGCTTTAGCACAAGCTATGTGTTGGTCTAGAAACTGACCACACTCAGTGATGAATGTGAGGTTTTGAGGCTTGCTATTATAATAAATTTTAAAGCACATTTTAGGGGCTCTGGTGACCTAGTGGTAAGAAGTTGCACTGCAATCCAGAAGGTGTGCGGTTCAAATCTAGCAGATGCTCTGCAGGAGGAGGGGGGGAAACTCCTCCTGTGCCAGTCAGATCTGTTCGACCATACACAACAAGAGGGGGGAAATTACATTTATAATGATACATTTAAAATGTAATAAATTTATAAAATAAGTTCTGGACTGGAACATGTACAGTGATTTTTCCCAGTGGCATGCTCTAAGCTCAATTGTATCAGGTAAAGAACATGTTTGGTCTATTGAGATATTTTCTGTGGAAGCTTTTGTAAGAAGTCCAGAAAGGCAATTTTTATAACTAACTCAAGAGTTAGTACATGTAAATAAGCAGTCATCTAATCAATCTCACTACATTCTGTATGCTCTTTACTTTTATGTGATTGTTTCTGGGGTAGAATCCAGTAATTTGATTTACTTAACTGTTACCCAAGTAACTAAACCTACAAAAGGCCTCAGGAGTAGAGTTCTTGCCCACACCCTTTTAAAATATTTTTATCATCCTTGGCTAGATTCCATATTGGCTTGTTTTTAAAAAAAATTATTTTATTTATTTTAGTGAACATTTACAGAGATTTTGGATTTCCATTCATTCATTGTTGTACATTTCTCCCTGTCTACCCCTTCCCCCTAGTTCACTCCTCTCTTTGAAAAGTAAAAGAAAAATTCTTTCATTGGTATACAAACCCCCACCCCCCAATCTCCACTGCCCTGAGTATACTCCACTATGCAACCTTAATTCTGGACTCTTGTGATAACCATAATAACCTATCATATATCACTTTTAAATTGTTCTCTCCCTCATCTGTTTCGATGCAGTATAGATAATTTATCTAGTTTTTCTCAGTCTTACCCCAACCCTGATGTCAGTCCCATTCTACAACAGTGACACCATGCAGTATTTGTCCTTTTGTGACTGAGATACTTCACTCAGCATAATGTCCTCCAGGGTCACCCATTTTGAATAATATTGCATGAGTTCCTTGTTTTTCAATGCAGCATAGGATTCCATTATGTGAATATGCCAGAGCTTCTCAATCCATTCGTTTGTTGATGGGCACTTAGGTTGTCTCCAACTGCTTGCTATTGTAAAAAAGCAGTGATAAACATGGGTGTGCATATATCTGCTTGGATGTCAGTTATGGTCTGTTTGGGGTATATTCCCAGTAGTGGAATTGGTGGGTCAACTGGTATCTCTATTTATACAACTTTTTGAGAAAACACCATACCGCCTTCCACAGTGGTTGCACCATTTTACACCCTCACCAACAGTGAATAAGAGTTCCAGTTTTTCCACAACCTCGCCAGCATTTGTTGCTTGCTGTTCTGTTAAATGTTGCTATTCTGACTAGGGTGAGATGATATCTCATAGTTGTTTTGATTTACATCTCTCTTAGAACTAGGGAATTTGAACATTTCTTCATGTGCTTGTTGGCCATCTGAATGTCTTCTTTGGTGAAGTGTCTGTTCATATCCTGTGCCCATTTTTCAAATGGATTGTTTTCCTTTATCTTGTTATGTTCCATATTGCCTCTTTAAATTACTCTGGCTGTTTTATTACTACCCCCAGAACTAAATCAACGAACAATGCAATTAATCTCCACAAAAGAAAACATACAGAGCTTTGAGTCTTCTAAACTACTCTCAAAATGTGGTTAATTTTTTTTAACAAATTAGTAGTAATGCATCCTTTACGTTTTTCATATAAGCAATAGCTATTTTTAAACATAATGAAAAGTTCAACTAAACATCTACTGTGTTCTTTGTAAAGTAAATGATAATGAAAAAGATAGGTCATGATTACCTGCTTATCGACATAAAAGCACTCTTGGTAGAAAGGCAAATATGCCCCAAACAGATAAGCCTGAAATTATGTATTCTTGGATTGAAAAGTATAATCTGATTATAAGTGGCATGAGATTGGTATACCAGGATAATACTGATACAGTGGAGAAGAAAACATTTATTGTGTGTTTTAATAAATTTTTCTTTTATACTGGTTTGCTTACAAAGTCAATATATATTGTTTTTCACACTGAATCTTTCCCATTTCTGTTACCCATCAAATTTTACAACCCTATGATTACGCCCCTGTTCATCCTCACCCCTCAATACAGTTTTTATTTTCGTTTTTCCTACTAAAAGTGGTGTATTACACAAGAGCTTCTTGAATTAATTGCTTATACATATTGACTAGGTATTATTATATGCCATCATGTTGACTGACTCATAGTGACCCTATGAACGGATCTGTATGAACAATGATCTGAACCTTGATCTATCTTGAGTAATCCTCACTATCTGATATATTTGAGCCCATTCTTATAGTTACCCTGTCAATTCATCTTGGAGATCTTCTTCTCCTACAATGATACTTCACTTTTCCAAGGATGATGTCCATCTCACAGGACTTGGCCCTCCTAATACATGCCCAAAATATGAGATGAAGTTTCATCATCTTTGCCTTGGATAGGCAAAGAGAAAATAACTTGAGAAACTAGCCCATGTGTAAAAGAAGGTGGCCTCAGGATTGGAGGAAGACTCTTAACAACCTGCGTGATGCAGATGACACAACTTTGCTTGTAGAAAATAAAGGTTTGAAGCACCTGCTGAAGACCAAGACTATGTACAGCCTTCAATATGGATTGCAACTCAACATTCAGAAAACAAAACAAAATCATTTCCAGTGGACTAATGTTAGATGGACAAGACTGAAGTTGCCAATGATTTCATTTTATTTAGATCCACAGTCACCACCCTTGCCATCAGCAGTCAAGAAAGCAAAAGTTGGGGGGAGGGGAAAGCAGTGAGTAAGACAAGATGAGGAGGTCAGGTCGCTGACAGTTGGAGGAAGTGGCAAACAGCAGGGGAAATCCAGATCTCCTCCCAGGGTGCCCATTGTGATTCAGGACGATAGCCTTCCTACAGGACCCCCTCCACAGATCCACATCCTCAAGAGGCCCACCAACAATGGTGTGGTCAGCAGCCCCAACTCCGCCAGCAGACCCGCCCTTCCAGTCAAGTCCCTAGCCCAGCGGGAGGCAGAGTACGCTGAAGCCTGAAAGCAGATCCAGCCCTGAGGAGGAACAGGAGAAACCCATCCTCTACAAGCCAGCCAGGATCTCCCAGCCCGAAGATAGCTGAAAACCCAACAATGTGATCAGACAGCCCCTGGGTCCTGATGGGTCACAAGGCTTCAAAAAGCGCAGATAAATACAGGCAAAAAAAGGATGCCACTACTGCTGCCGTCACCGCCTCCTGGGTCGTCTGCTATGGACGGCACTGCCATGGTAGACAGTTGGCTGGACTTAAGCAGAGGGAACGACCTGACTTCCTGACACTGTGATCTCCGTTGCTCCGCCCACTGTGACCTTCAACCCCATGCACTGTGACTCCCCCTTTAATCCCTTCCCACTGTGATGGGCATGTTGACTAGGGCTGTCTCAAGTCCATAGAAAGGGTGAGAGTGAGTGCCAGGGGGGCTTTGGTGGAACCCACCAAGGACTCATCTAGAGTCAGTGCCACTCAGGGTAAAGCCAGTGCCAGAAATAACAGTTTATCATGCTCATTAATTTGGGGTTTTAAAACATGTAAGAACCTTTCCCCCCTCCCCAGTGCATGTCTTTATCACTTGAAAAGCAAGTTCCATTTAAAATATCCTTTCTTGTTTGTTTTTTTTTTAAAAAAGAAAGCTAAAGTTGTGTTGCATTGGGAAAACTCTCTGTCCTCTGTCAAGGACCTCTCCAAAGTTCTAAAAAACAAAGATACCATTTTAAAGTCTAAGGTGATCCTTACACAAGCCTTGATATTTTAAATTGCTTTCTATGCATCTGAAAACGGGACAATGGATAAGGAAGACTGGAGAAGAATTAATGTCTTTGCATTGTGGAGTTGATGAAGAATACTGAACATACCATGAGCTTCTCAAAGAACAAACAAATCTGTCCTGAAGGGAGCGCAACATGAGTGCTCCTGAGAGGCAAGGATGGTAAAACTTTGTCTTGGGCTTATTTTTAGGATGAACCAGTCCTTGGAGACAGAAATCCATGCGGGGCATAGGAGAGGGTCAGCAAAAGAGAGAAAGACTTCCCAAGACTGACAGGGTGACCACCACAACGAGACTGAGCATGAGAGAGATTGTAGGGATGGTGTGCGATAAGGCAAGGTGTACAGCTGTTGTTCATAGAGTCACTAAGCATCGTAGTTGCCTTGACAGCACCTAACAACACAGACACCTTACACGACTACGGCCTAACACCATCTCTTCAGTAGGAAAAAAATATACACAGACTCTTCAAAACGATTCCATATATCAAGACATTCGTGTGCTTTCTTTGCTTTTAATATGCAGAAATAATAAAAATACAAAATTAGAAAGCTCCCAAAATGTATGTCTCAAACACTCATTGCTGTCAACTCATAGCTGACTCCCCAGCAGGTTTTCTAAAGCTTTGTAAATCTCACAGGAGATTGCCTATCTTTCTCCCAAGGACTACGTCACCAGAGACACACCAGGGTGTACAAAAAAATGCACTGCTCATCTAAAGGCAGGTGTTTCAAATCTACCAGCTGCTTCTCTGAGCAATCTTCCCCCACCTCAGTGTAATCTGCAGCCTCTGAACATGGCAGGATGAGCAGTTTTGAGTTGGTTCCAACTAGATGGCCCACAGCAAGAACAACCACAAAATTAAGAAAAATGGAGAGCAGGGGCAGGAAGTGAAGCTGCCGGTTTACAGAGAGGTGAAAGAAAAAGGTCAGAAACAGTTTCCAGCAGGTCACAGCCAGTCCATCTTAAAATTCTGTTTCTTTTACCTGTTTTTCTCCCATCTTTTTGTTTTTATGTTATGGTTGATCATATCTCAAATCTCTCTGAACAGACTAACTAAAGAATGTGTGTATTTATTTTAAAATTATCTTATTAAAAATATCTTCTATTTCTTCAATTATTGCTATCTATTTAACCCCTTGGGTGATTTTCTGTATCTTGGCGTTTTCTCCTCTATGTTATTTGTTTTCCTCATGTGCCCGGTTGTCTTTAGTTGTTTGTTCAGCTTTAAGAATGCAGAACTGTGAGACTTAAGCTAGTTTCCTCTGATGCTAAATTTAAGTAGATTTAAGTAGGTTGATTTTCCTGTGATTCTTTCTGGAGTAGGAATTCTGATGGGGAGCGTTTTGCACTTGAGTGTTAGATGTTCGGTTTTGACTTAGATTGAGTGGGTAGGAAGCCAGGGAGAGAAGCTCCCGTGCTGAAGAGGAGGCATTAAGAATGTTGACCTTTACAATAGATATCTTCAAGTTCTCCACAAGGCTGTGTTCACATTTTAAGGGAACACAGCATCACAGCTTTGTGGGTTTTTTGTTCTTTGCCAGAGGGAAAATTCTAATTGCCTGCCTTTGCCTGCTTTCTGTAGAGGGGTGAAGAGAGAGGGAGAGGCATCTACTCATGTTCCACGTCTTTTTTTGGCTGAATTATTTCTTGGAAGACCCAGAGAGAGCCTCTAGAACGTTTCAAAGAAGTGTCTGATTCTCTACTCCTGTCTTATTTAAAAAGCAGATCAAAAACTAATGTCTTATGGCTGTACCCATTTCTTTTTGAAATGATGAAACATAACAGACTAAGATAAAATGTTATATTATTTTTTGGATGAATTATATTATATTAAATAAATTATATTATATTAAATAAATTATATTATATTATATTATATTATATTATATTATATTATATTATATTATATTATATTATATTATATTATATTATATTATATTATATTATATTATACTATTGTATGGATGAATAATTTATTTATTTATTCCATTTAATGGACATTTTGAGAACTTTTGCCAAACTTTTCATTGTAACATCCCAAATCCTTTAAATGAAATCTAACAATATAGTCCAGTTAACTAACCTATCTGGGATCTAATTACTCACCCAGCTAGTACAGTTACCTTACAAATAAATGTTCCTGGTCAGATAGAAGAGTCACATTGAAAGTTCAAGCTCATTGTTATACTGAAAAACAACTCCACACACAATACCCTCTGGTGGATGGTTAGCTTCACTGTTTTTATTTATGAAACTACATGTTTATTAGTAAATTGTTCCTCTTTTGTGCTTGCACAGTGCATAATAGCAATTTAAAAAAACCGGTGTAAGAAAATGCCTGCACATGATGAAGAAAGTGACTCGGTTGAATTGTGAATGAGACAGAAAGCACATTCCAATCAAAATTTCATGTTTGCAATGAAACTGGACTAAAAACACAAGTTGATTAACACTCTCATTTCTGTGTTAAGCATGAGACAGACCTGCCATCAAATGCATACAACAAAGCTTCGTAAAAACAATCCTCTCCTTCCTGTGGCATTTATTTTCACACCTAGTATTGCTTATTCTGCTGGACATGACCTTTGCCACAACTGAAGGCCATACTATAATGTACCTGTGGCAAGGGAAAGAGGCAGAAGGAGGGTCGTCATGATACTCGCCCCTTTGAAAGGCCTTTATCATTCTCTTCCCCATTTAGGCATAATTCAGGCAGTATGCCAGAAATCTTGGGTTAAGATATCTCACTATTGATTGTACTAAGCCAGAATCATGGCATATTTCCATGGGAGTCGGTCTGACAGAAAATTACTGGTAAGGAAATAAAAATATTTTTTTAAAATATCTTATTTCAGAAGGCTTAGCAGAGTACAGTATTGGGAAAGAATTTGGACATAAAATCTCCACAACTTGCCAGCTGGCAAATGACTTAAACTCATTAAAGCTTCAATTCCCTCATCTTGAAAACAAGGATAATTTCTTCCTTACAAAATTATTACATTGAAAATATTATATATTAAACCTCATAATAGTGTGTGTGTGTGTGTGTGTGTGTGTGTGTGTGGTGTTGTTGTTTTTATGCACCATTCAGTCAGAACTGACTCTCCAGTAGGTTTTCAGAGGCAATACATTGCATGGAAGTTAATTGTTCATTTTTTCCTACAGAGCTACTGGTTGCTTTGAACTGTGTACCTTTAGGTTGGTAGCACAACACCTTACCATTAAGCTACTTTGTTGTTGTGGGCCGTTGATTTGGGATCATCTCATAGCTGACCCTTAATTGGCTTTTCAGAGGCAGTAAAATGCAAAGTAGAAGATTGTCCATCCTGCTTCAGTGAAGCAGGTGGTGGATTTGAACCACAAGCCTTTGGGACTGCAGCACAGCTTCTTATCACTAAGCCACAAGAAAATATATATAAAATACACCTTGAGGCATAAACAAAATAGAAGCCCCCAAACTAGAAATGTAATTGGGTAAAATTGAAAAACAAAATACTGACATAGCCTAAATTTGGTTAATTAAAAAAAAGGTTAAGTTTAATTGCACTTCAAGAAATGTTTTTTAAAGATTTGTTGCCATATTTTTTAATTAAATGTGGGAGCTGGTACTATAAAATTCTCAGATTTGTAGATACTCTATGAGTAATTGTCTTCCTCTGGTTTTCTCCTCCTTCTTTATTGAAGCTCCTAACCCAACACATCAACTCAGCCATTTTACTAAGTTGGGCATGCTGAGTTATTTTTAGTAAATTTAAACTGATATCGTTAGGAACTAACTTGATTTATAATTAATTTCTTCATTTGGGTATATGCATTTCTAGGCCTATTTTTAATCTGTGTCCTTTCAGTTTTCTAATTTCCTATTCTGTTTAGGAATGATAGAAAGAGAATTGATGCCTTTGAGCTGTGGAGCTGGAGAAGAGTGTTGAATATACCATGGACTGCTACCAGAACAAACAGATTTGTCCTAGAAAGGGTGAGACCAG
>NW_006399762.1:22385265-22408555 GCF_000299155.1 Elephantulus edwardii
GAGACAGAAAAGTTGGCACAGGGTAGAGCAGGTTTCAGAGCTGTTGTATAAAGTTGCTATGAGTCGCAAGTTACTTGACAGCACACAACAACAACATCCTGTTTAGTGCATCATTGGTCTCTAATGGGCTTTTTGGAAATGGCTGCTCTGCAGATGAAGAATTTTTAAAGGGGAGAAAATGATTTAATACCAAATAGACAAATGATAAATTTTAAAAATTCAGTGTAACTTACAGGTTTTCCGCTCTTTGATGTTTTCTCTATAGCCACAAATTGATGGACAGCAAAGCATACAAGGTAAGTGCTCATGGGAACAGATTTCTGGAATGTAGTTCGATTCCATTTGTCATCTATGGATTCTGTTTTCTATGAAAAACAAAGGATAATTTGTTATTCCTCAAAAAGATCTACCACAGACAAAACAAAGAAACATTTGTTTCAAACCTGGTCTTACAGTTTGAAGTCCTTTGTCAAAGCTTAGGGAAGAGACAAAAAACATCAAACAAATCCAAAACTCAAAACCAACACCCATTTTAAAGATGATTTTGAAAAGACTGAAGAAAGAGAATTTCATTTTAAGCACTGTGAAGTATTTTCCATCCATTTTCCATTTTAGGAAACTCTAAGGGGATTAAAATGTTGAGGGCTCTCCTTCATAGGGTTGCTATGAGTCGCCTGCGACTCGATGGCACTTAACAACAACAACAACAACAACAAGGGGATTAAAATGTGATTCTGATATAACATAATTCCTGGAAAGGAATTTCTTTCTGTGGAATACATGATCCTAATTAATTACAACATTTTAGAGTATACCAAGATCCATTAATGAAAAAATAGATTAGTGCTCAATGCTGGGCACATTGCAAGAATGAGCTGCTGCAGTTATTGTTAACAGGTTGCTGCAAATGACGGCAAATGTGTTTCTAAGCATAGTTGTCAGTTTAAAAAGTGTGCTGCAACGTGTTAATGTGCAGTCAAGTCAGAACCAATTCGTAGCTGACCCACCAGTGGGTGCCCATCTTCTCCCAGGGAGTAGTAGCTGGTAGATTTGAGCAATATGTCTTTGGTTTGCAGTGCAACTTCTTACCCACTGGGTCAGTAGAGCTTCCTCGAGAACTAACTTGCTATTGTCAATTTGACAATAGGTAGGAGAGAAAGAGGTGTATTAGGATACTGCTTTCTCTTTCCCATTTCTGTTTGCCTACACAAAAGTATCATGGTATGGTCATTAAAACCATTTCTTATGGCTACTATGGAGAGAGAAAGACTCCATTGCCTGATGCGACCATTCTAAAATTATTTCCTGCCCATGTCAGTTGTGCCTTCCTCTTGTCAATCAACAATTTTAATAGTTCAACTTTGAATACTTACCTGTTCGTCTCCTGCCACCACTGTTTAAGTGTGTCAACACCCCATGGAGATAAGTGAGGGTATTTCTTAGAAAGAGATAACATGCTTGGAAAGATGGAGGGACAACAAAGGCTAGGAAGAACCCCAACAAGATGGAGTGACAAGAAGACTTCAGAATGGGCTCTATTGTGTCAGAGATGATGAGGATGGCACAGGATGGGGAAGGGTTCAGATCGGCTCTTCATAGGGCTGCGATGAGTCATACTGGACTCAATGGCACCTAATAACAACAACAATGTCCTTTGGAGTCATTCTTTAAGTATCATTATAGCAAAAGGAAACTGTAAAAAAAATAGGTGGGAGGGAGGGGTGTAAAGAAAAGGCGGGATAGAGAGGAAATGTGCAACAATGAATAAATGGAAATCTAAGTTTTCTGTAAACTTTCACCAAAATCACAATAAAAAGTTACTTTTTATTTTTAAAAGGAGGTTGAACTAGGTTTATGCATAATTGATTGACAAGGCAGGCATGGTTGTGTATGTGCTTGTAATATGTGTTGGGGCTCCAGTGACATAAGTTCCTCATCGATAAAAACCTAGGACTATTTGTTTTGGCTTCCCAATAACTCAGAAGATTCTCCTTTTCCCAGGACTATTATTTGGATAAAGAATTGAACATCTAATAAAAGGCAATCTTCAAGATGAAAAGGTCATGTGGAGAAGTCTTGAGCAGAAGCTGGCAAAGCTTGCTTCCTTTCTCTTCTCATTTTTACTACCATCCAATCCATGTCAAAATATTCCAGTGACACATTGTTTTGATCTAGTCTCCCAGACTCTTGTGTTATAATTTTTTTATGCTTTACTCTTTTTCTCCAATCAAAGTTCAATTTCTCAGGTACCAAACACCAGAAGAAAACAAGCTAGCTATTTCACACTGTGGCACAGATCGCCAGTAATAGTTTCTTTTTTAGCCCTTAAGTTTTGAGTTGTTTGACTTTTCCCCAGTTTTTTTTTTTTAAAGAATCTTTATAATGAAAAGAGAGAGCTTTACATGATACTTTAGTTAGCGGATATGAATAAGCAAGATGGTTTTTGTTATCAGATAATTGGCAATATCTAATATAACCCTGATCACTAAGTCAACTGTATCAGGTATAAAGAACCTCACCTGTTGGGAATGGTACTTTAATACATTAGCCATTGTAGGGAGGAGAAGCAATAAAACAGGATTTTTTTTTAAAAAAAGCCTACCATCACAGTGAGCAAATACATTGTTGTTGCTACTGTTAAGTGCTGTCAATTCGTATATGACTCATAGTGATCCTATGAATGAAAGACCTAAATACTTGTATAACTTTCATCATTTCTCCACGTTCACAGTTTCCGGAGGTAAGCTATTTTGGAAGTGGATGCCACTTCTGCTTCCAAGCTTGTTAGGTAACCATTATTGCATTTGACACATTATAGGAATAATTTATTCTTTCTATGCAATTACTGCTATTACTATGATTTCTATATAATTTCTAGTGTTATTGTTATTGCTATTACTTTTTTTTTCAAACACTTGCTGCTCATTAGAAAATTGGAGGACATGGTGTTCTGTAGAGTTGACTTCTATGCACAGAGTTCACATTTTTTTGTTGTTATTTTGTTTTGTTAGCTATAGGTCTATATTTTAAAACTGGGGTTTTATTTAATATAATGAATAGTAACTAAGTTCTTAACTATTTTAATAACTTAATTCCATTAGTTTTCCATTAAACCATCATAACTATAAGAATCTTCCTGCTCAATTGGGTTTAGCTGATGTCAACCTATTGTGTTCACTATTGTTTAGTCATTTCAAAATAGCCTTTTAACTGGACTGTGGTGTCCTGCGTTAAAGATTTCTAGACTCAAGGGGAAGAGAAAAAGAGAGAGAGAGAGAAAGAAATTTCAAATGTATTCTTAATTCTCTAAACAAATTCTCAGTGCACATTTAATTTTCAAGTTTAGGGTATTCATAGAAAACCATTATAGGTAGATTATCTATAAAAAAAAATTCAAAAATACTCACCTCCACTGGCATATTTGAAAGTGCACTATAATCTTTGGAGTGGATTATAGATATGTTATAAGTTGCCTTTTTATTGGGTTCATCGAAACAAGGGAAGGATTTCCTGGCATCTGTTGGTTCATGATCAGTGGCTGCTATGCTCCTTAGAAACAAACACACACGAACAAATTTATCAATTCATGTTCCCTCTTCTGACAGATCCCGTTTCTATTGTTATAAACCAATGAAGAAAAACATAATCATTGCTACTGAATTTTAAACATTGGGTTTTCATTTATAAAGCTGCCAATTATTTGTCATAGTCTTCCCTGAAATACTTTGACTAACACATCAATAAATTCCTGTGAATGCTTCTGATAGTTTATCCCAATATCAAGATGTTTTAAAGCCATATCTGAAAATCCGTGAACTGCATTAGGGCAATAATAAATCTAAATGTGAAGTAACACTTTTTCCACCTCAATGCCTCAGAGTAACAAGGAGATAAACACAAAGCCAAACACAATGGCTTGTTTCTAACTGTTCTGGTGAAAAAAGAACAGGTGTGTTTGTCACAGAGTTTGTTGTCGCTTGCGATTTAGAGAGACCCTATGTACAACGGCCCTAAACCCTGCTCTGTCCTGTGCCAATCACACTGCCTCTGACACACTCATCCGGATTATCCCAGTCACTGAATCAATCCACCTCATAGAGGGTCTTCCCCTCCTGCGCTGTCCCTCCACTCTACACAGCATGATGTCCCTCTCTAAGGACCTAACCATCCTTACAACATGCCCAAAGTGTGCCAGACGAAGCCCCAGAATCCATGCCTCCATGGAGCAGCCTGTTTAACCCTCTCCAGGATGAATCTGTTTGTTTTCTTGGCAGTCCATGATACATTCAATATTCTTCTCCAGCACTACACCTCAAAGGCATCAATTCTCCTTCTATCCTCCCTAATCATAATTTCCCAACTCTCTGATGCATAACAAGTGATAGTAAAAGACCATAACCTGTATCAGACGCACCTTAGTCTCCAGAGTGACACCATTCCTCTTCAGTACTTTAGAGAGGTTCCTAACAGCAGACTTTCCCATTGCAATACGTCTTTTAATTTCCTGGCTACTGGTGCCAAGAGCGAGCCAAGCAGACTAAAATTGTTAACAATCTCAATCTCTTCACCACCCATCCTAATGCTGCCAATTGGTCTAGTGGTGAGAATCTGTCTTCTTGACATTGAGCCTCAAGCCATACAGAAGGCTGCAGTCCTTGACCCTCTGCAGCAAGCGTTTCAGGTCCTCCTCAGTTTCAGCAAGCAGGGTTGTGTCATCTGCATAACGCTGATTGTTGATGGATCTTCCACCAATCCTAACACCACACTTCTCCTCATAGAGCCTAGCCTCTCGGATAATCTGTTCTGCGTACAGGTTGAAAAGGTACAGAGATAGGACACATCCCTGGCATACACCCTTCCCAATTTTGAACCATGCAGTGTTCCCTTGCTCTGTTCTGACGACTGCCTCTTGGTCCAAGTATAGGTTTCAGATTAGCATGATCAAGTGTTCTGGGATTCCCATTCTTCTCAGAGGCAGCCTCATTTTGTTATGGTCCACATAGTCAAATGCCTTTGCTTAATCAATGAAACACAGATAGACATTCTTCTGGTTTTCGCTGCTTTCACCTAATATCCATCTAACATTAGCTACAATATACCTAGAACCACGACCCCTTCTAAACCCAGCCTGGGCTTCTGGCAGTTCTCTGCTCATGTGCTGTTCCAGTCATTTTTGGATAATCTTCAGTAGAATCTTGTTTGCATGTGAAATCACATTCTGCCAGAGTAGAGGCATACATTCCAGAGCCCCTAGTTCATGTTCCTAATGGTACTTTCTTGTTCAAACCTATTTCCACGTGAAATCAGTATCTATGTAAGCCCCAGGTGAAGTAAGTTCTGGCCTGGTTCAAAGCCCACTTCTGAGAAGAAACAGTACTATCCTTTTGTGGAGCTGGAACGGCATAATTGTGTAAGTGCTTAGCTGCTAACCAAAATATCAGTGGTTCAACCTCACCAGCCACCTTGTAAGAGAAAAGAAAGGCCTATTGATTTACTCCTGTAAGGAGTGTAGCCTAGGAAAGCCATCCTCTGATTCACAAAGTCCTTTATCTTGGAATCAACTTGGTGTCACATAGCACAGCTACTTGGCATATGTGTGGTGCAAGATAAAATGGTAAACCTTAAAAATATTTCAAAGTGAAAATATTTTTCCCAAGTAATGATTTAAAAACCAATCTTTTTTTAAAAAAAAAAATCAATCTTTACTTGGGTAAAAGAGTCATCACTCTTTACCTGGAGGTATAGAAAAACAAGACAATTTTGTTATATATTTGCTCATTAGAAAAGTGAAAGGAAGTGAGGGTAAAGAAACCTGGACTCATTCATATTCATTAATGGTTGTATAAGGAATATTTTGCCTTCAAAATTCATAAGGAGTGAAGAAGTAATATCATAAAAGTACTTTAAACTAAAGTATAAAATTCGTGGATAAAGAAGCTCTGGTATATTCGCACAATGGAATACTATGCTGCATTGAAAAACAAGGAAATATTGTTTAAATATGATTGAAATATCATGAAATATTATTCAAAATGGGTGACCCTGGAGGACATTAGGCTGAGTGAAATATCTCAGTTACTAAAGGACAAATACTGCATAGTTCCACTGTTGTAAAACTGGATTTACATCAGGGTTGGGGGGGAGACTGAAAAAGATGGGTTAAATTATATAACAATGAAAGAATTTTACTTTTTAAAGAGCAGAGCAGACTGGGGGTAGGGTGGGCAGGGAGAAAAGTGAAACAATGAATAAGTGGAAATCCAAAGTCTGTAAATTTTCATTAAAATTGATAAAATAAAATAAAAATCACTTGTTTGTCCATCAAATATTTATTAATTTATCCCCTCTTCCCACAACACACACTACTCCCCAGACATTATTCTAGGCAATAAGAAAGACCAGATAAACAGTGCTTGGCACCTAGCCAGGTGCTAAGCGGTAAAGACATGCATAAATCATTTTAGGAGTGTGAGTATGGCTACATAGCAAATACAAGAAATGACATTGAATTACTTGGGGAAAATTGATGAACAACATCAAGTACTTAAAGTAGTCAAGGATGATCTCTCTCACATTTGTTGTTAGGTGCCATCTGGTTAAGTGCTCCTTATAGTGAGAATATGAACAGCTGACCTGAACCCTACCCTATCTTGTGCCATCCTCATCATCTCTGATACAGTAGAGCCTATTCCTGAAGTTATCATGTCAATCGATTATCATGTTAGGGGTCTTCCTCTCTTTTGCTGATCCTCTATTTTTCAAAACATGATGTCCCCTTCCAAAGAATAGCCATGCCTAGCTACATGTCTAAAGTATTGAAAGGCCATCTTTGCCTCCAAGTAGCATTCTGGTTTCACTTTTTCCTAAACATTTCTCTTTGTTCTCTTGGAAGTCCATGGAATATTCAATATTCTTCACCAGTACCACAACTCGAAGGCATCAATTCTTCCATCATCCTTCTTCACTGTCCAGCTGTCTGATGCTTAGCAGGCGATTAAGAAGACTATGTATGTCCTGAATAAGGCACCCCTTAGCCTTCGCACTGACAACATTGCTCTTCGTCATTTTGGAGAGGTCCCAACAGTAGACTTGCCCAGGGCAAAGCATCTCCTGATTTCCTGACTGTTGGTAACAAAGGTGTTGATTGTTAATCAAAACAAGACGAAAAGATTGACAGTTTTAATCTTTTCTCCATCTATAATAATGCTGACTGTTGCATCTGAGGTGAGGATCTATTTTTTTTTAATGTTGAGCTGTAATCTCTACCAAAGGCTGATTCCTTGATCTTCTGCAGCAAGCGCTTCATATCCTCCTTACTTTTAACAAGCAAAGTTGTGTCATTTGTATAATGTAGATTGTTGATGAGTCTTCCGCCAATCTTAATGCCACATTCTTCTTCATAGAATTCTGCTTCTTGAATAATTTGCTCAGTATACAGATTGAATCCATATGAAAAAAGTATACAACCCTTTCTGATTTTAAACCATGTATTCCTTTGTTCTGTTTGCTTAAGAGCTTCTTGGTGTAGGTATAGGTTTCATCTGAGTACAATTACATGTCATGGGATTTCCATTTGTTCCAATGTTAGCCATAATGTGTTATTTTCCACACAGTCAAATGCCTTAGTATAGTTAATAAATCACAGTTGGTGATGGTTTACTGAAATCTGAGAAAAAGCCAGACAATTAAAGATTAAGAAGTGTTCTAACACAGGAAACAGGAAGTGTAAAATAATTGAAGTGGAATAAAAACTTGGAGTTGTTAGGCATGTAAAAGGCATTTAGTGTGGATGAACTACAGTGAACCAATGCATGTAGTGTAAGAGAGGACATCAGCAGAATCCAGGCTTAGGTAACACTGTAGGCTTGAAAACAGTTTCATTTGATTTTGGTTCAAGGAAACATTACATATGCTAGTTTCTCTGAAAAATAATAATACATCATGTGTCAACATCCACTGACAAAGAAATAGCAAAGTTAATTTTTTTTCCTCTGAAGGAAAAATCTTGTTAAAATCTAATTTTTAAAAGGAAAGAAGGAAAATTGCTGCCTTATTGGGAAAATGATGATTGATTGAGGAGAGGAACTTTCTGAGGTAATTCTTAAAGTTGTGTATCTTAGGGGAGTCTGATATCCTAGTAAGGCAAGAAGCTGTGCTGCAATCCCAAAGGCCTGCAGTTCAAACCCCACCAGATGCTCCACTGGAGAAGGAGGGAAGGAGGGGCAATCTCCTCCTGTGCCAGTGGGATATGACTTAACGTTGTACACACACACACACACACACACACACACACACTCACACTATGTATATCTGGCAAAGTGTGTGGATTATGAAGCTGAACATCTTGTCAAAATTTACTGGATTATGTTCATTTTTGTGCATTTCAATGTTTATAAAATATAGCTAAATATAACTATAAAAATAATTTCATGTAGTTTGCTTTTGCACTAGCAAATAAAAGAGAACCTCTCCCTTCTAGATTTGAGAAAATGAAAAAAAAAGATATTGAAGATAGTGGATGGAAGTCAGCTTTCTCACTGTTGGGGATGGGAGTTCTACATTTGGAACAGGAGAAGACTAGAATGTACCTAGGTATTTTGAATTGCAATTACAGGTAGTAGTACGAACTTAACAACTTTTCATATAAACAAAGAAGATGGATACAGAAACACAAACAGAAAAGCATAACTTCTCTAGGTCTGTGAGAGTGATGGGATACACTGACAAGTTAGTACTAAAGAGCACAACTAGTCCTCAGATGTTTATTTCTAAAGACAATCTTCATGAAAAAGGTTCTTAGAGAAGGAGCTGATCCTAGAATTAGGACAGAAAAAGTACAAGATGATCTTGGAATATTTTGCTGCCAAGAGAATTGAGAAAATACTTTTAAAAACTGCAATAATTCTACAGGACATAAAAAAAAAATCAGTATTCTATGTAAGGGATTTTATATCACTAGCTGTCTGTGGGAGATTTAAATATAAAAACAAGAAATAGGTTAATGTCTCTGAATATTTATGAATCCATGTATTCATACTTACACAAAAAAGAATGGATAAATAAAAGATCTTCCTTGAGGTAGATTATTTACTAATAACTTTAAAAGAGATGATAGATTTGGAAAATCAACAATGGGTGGCTAATCACATGGGTAAAAATTTGATGAGGAAAGAGCATTTACATAGTTTCAAAAAAACTCTTTGAAGATTACTTTAAAAGAAAAAAAAAATCCAATTCTTTAGTATAAACCTGTTATGTACCACCTCTTAACCAATGATCAGGGCCATTGTATTTAAAGGTGGTTGGGTCCAAGGGCTGAGCCTGGTGTTGATTGTGGTTGAGAAGAACATTGTTCTAAGTGGCACAGCACTTATCTGTCAGTTTGCTGTAGTGAGATAACTTGGAGTTGTTGTGAGACTGAAATCTATGCTACTGGTATGTTAAATGTCATTTGGGTTATGCATAGTGGACAGGTTTTTGCGGAGCTCCCTGACTAAGAAAGACTAGGAAATAGGATGGGTCATCTACTTCCCAAATAAAAGGCCTTTGAAAACACTATGAACATGAAAGAAAGAGGACATTTATAGTAGTGTAGTGGTAAAGCTCATACTGGAAGCAGTTGAAATGAGGAAAAGCAATCACAAAACAAACATTGTTTAAATATTGGAACATGGAATGTATGTAGCTTGGATGTTGGAAAATTGGAAATAGTTAAAAAGTATATGGAATACATGAATATCGACATACTAGGCACTAGTGAAATGATATGGACTAGCTTTGGCCACTTTGAATCAGATAATAATATGATATACTATGCAGGTATGAAAAATAGAGGAAGAATGATGTTACATTCACAGTCAAAAGTCAATTTCAAGTTTTATCCTGAAAAACAATGTTGTGACTGATAGGATAATATCCATACACAAAAAAAGAATACCCACTAACATGACTATTATTCAAATATATACTCCTACATCTAGAGCAAAAGAGGAAGAAATTGAGAAGTTTTATCAAATCTTGCCAAATTGATTGAATGTTCAATCAAGATGCATTAATGACATTGGTGTCTGGAATGCAAAAGTGGGAAACAGTGAAGAAGGAATGTTGTCGTTGTCATTATGTGCCGTCAAGTCACTTGTGACTCATAGCAACCTTATGTACAACAGCCCTAAACCTTGCTCTGTTCTGTGCCAATCTCATTGCCACTGACACACCCATCCCGATTACCCCAGTCACTGAATCAATACATCTCATAGAGGGTCTTCTCTTGAATGTGGAGTCAAGTAAACTAAAGCAATCCATGTTGAAGGCTGCAGTCATTGACACTCTGCATATGGATTGAGGCTCAATATCAAGAAGACAAAGATTCTCACCACTGGACCAACTGGCAGCATCAGGATGGATGGCGAAGAGATTGAGATTGTTCACAGCTTTAATTTGCTTGGCTCCACAGTCAACACTCTTGGCACCAGCAGCCAGGAAATTAAAAGACGTATTGCGATGGAAAAGTCTGCTGTTAGGGACCTCTCCAAAGTACTGAAGAGCAATGGTGTTACTCTGGAGACTAAGGTGTGCCTGATACAGGCCATGGTCTTTGCAATCACTTGTTATGCATCAGAGAGTTGGACAATGACTAGGGAGGATAGAACTAGAATTGATGCCTTTGAGCTGTGGTGCTGGAGAAGAGTATTGAATATACCATGGACTGCCAAGAAAACAGATTCTACTTGGAGAGGGTTAAACCAGGCTGCTCCTTGGAGGCAAAGATTCTGGGGCTTCACCTGACATACTTAGGGACATCATGCTTGGGAGGGTGGAGGGACAGCACAGGAGGAGAAGACCTTCTATGAAGTGGATTGATTCAGTGACTGGGATAATGGGGATAGGTGTGTCAGAGACAGTGAGATTGGCATAGGACAGAGAAGGGTTTAGGGCTGTTGTACATAAGTTCGCTATGAGTCGCAAGTTACTCGACGGCACATAACAACAACAACAATTATGATTTGCTTGTCGGTTCAGTGGTGACGATTTTTTTTCTTCCTTATGTTGAGCAGCAATTCATACTGAAGGTTGTAGTCCTGGATCTTCTGAATCAAATATTTCAAGTCTTCCTCCCTTTAAGCAAGGAAGATTGTGGCATTCGCATAATGCAAGTTGTTGATTCTAATCCTGATGCTATATTCCTCTTCATAGCGTCCAGCCTCTTGAATGGTTTGTTCAGCATACAATATTGAAGAGATGTGGAGAAAGTATACAACCCTGACTCAGACTCTTCCTAATTTTAAATCAGGTAGTGTTCTCTTAGTCTGTTTGGACAATGGCTTCTTGGTCTAGGTATAAGTTTTATATGATCATGATTAAATGCTTGGAGATTCCCAGTCTTCTCAATGTTAGCCATAATTTGGTAAGATCCACATAGTCAAATAGTTTTGGATATTCAATAAAACACAAACAGACATTACTCTTGTATCCTCTGCTTTCACCCAGATTCCATCTGCCATCAATAATGATATTCCTGGTGTCATGGCCTATTTTAAATCTAGCTTGAACTTCTGGCAATTTTCTGTCAATATACTGATCCAGACTTTTATGGATAATCTTCTGCAATATTTTGTTTACATGTAATATTATGTTATTGATTGATAATTTCCACATTCTGGTGGGTCATCCTTTTTAGAAATGGTGGCAAATATTACTATCTTCCAGTCTGTTGGTCAAACAGCTGTTCTCCAAATTTCCTGGCATTAACTGGTGAACTTATGCAATATTGAATCTTTTATTTGAAACATGTCCGTGGGTAATCCATTAATTTGTGTGGTCCTATTTTTTGCCAGTGCCTTCAGTACACACTTCTTTATTCATTACTATTGGCTCTTGTTCCTGAAATTTTTCAGTGTCAACCATTATTTTTGGTAGCACGATCCTGTGTACTCCTTCAATCTTCTTTTGATCCTTCCTGGATCATTCAAGATTTTGCCCATATCACCTCTCAGTATTGAGACTCAAGGCTTACATTTGTTTTTCATTTCCTTCAACTTTAGAAATGCCAGTCAAGTTCTTCCTTTCTTATTCTCCAGGTTCAGTTTTTTGTACATTATAATACTCAGCTTTGTCTCCTCAAGTTTCATTTTGAAATCTGTTCATCTCTGTTGTTTTGGCATTTCGTCTCTTTGTTTTGGCTTCTTGATGCTCTAATACAACTTTCAGAGTCTCTTATAACATGTATTTTGGATTTTTTTTCCTCTTCTGTCTTTCTAGTGACTTTTTGCCATCTTCATAGATGATAGCTTTTATTTCATCTCATAACTCATCCGCTCTTTGATTATTAGTCTCAAATATATTCTAGAGATGATTTTTATATTCAGGTGTGATAGACTCAAGATCATATTTTGGTTCTTGTGGACTTGCTCTAATTTCTTTAGCTTCAGTTAGAACTTGCATTGAGTAATTGATGGTCTGTTTCACAATCAGCGTCCAGCCTGGTTTTGACTGCTGATAATGAGCTTTTCCAATGATTCCTTCCACAGATATAGTCAATATGATTCCTGTGCAGTCCATCAGGTGAGGCTCATGTGTAAAGATGCCTTTTACATTTTTTAAAAAAGGTATTTACAATGAGTAAATCATTGACCATAAAAAATGTGGTTTTTCTATATCCAACTTCATTTCTATTACCAAGACCAAACTTTGTCACAACCATTTCTTTCTCACTATTTCCAACTCTTGCATTCCAGTCATCAATAATTATTAATGAATCTTAATTGCATGTTTTATCAATTTTGGGCTGCAAAAATTGGGAGAAATCTTCAATTTCCTCCTTTTTGGCTTTATTTGTTGGTGTTTATATTTGTATAATAGTAGCATTAACTTCCCTGTATGTATATGGATAATATCCTATCAGTCAGAACCTTGTGCTTGGGCTTAAATAAAAAGTTGGGATCCACCAGCTACCCTGTGGGAGAAAGATAAACAGTATCTTTCAGAAAAGCTTTGTAGTCTCAGAAACCTCAAGGAGAGTCGCCATGAGAAAGAATCAAAAACAGTGATTGTTTTCCTTTCCTCTATTCTTACGTATGTGTTAAACACTTTCACGGGATATTAACGTTTTATAATAAGCTCCAACCCCATGTTCAATCAGCTGTTTTTACTTTCTAAATCCTTATTTCTTTCTGAGGCACAGGAAGAATAATTTCCAGTAAGAATGTTTTTACTTAGTCACACATCGAAAGAAGTCAGCTAATTTGTGACTATGCGTTTCTGTGTGTGCTTTTGTGTGTGGGAGGAGAGGGGAAGGAGAGAGTGGAATGAAGCTGTCCTAAGTAATACCCTAGAAAATTGGCATAGGCTTTCAATATTCTGTCCCACAGGCTCCATAATAAGGCACAAGTACTCTGAGTGCCCAGGAGAGAGACATCCCAATCCGTTCCTCTTCTCTCTGTGAAGAGATTTCTGCTTGATTCTTAGCAAAGACTGTTTTACTAAATCAGAGCATCCCCAAGTTTGCCTTTGCAAGTGGTATAGTTTTAGATGTGACTTTTTGTGTGGTATGTTTGATTTTGAGCAAATATTCACCAATGATGTAATTTGGATTTGCATTATTGTAGGGGAAGTGACATTCATCGGCCAGAAAGACTCTATTGCTTATATAGATTTGTGTGTAGATTGCTATATAGATTTATATAGGGTTTGTGTGCTTGGTTTTAAGTGTAGAATCAACATTCAAATCATAATAACGAAGTACAGAATCAATAGGGTTTTTAAAATTATCTTCTAAATAAAATAATTCCTATGTTCAAATCATGCATCTGTTCCTTATGTGACACTCTCAGTAAGTAACTAAAACCTCTAATTTTTAGTGTCCTTAGCTTCAAACAACAGAATTTGTAAAATGTGATTGTCATGCCTAGCCTCTTTACTGGGTTATGGTGGAGACTATTTGAGCAAGAAGTGAATCATATGTAGAAAAAGAATTGAAACTTACATAAAGAATCTCACTGGTACAGTGTGTAGTTTATTAGACTATTAACTGATGGGTCAGCAGTTTGAATCCACCAGTGCATCAGTGAGGGAAGGACAGATAGTCTCCTCTTGTAATAATTTAAGGCCTCAAAAACCTAGTCTCCAAAGTCTACAAGTTGAATGTAATGGCAATGAGTTTAGGTTTGGTTGTTGTTGTTAGGATAAGCATTCTCTTTTTTTCTTTATTGAGATTTTAATGAAAGTTTATAGAGAACTTAAATTTCCATTCATTCACTGTTGCACACTTTCCTGCCTATTCCCCTTCACCCCTCAGTTTGCTTTTCTCTTTGGAAAAAAAATTCTTTCCTTCTTCTATAGTCCCCATTCATACACACACACACACACATACGCACACACAAACACACACACACACCCCAGTCCACTTTACTATGCAGCTCTTATTTTGGACTCTTGTCATTTTGATAATACCTAGTCATATATTCCTTTTACACAGTGCTCTGTCTCATCTGTTTCAATGCCATGTACATTATTTATCCCCTCTTTTCTTCATTCCCTCCAACCCCCATGTCAGTCTTGTTTTATAGCTGTGGCGCTATGAAGTAGTTGTCCTTTTGTGACTGAGATATTTCACTCAGCATAATGTCCTTCATAGTCACTCATGTTGTATAATATTTCATGAGTTCTTTTGTTTTTCAGTGCTGCATAATATTCCATTGTGTGAATATACCAAAGTTTCTCTATCCATTCATGTGTTGATGTAACTTGGGTTGTTTACAACTCTTTGCTATTGTGAACAAAGCAGCAACACACATGGGTGTGCATATATCTGCTTGGGTGGCAGTTATGGTTTCTTTAGGCTAAATTCACAGTAGTGGAATTGCTGGGTCAAATGGTATTTCTATTTGCAACTTTTTGAGAAAGCGCCATACCACCTTCCACAGTGGTTGCACCATTTTACACTCCCACCAACAGTGAATAAGGGTTCCAGTTTCACAACCTAGCCAGAATTTGTTGTTTGTTGCTCTGTTGAATTTTGCTTTTCTTACTCGGTGAGATGGTATCTCACAGTTGTTTTGATTTGCATTTCTCTTAGAGCTAGGGATTTTGGACATTTCATCATGTTTGTTTGCCATCTGAAGGTCTTCTTTGGTGAAGTGTCTGTTCATATCCTGTGCCCATTTCACAATTGGGTTGTTTACCTTAAGGGTTCTATTTTTTTTTTTTTTAAAGTATTCTTACCTTCATGCATAGTTCCTTTTGGAATTGAAATAATAGGACTAAGATACACTGTATTAGACTTTAAATCCAGAAAGCTAAAAACAACAACAACAACACATCAAACTTAGTTCTGTTGAGTCAGAACCAACCCACAGCTGGCCAATTTTCTGAGACTATGTATCTCAGAAATCTCTCATATCTCTATATGTCTACCTTTCTCTCTTAGAGCTACTGGTGGACACAGCTGCCAGAGAGCTGCTAGTTCCCGACCAAGTAGATCAGTGAAGCTCCCTCAAGAAAGTTAACTACGTTTTTAAGATAGCACTGCTCATAGTCTAAAGTCTTTAAAAGTAATTCATTTAACTGGTATATCTGTTCAGGAGCAAAGCTATTTTGTTTTTATTGCAAGTAAGTGAAGGAGAAGGAAGGCCTTTAATCAGATGGCTTGGCATGGTGACTATAGCAATGGGTTCAAGTATACCAGAGTTGATGAGAATGGCACAGGATAGGAGAGGATTTAGATCTGTTGTTCATAGGATCACTATGAATCATACTCAACTCGACTGCCATACAACAATAACAGCATGACTATTTTTAAAAACTATAATAGTTACATTTCTCACAAGCTCTTGAATAACTCAGGAACCATATTTATACCTACCACCTCTACCAAAAGGCCTGTGGTGTTGATTACCACTCCTGCTGGCCCTGTGTGTATAAAAGCAGAACTGAGTTTCACCTGAATAATTATCAAACCAGGCAAATCGTGGTTTTCAATGGTTGATTTTTCAGAAGTAGGTAAGCAGGCCTTTCTTTCAAGGCATCTCTGGTTGTACTTAAACTGACAATCATTTGTCATGCCCAAGAATGGCTCCTATTTATGTAACCCATACCCATTGAGGTCAAGTCAATTCCTACTCAGAGTGACCCATCACTAGGTTTCTGAAACTGTAAATCTTTTGGGAGTAGACTGCTCATCTTGCATTTGTAAAGGAGCTACTAAATTTGACTTTCAGGTTAGTTGCCCAACACTTAACCACACTATGCCACCAGGACTTTTAATTCATATTTTATATACCAAATATCAACAATCTGCATTATGCAGATGACACAACCCTACTGAGGAGGACATGAAGTGCTTGCTGCAGAAGGTCAAGGACTGCAGCCTTCAATATTGATTGAAGCTCAACATCAAGAAAACAAAGATTCTCACCAATGGGTCAGTTGTCAGCATCATTATGGATGGTGAAGAGATTGAGATTGTTAACAGCTTTTGTTTGCCTGGCTTCACAATAAACATTCTTGGTACCAGTAGCCAGGAAATGAAGAGATGAATTGCATCGGGAAAGTCAAAGACTTCCCCAATGTCAGGCTCTCAAGGGACCTCTCCAGAGTACTGAAGAGCAGCGATGTCAGTCTGGAGACTAAGGTGCACTTGATCCAGGTCATAGTCTTCGCAATTGCTGCTATGCATTAGAGAGCTGAACGATGACTAGAAATGATAGAAAGAGAATTGATGCCTTTGAGCTGTGGTGTTGGAGAAGAGTTGAATATACCATGAACTCTCAGGAGAACAAAGAGGTTCATCCTAGAGAAGGTGAAGCCAGCCTGCTCCTTGGAGGCAAGGATTCTGAGGCTTCGTCTGACATACTTTGGGTATATTGCAGGGAGGGACCAGTCCCTAGAGAGGGAAGTCATGCACGGAAAGGTGGAGAGACAGAGAAAGAGAGGGAGACCATTGATGAGATGGATTGATACAGTGTAAATTGACTGGTGTAATGATGGTGGATGTGTTAGAGACAATAAAGTTAGCACAAGATAGAGCAGGTTTCAGGGCTGTTGTACAAAGGGTTGCTATGAGTCGCAAGTGATTCAACAGCACGCAGCAACAACACACCCAATTACATTTATGATCACAAATACAGGCAACTTTGGCAAAAGGTATATGTTTTAACAATACAAAACAATTATAGCAAACAATGTCTTTGGGAAGGTTTTATCCAATGAGTCAAACTTCTCTTAAAAGTCTAATTAATTGTTGAGACTGCCAAATATGGCAGAAATGCACATTCTGGAGAGGATAAAATTGATGAATGGGACCTTCTGAAGATTAAATCCTTGTATGCATCAAAAACTTTTTCTAAGAGAGTGAAAAGAAAACCTATGGACTGGGAAAAAACATTTGGAAATACAATTTCAAACAAAGGTCTACTATCAAAAGTTTACAAACTCCTACAGGGCTTCCATAAGAGAAAAAAAAAAACCAAAACAAACCAACAAACTATTAACACAATTATAAAATGGACAAAAGACATGGAAAGAATTTTTACAGAGAAAGATATCTGGATGGCCAACAGATACATGAAGAAATGATCAAAATCACTGGCAATAAGAGAAATGCAAAACAAAGCCACTATGAGATACCATCTCACCTCAGTAGCAGTGGCAAACTTTAACAGGAGACCAAGGAATAAATGTTGGAAAGGATGTGGCAAGATAGGAACTCTTATACACTATTGGTGGTATTGTAAAATAGTACAATCATTCTGGAAGGCAGTTTGGCCTTCCCTCAGAAAGCTGAATACAGAAATTCCATATGACCCAGCTATTCTATTGCTAGGAATATACTCAAAGAAAATGAGAGCTGAAGCACAAACAGAGACTTGTAAACCAATGTTCATAGCATTGTTATTCACCATAGCAAGAACATGGAAACAGTCCAAATGTCCTAACACAATTAAATGGATTGAGAAATTACAGTACATTCACATAATGGAATACTACACAGCACATAGGTGCAATGATTTAATAAATTATGACCTAACTTGGGAGGGACTGGAGAGTATTATGCTAAGTGAACTAACTCAGTCCCATAAGGACAAATATAAGACCATTATTATAGAACGAGTATGAAGATCCAAGAGGGGTGAGTGTGGGATTAGAGGATGGACAGGGGTGGGATTGGTTAATTATAGGGTTGCACAATTTGATGGATGGAAGGAGGAGTGAGTAAAGGAAATGGGAAAGATCCAGTGTGAAAAACATTGTATATAAACTTTTTAAGTGAACCAGTATAAAACAGAATTTTTTTTTTTAAAAATCTAAATTGTGTAAAATAATGGCAAAAGCCAGCAGCTAATGGAAAAATATGTTCAGCAGAGACTCCTGGGCCTGAATTGACTAATTGTCAAGGCAGGTAAATGTGCTGAGGAAATCACTTTTCCACGGAGGCTTCTCTACTGAGGCTTCTCTACTCTGTGTTAATAAGTCACTTATTCGACCCAGTGTGTTAAAGAAGAAAAAAATTCTATGTTGCTTATTAATTTACAAAAAGGAAGGTCATGCATCAAACTAAAAAGACTTCAGAGGAGACTGCAGAGTAAAGAGCTGATGAAACAAACCATAGCTCGATTTACTTGGAATCAAGTTAAAAAAACAACAACAAATGACTGGGTTATTTAATAAAGAGTCATCTGGCAGACTCTTTCCTCTGAAGAATCTCAAGCTATGTTCAATAATTAATAACACAAGTCTATAGAGCCAACAGCAAGATCTGAGAGAAAAATCTTAACCTAAGGGCTGCTGAAACTGCAAATGTTATTGCCATTTCTGTTGTTAGGTGCCATTGAGTAAGAGCCTATGAACCCTGTCCTATCCTGTGCCATCCTTATCATCTCTGATAAACTTGAGCCTATTACAGCAAACACTGTATCAAACCGTCTGATTGTGGGTCTTCCTCTCTTTTCTTGAACCTCCACCTTTACAAGCATGATATTCCTTTCTAAGGAATACCCTCTTCTAACATATGCTCAAAGTATGTGAGATGAAGCTTTGTCATCCTAACCTCTAGTGAACACTTAAGCTGCACTTTTTCTAAGACATATCTGTTTGGGTTTTTTGGGCAGTTTATGGTATATTCAGTACTATTGTCCAACATCACAACTCAAAGCATCAATTCTTCTTCTGACATTCTTATTCATTGTCCAATTCTTAGATGCATGGCAAGTTATTGAAAAGACCACGGCCTGAATCAGAAACACCTTAGTCCTCAAACTGATAGGATTGCTCCTCAGTAATTTTGAGAGGTCGCTGACTACAGACGTTCCCAATATAATACATCTCCTGATCTCTTGACTGCTAGTACCAAGTGTACTTATTGTGGACTAAAATATGATTAATTCGTTGACAGTTTCAATTCTTTTCTTCATCAGTCATGATGTTGCCTATTGGCCCAGTGAGGAGAATTTCTGCCTTCATGATGTTGAGAAGCAATCCATATTGAAGGCTGTAGTCTTTGATCTTTTGCAGCACGCACTCCAAGTCCCCCTCACTTTCAGCAAGCAAGTTGTGTTAGTTGCATAGCACAGGTTATTAATGCCGACCCTCTGATCCTGGTGCAACATTCTCCTTCATAGAGTCCAGCTTCTTGAATAATTTGCTCAGCATATATATTAAATAGTTATGGTGAGAGAATACAACCACGATGCTCACCTTTCCTGGTTTTAAGCCATGTAGTGTTCCCTTGCTCTGTTAGGACAATAGTTTCTTGATCTATATATATGTTTCAGGTGAGCACAATGAGGTGTTCTCGGATTCCCATTCCCTAATTATGTTAGCCATAATTTGTTATGATTCAGACAGTCATGTCTTCGCATAGTCAATTAAGCATAAATAGACATTCTTCTGGTATTCTCTGATTTAAGCCAGGATCCACCAAACACCAGCAATAATATCATTGCTTCCATAGCCTCTTCTGAACCCAGACTGAACTTCAAGCAGTTCCCTGTCAATGTACTTTTCTAGCCATCTTTTGATGATCTTCAGCAATATTTTGCTTGCATTTGGTGTTAATAATATTGCTCAATAATTTCCACATTTTATTGGATCACACTGTTTGAGAATGGGGAAAAAAATTACAGACTTCTTCCAGTCAGTTGGCCAGGTAGTTGTCCTCCAAATTTCCTGGCACAAGTTGAACACGTTCAAGTCTGCATCTATTGAAACATGTCAGTTGGTATCCAATCAATTCCAGGGTCTTGTTTTTGCTAGTGCCTTCAGAGCAGCTTGATCTTCTTCCTTCATTACAATTGGCTCTTAATCATATGGTTGTTGTGGACTGTCGAGTCAGAACCAACTCATAGCTGACCCTCTAGCAGATTTTCAGAGACAGTTAATTGCATGGGAGGAAATTGCCCATTCTTCTCTTGTGGAGTGGTTGGAGGATTAGAATCATGTGCCTTCAGGATTGCAGCACAGCTTCTTACCAGTAGGCCACCAGAACTCCCTAGTCATATGGTACTACCTGAAATATTTCAGTGTTGGTCAATTCTTTTTGGTACAGTGGCTCTGTATATTCCTTCCATCTTTTTTAAATGCTTCCTATATCATTCAAGATATTGCCCATGGCATCTCTAAGTATTGCAACTTGAGATTTGAGTTTGTTTTTCCGTTTTTTCAGCTTGAGAAACGCTGAGTGCAATCTTCTTTTTTTATTCTGTCTCAAGCTTTCTGCACATCCCATTATAATATTTTTTCATTGTCATTATATACTCTCAAGTAGGACTCACCAGTGGGGTTTTCAAAGGCTGCAGATTGCATGGAAGGAGATTGTATATCTTTCTCCCTTGGAACAGCTGGTGGATTTGAACAGGGAGACTTTGAGTTGGCAGTGCAACTCCTGACTATTAGACCACAACTATTAAGTTTGCAAACCAGGTAAAGGTTTGCAAACCAGGAATTCCACAGAGCAGCTGATTGGTGCAAGGCAACTTGTCTACATTATTGAGACCCCACAATATTTTTTATGGTTGTTGTTTGTTGTTGTTATGTGCCGTCGAGACACTTGCAACTGACTCATAGCAATCCTATGTACAACAGCCCTAAAACCTGCTCTATCCTGTGCCAATTTTACTGTCTGCAACATATTTACAATTCTTACCCTAGACACTGTATCAGTCCATCTCATTGATGGTGTCCCTCTCTTTCTTCATCCCTCCACCCTTCCTAGCATGATGTCCCTCTCCAAGGATCAGTCCCTCCTTGCTACATGTCCAAAGTATGTCAGAGGAAGCCTCAGAATGCTTGCCTCCAAGGAGCAGGCTGACTTCACCCTCTCTAGGACAAACCTGTTTGTTCTTTTATAGTCCATGGTATATTCAAAACTCTTCTCCAGCACCACAGCTCAAAGGCATCAATTCTCTATCATCCCTAGTCATTGTCCAGTTTTCTGACACATAGCAAGGAATTGTGAAGACTATGGCCTAGATCAGGTGCACCTTAGTCTCCAGACTGATTTTGTTGCTTTTCAGTACTCTGGAGTGGTCCCTGACAGCTGACTTTCCCAATGCAATTCATCTCTTGATTTCTTGGCTGCTAGTACCAAGAGTACTGTTTGTGGAGCCAAGCAAACTAAAGCTGTTAACAATCTTGATCTCTTCACCATCTATCATGATGCTGCCAATTGGCCCAGTGGTGAGAATCTTTTTTTTTCTTTCTTGATGTTGAGCTTCAATCCATATTGAAGGCTGCAGTCTTCGATCTTCTGCAGCAAGCACTTCAGGTCTTTCTCAGTTTCAGCAAGCAAGATTGTGTTGTCTGCATAACATAGATTGTTGATGAGTCTTCCTCCAATCCTGATGCTACATTCCTCATCATCATATAGCCCAGCCTCCCAGATGATCTGTTCTGCATATAAATTAAAAAGGTATGGAGACAGAATATATCCCTGGCATACACCCTTCCTGATTTTGAACCATGCAGTGTCTCCTTGCTCTGTTCTTACGGTAGGTTTTTTTAAAAAATCAGATAATTATTTTAACTTTATTTCCTAATTATTTTTCTCCTATATAGCATAAGTTAATGGCTTTACATAACACCAAGACATTTTACCCCTGTTTCTAACATAGATGAAATTACTAAGCCTAGCAGAGCAGACAGGCAAGGCAAAATTTCTTTCTTAATAACAAGTATACCGACAGCTTTACTTATTAACATGAAGGTATCATGAATACATTTGCATAAAATTAAAAATATCTCAAGATAAAAACTACACATGCTTGAGTAAACATGCTTATGTTTGTGAGGCTATAAAGCACACACGTGAGCACACACACAGGCAGCACACACACAGGCACAAGACTATCTCACTCTTCTTTTTTGATATGTTTTTACCATTCAACTCCTAAATCTTTATAATAACGCCTAACCTTGTGCTTCGGGTTTATTTATCTAAATACATACGAGATTATGTCTTCCTAGACATCACATCTACCCACCCAACCCTCACTGCTATCAAGCAAAGTTCAACTCATAGCAACCCTTCATGGAGTTTTGGAGGCTATAAATTTTGACTGAATAAATTCCCAGGCTTTCTCCCTCAGAGCCACATATAGACTTGGAATATCGACCTCCAGGGTAGCATACTAACACCTAATACTCCACATGTCCCACAAGTACATAACTGCATGTGCCCAGGAAGGTAAAGTTTATGACATTCTCTTTCAAACCATCTCCTTCTATCATATTTTTCTTTACTTCAATTACAAGTTTAAACTATTACTCAGATCAGACCCACAATGTTAATTTACTTTTCTCCATAGTCAGTCAATCAGCAAATCCTGCCTATTTTCATCCTAAACTATTTTCTGTATTGTAATCTTTACTCTCTATCCTCATTCCCCTATTAGGACCCTCTCTAGTTATCATCTTCTGTTTCCTGGATCATTGCAATGATCACCCATACATCCAGGTGTTCACTTAACTCTCTCCTTTGCCATCCACAACTAAATAAACACAATTCCTTCACTGCCCTAGTGCTTTGAGAAGCCAAAACAAAGGGAAGAGATACAGAAATAAAAGAGGTGAATAGAAAGGGCAGCTTGAGAAAAAGCAAAGCATGATAAGAAAATATGGAAATAAATTTAACCAGAAGTACAAAGGACCTTTTCCAAGAAAATTATAAAACATTACTACAAGAAACAAAAAGAGATCTTGGAAAGTGGAAGAATATCCCTTGCTCATGGATAGGAAGACTCAATGTTGTGAAAATGGCAATACTACCAAAAGCAATTTACACATTTAATGCAATCCCAAT
>NW_006399762.1:22410475-22414618 GCF_000299155.1 Elephantulus edwardii
ACAAACTGGGAGGAGGGTAGAGAGAATAGTGCAACAATGAATGAATGGAAACCCAAAATCTCTGTAAATGTTTATGAAAATTAATAAAATATAGAAGAAAAAAAAAAGAAAGGGCAGCTTGAGAAAAAGCAAAGCATGATAAGAAAATATGGAAAGAGCTGGAATTGGAGAATAAAAAGGAAAGAACTCACTCAGCAATTCTCAAGTAAACTAAAAAATAAATTGAAGTTTCAAGTTACAGTGCTGAGATATGTGATGGGAAAAATCTTGAATGATCCAGGAAGCCTCAAAAGAAGATGGGAAGAACACAGAGTCACTGTACCCAAAATAATTGGTCTACACTGAAATATTTCAGGAAATAGCATCTGATAAAGAACCAACGGTGATGAAATAGAAAATTCAAGCTAAAGTTGAAGGAAGATATCACTGATGAAAGCAGAGAATACCAGAAGGGTGTCTACTTATCCTTTACTGACTATACAAAGGCATTTGACTATGTGGATCATAATGAACTATGACTAATATTAAGAAGAAAGGAAATCCTAGAACACTTAATTGTGCTCATATAAAATCTATATATACCTCAAGAAGCTGTTGTCAGAGCTAAGAGATCACTGAGTGGTTTAAAATCAAGAAAGGTGTGCATCGGGATTACATCCTTTCTCCATATAATTCAATCTGTAAACTAAGCAAGTCATTACAGAAGCTGGACTTTATGAAGAAAAATATGGCATCAAGATTGGAGGAAGACTCATCAACAACCTGCATTATGTAGATGACACAATCTTGCTTGTTCAAAGTCCTTGATCAATCAACTTGAGATGCTTGCTGCCAAACATCTAGGGATACAGCCTTCAATATGGATTGCAACATCATCATAGATACAGAAAAGATTAAAATTGTCAACAATTTCATCTCACTTGGATCCACTTGGTACCAGCAGTCAGGAAAGCATTGGAGGAGTCTGCGTTCAGGAATCTCTCCAAAGTCTTGAAGAGCAATGATGTAAATTTAAAGACTAAGGTGAACCTCATTTCAGTTATGGCTTTTCTCATCACATGATAGGCATCTGAGAGCTGGACAATGAATAAGGATGACCAAAGAATACATTCTTTTGAATTTGGTGTTGGAGGAGAGTACTGAATATCCCACATACTGCCAAAAGAATAGTCAGGTATGTCTTAGAAAATGTGTGACAAGAATGCTTATTAGAAGCAAGGAAGATGAAGTTGTGTCTCACATACTTTCAACACGTGTTAGGAGAGCTATTCTTTGGAAAGGGACATCATGCTTCCAAACATAGAGGAACAATGAAAGAGAGGAAGACCCTAACTGAGATTGATTGATGCAGTGACTGGGACAATGGGTTCAATTATATTAGAGAGGATAAGGATAGCACAGGATTCAGATCTGTTGTTCGTAGATTTGTTATGAGTTGTACATAACTCAATGGTACCTACCAACAATTCATGTTATAGGTGTCCTTCTCTTTCTTTACTGTGGGGTTTCAAAACTTTTATTTAGCCTCTTCATATAAACTTTCCTTTATTAAAGATGTTAGTTATCATTGAGTCAATTTCAACTGACTTAACTGATTTTACATGCAGCCAAAAAAAAGTATTGCCTAGTTCTGGGCTATCTTCATGATGATGGTTTATTTGGCCTGTATCCTAGAGTACTGAATATACCATGGACTGTTAGGAGAACAAACAAGTTCATCCCAGAGAGGGTTAAAGTAGGCTGCTCCTTGGAGGCAAGAATTCTGAAGCTTAATCTGACATACTTTGGACATGTTGCAAGGCAGAATCAGTCCTTGGAGAGGGATGTCATGCTTGGGAGGGTGGAGGAACAGCACAAGAGAGGAAGACCCTCAATGAGATGGATTGATTCAGCGACTGGGGTAATGGGGGTAGGTGTATCAGAGACAATAAGATTGGCACAGGATAGTGCAGGGTTTAGGGCTGTTGTACATGGGATCACTATGAGTCGTAGGTGACTCAACAGCACATAACAACAACAACAACAACAATATCCTAGCATTATATGTTCTGTTGTGATCCCTAAAATTTTCATTAGGTCATTTTTTAAAGTAAATTTTCTTCCTATCTTTTTTGAAGGGTTCTTTTCCTCTGAAAAATCTTTTGAAATTTATTCAGCATGTGTGACCTTGCTGGCCTCTGAAATATCAGTATCACTTCCAGCATTGTAATAGCATACTAGTCACAACAGTATGGCAAACTGAACGATGGGCCATGGGGGCTTCCCGTACAAACTTGTCCTTACCACGCTTTTTTGACTTGGAGGTGGTCTTTAAGGTTTTATTTGGAAGGGTGTTTTATTGGTTTTTTTGGGGGGGTATTTGTTTTATGTTTGTACTTTTTTGTCTCTGCCTATCACAATCCTATAACTTAAAAATTTAAAAAAACCTATAATTTAAAAATTCAGTTGAATTACCCATACGATAAAGAACAAACACTCTGACTACTCAAAATAGAAATGATCTTTTCTTCTTTTAAACTCTTGTTGTTCTTCCTGTGAATTCCAATGATTCCCAGTCTTTTAAGTATGAAGATTGAATTCCTCAGTCATAAAAAAACTTCTCATCCCCAGGGGTTGAGGGAAAAGAGACTGCAGGAATGTTCTATTCTTGACTGAGTAGGAAGGTAGAAAGAAATATTATTGGTGGATATTGGATTCTTCTATGCCAAGATGGTACATGCCAGGGACACCAGTGCCAGGGACACCAGTGGTTAGTATCTATTTGAAAACGTTCCCATTGAGTCATTCAGTATCACTTGAGTGTCCACTGTGTGCTAGGCAGTAAACAGGTGGCATAGCCCTACTCTTAGGGACTGAACAGAGATGTTACGGTCAAATAAACTTGGTGACACTGCATACTACAATATTCTCTTGATGCCATAAAATAAAAATTAATAAGTTTTTTATGATAACCGTGAAATAAAGTTCTTTAAAAACTTTGCCACTGAAAAAAAGCACCAAAAAAAGCATTTTTATTAGTATTATTCTCTAAACTAACTTGACCACAGAGTCTCCTCTCCTTTTATTAAGTCAGTGGTTAAGAGCACCACAGCTTAAAAAAAAAAAAAAGAACACCATGGCTAAACAGGTCAGAAGTTCAAACATACCGGCAGAAAGATGGTTCAGTCTACTTCTATAAAGAAGACAGCCTTGGAGATGATTCTAGTCTGTCTACAGGGCAGGACCCTGTGAGTTGGAATTGACGCAAATGGGCTTTTCCTTGGCATCTATAAAGATCTGATACATTACAGTTTTGTAGAATATAGTTTGGGTAATGCTGTGCAAACATTGAGAAAGAAATGCTGAACCTTAGAGAGAGAAGTAAAATTATATACTTTTGAGACTTGAGCAAAAGGGAATTCCAGTTGGAAAGAGAATGAATGGGAATCCTACATAAGTGAGGAAGTATATAAAGAGGTGTAGTGCTGGACAGGGGCACATTTCAAAATTTCTACCTAGTCTTTTAAAGTGATTTGCCTTTATTACTAAGTAATGGATCAAGGAGTAGGATAACACAGATCACTGAAGGACAAGTTTATTTATTTCTAATCCTCACTGCAGCTCTGTCACTAGTGAGACCACGTATACACTAGTGCATCTCTCTCTTTGCTGTTGAGTCAGACTGATTTGAAGCTAACCCTCTATTGAGTTTCCAAGGCTGTAAACTGCACTGAAGAAGACATTTTTCCCCAGAGGAGCTGATTTGAACTGCCAGAGGTGTGACATTTGGTTTAGCAATGCAATTATGCCACCAGAGCTCCGTGCACTGTTACTTAGTTTTCTTTATATTCAAGCCTTGGCTGCATTTTCAGAAATCAAGGGGGTTTTTTGTTACTACTGAGGAACTAAAAACTGAAAACAGAGGAAACAAGAGAAATGTCTATCTGTATTTCATTGACTATGTAAAGGCATTTGACTTTGTGGATCACAACAAATTGTGGCTAACCTTGAGAAGAATGGGAACCCCAGAACACTTAATTTTGCTCATGTGAAACCTCTACTTGGACCAGGATAGAGCAGTCAGAACAGAGCAGGGGCTCTTTTCGCCATTTTCCCAGTGTCGCTGAAGTTGCAGCCATGAAGGTTGAGCTGTGCAGTTTCAGC
>NW_006399762.1:22415303-22417551 GCF_000299155.1 Elephantulus edwardii
AACAACCTACGTTACACAGATGAAACAACCTTGCTCGCTATAACTAAAGAGGATACGAGGCATTTGTTGCAGAGCGGCAAGGACTGTAGTCTTCAATATGGATTGAAGGTCAACATCAAGAAACAAAGATCATGCAAAGACACTGTCTAACTCCTTCTTGCTGACCAAACCAACTTCGAACTAATACTTATCCATCTAACACGTCAAACACCTCAAATGCAAACAAACCATAATAGGACTCCTTCCTTTAGTGTACAACCTGGGAATTAAAACAGGAGCTACAATTAATACTGTATGCCTGGACATTTCTCAAAAGCTCTCCAAGAGTAAAAAGCAAACAAACAAACAAAAGAACACACCACACACAACAAACCAAAAAGAGAGTCACTAGATGATATTGTAGACCAGTTTATTGCAATGCAATGCTGAATTGACTCCCTGTGGCAGCTGTATTGCAAAACAGAGACTTAATCAATTATCAATGGAAAAAGTGGTCTTTGCCTGTTTCTAGGGGAAGACTGTTGCTTCTGTAAACACGCTGTAAAAAGAAAATCAGGTACCAAGTCGCAAGTGGGAATTCCCTCTTGACCACTCTTCATTCTAACTCCATTTCTGTTGTTGTTATGTGCAGTCATCATTTGCCACTCATAGCGACTCTATATACAACAGCCCTAAACCCTGCTCTATCCTGTGCCAATCTCACTGTCTCCAACACACCCATCCCAATTACCCCAGTCACTGATGGAGTGTCTCCCCTCCTGTGCTGACCCTCCTCCCTCCCAAGCATGATGTCCCTCTACAAGGACTGGTCCCTCCTTACAACATGTCCAAAGTAGGTCAGACGAAGCCTCAGAATCCTTGTCTCCAAGGAGGAGCCTAGTTTAACCCTCTCCAGGATGAATCTGTTTGTTTTCTTGGCAGTCCATAGTACACTCAATACTCTTCTCCAGCACCACAACTAAAAGGCATCAATTCTTCTGTCCTCCCTGGTCGTTGTCCAACTCTCTGATGCATAACAAGTGATTGCAAAGACCATGGCCTGTATCAGAAGCACCTTAGTCTTCATAGTGACACCATTGTTCTTCAGTACTTTGGAGAGGTCCCTAACAGCAGACTTTCTCATCCCAATACATCTTTTAATTTCCTGGTTGCTGGTGCTAAGAGTATTGACTCTGGAGCCAAGCAAACTAAAGCTGTGAACAATCTCAATCTCTTCACTATCCATCCTGATGCTGCTAATTGGTCCAGTGGTGAGAATCTTTGTCTTCTTAATATTGAGCCTCAATCCATATTGTAGGCTGCAGTCCTTGACCCCTCTGCAGCAAGCACTTCAGGTCCTCTTCAGTTTCAGCAAGCAGGATTGTGTCATCTGCATAACACAGGTTGTTGATAGATCTTCCAACAATCCTGATGCCACACTTCTCTTCATAGAGCCTAGCCTCCCGGATGATCTGTTCTGCATACAGTTTGTAAAGGTATGGAGATAGGACACATCCCTTGCATACACCCTTCCCAATTTTGAACCATGCAGTGTTTCCTTGCTCTGTTCTGACGACTGCCTCTTGGTTCAAGTATAGGTTCCGCTTTAGCACAATCAATGGGATTCTCATTCTTCTCAGAGTCAGCCACAACTTGTTATGATCCACACAGTCAAACACCTTTGCATAATCAATGAATCACAGATAGACATTCCTCTGGTACTCCCTGCTTTCAGCTAAGATCCATCTAACATTAGCTACAATATCCCCAGTACAAGGACCCCTTTAATCTCAGCCTGGACTTCTGGCAGTTCTCTGCTGATGTGTTGTTCCAGTTGTTTTTTGGATAATTTTAGTAGAATCTTTCTTGTATGTGAAATCAATGATATTATTCTATAGTTTCCAGACTCTGTTGGATCACCCTTCTTTGGAATGGAAACAAATATGGATCTCTTCCAGTCAGCTGGCCAAGTGATTATTCTCCAAATTTCTTGGCACAATTTGGTAAGCACATCCATGGCAGTATCTGTTAGTTGAAATACATCAATTGGTATACCATCTATTCCTGGGGCCTTATTTTTTGCTATTTCCTTCAAAGTAGCTTGAATTTCTTCCTTCATCACCATAGGTTCTTGTCCATATGTTGTTTCCTTAAATTCTTCTCTGTCTGCCAATTCCTTTTGATACAGTGACTCAGTATATTCTTTCCACCTTCCTTTAATACTTCCTGGATCATTTAAAGCATCCTTGATTATAGCAACTCAGCGTTT
>NW_006399762.1:22417861-22459704 GCF_000299155.1 Elephantulus edwardii
CTCAAACCTGTTCCTGAGATGGTTCTGAAGTTCAGGTGGGATAGACTCAAAGTCATATTTTGGTTCCCATGGATTCGGTTTAATTTTCCTCAGCTTCAGCTTGAACTTGCATATGAGAAGTTGGTGGTCTGTTCCACAATCAGCTCGTGGTCTAGTTTTCACAGCTGATACTGAGTTTCTCCAGCGGTTCTTTCCACAGACTAAATCAGTCTGATTCCTATGCATACCATCAGGTGAAATCCATGTGTATAACCTGAGTTTATGTTTCTTATGAAACGTATTTGCAATGAATAAGTCATTGGTTGTGCAAAATTCAATTATCTCCAGCTTCATTTCTGTCACCAAGTCCATGTTTTCCAACTACTGATTCGTCTTGTCTGTTTCCAGCTTTTGCATTCAAGTCACCTATTATTATCAATGCATTTTGATTGCATATTCGATTAGTCTCCATCTATAAAAGTTGATAGAAATCTTCTATTTCCTCTTCTTTGGCTCTGGATTTTGGTGCATATATCTGAGTGATAGTGGTATTCACTGGACTTCCTTGTAAGCATATGGATATTATCTGGTCACTCGCAATATTGTACTTCAAGACGGATCTAAAAATTACACTTTTAAGTATGAAAGCAACCCCATTTTCCCCCACTTTTTCATTTCCGGAGGAATATATCATATGATCATCCAACTCAAAATGCCCCATGCTGGTCCATCTCATCTCACCAATACCTAATGTGTTAATTTTTGTGTGTTCCCGTCTCCATACATTTTCAACCTGTATGCAGAACAGATCATCTGGGAGGCTGGACTCTATGAGGCGAAATGCAGCATCAGGATTGGTGGAAGATCTATTAACAATCTGCGTTATGCAGATGACACAACCCTGTTTGGTGAAACTGAGGAGGACCTGAAGTGCTTGCTGCAGAGGGTCAAGGACTGCAGCCTACAATATGGATTGAGGCTCAGTGTCAAGAAGACAAAGATTCTCACCACTGAACCAATTAGCAGCATCAGGATGGATGGTGAAGACATTGAGATTGTTCCCAGCTTTAGTTGGCTTGGCTCCACAATCAACACTCTTGGCACCAGCAGTCAGGAAATTAAAAGACGTATTTTGATGAGAAAGTCTGCTGTTAGGGACCTCTCTAAAGTACTGAAGAACAACGGTGTCTCTCTGGAGACTAAGGGGCACCTGATGCAGCCACTTGTTATGCATCAGAGAGTTGGACAATGACCAGGGAGGATAGAAGGAGACTTGATGCCTTTGAGCTGTGGTGTTGGAGAAGAGTATTGAGTGTACCATGGACTGCTAGGAAAACAAGCAGATTCATCCCGGAGAGGGTTAAAGCAGGCTGCTCCTTGGAGGCAAGGATTCTGAGGCTTCATCTGACATACATTGGTCATGCTGTAAGGAGAGACTGATCCTTGGAGAAGGACATCAGGCTTGGGGGGATGGAGGGCTGGTGCAGGAGGGGAAGGCTCTCTAGAAGATAGATTGATTCAATGATTGGTGTAATAGGAATGGGTGTGTTTGGGACAATGAGATTGGCACAGGACAGAGTTTAGGGCTGTTGTACATAGGGTTGCTATGAATTGCAAGCGACTCGACGGCACATAACAACAACAACAACAACATTTCTTCCTTTACAATATCTAATTTTCCTACATTCATGGTTCTCACATTCCATGTTCCAATCACTAGTGTCTGCTTACAACTATTCCTCTTCCTTTGTATTTCCACACTTGAAAGCTCTACCTCAGTTGCTCTTTCTGTTAGTCTACATGAGTTCTGTTGTACACAGGGTTTTCAGAGGCCTGCTATTTTGGAAGTGGATGGCCAATCCTTCTTCCTAGTCTGTCTTAATCTGAATGTTTAGATTTAGAGTCTTTTTTGATTCTTGTTCTGTTTTATAAATATCTTTAAGAAATTTTTAGTAGAACTCCTCACTGCCATCTTCCCTCCCCCAGCAACTGTCCAAGGACATGTGAAAAGGATACTTCTTCAGATCTTACAGGGAACCAATACCAGCCTGCCAGCATAGCCCCAGTACAGCAGGATGTAGTTAGAGATAACTCTGCTTCTGTTCTCTACCTTTTAGGGTCTGGAATGGAAGAATGTTGCAGTTGCTTCCAGGCTTGATCACTCCTTGAGGAAACCTGATGATGACTAAGGTGCCCAGAATGTCTAAGGCCTCATCACAAAAGCCCACACCCAACTTAATTAACAGGACCCCCGCCCCAAATTCCAAGCAATTTACCATCTTATCCAGTCCTCCATAAAATATCCTTTAAAAAGGAACTGTCCTTGACTACCCTCTAGCCATTTTTATTTTCTCTGTGTATGGTGGCTTGGGAACTCTTTCAGACCATGCAACAAAGACCTGTTCATTTCTTGGGGTGTAAAAAAGAAACAAAGATCACCACTGGGCCTATTGGCTGCTTCTTGATGAATGAAGAAAAGATTGAGATTGTTGATAACTTCAGTCTTGACACCAGCAGTCAAGAAATCAAAAGACATATTGCATTGGTGAAATCTGCTCTCAGGGACCTCTCTAGAGTACTGAAGAGCAACAATGTCAGTCTGGAGACTAAATTGTGCCTGATTTAGGCCATAGTCTTTGCAATTACTTACTATGAGTCAGAGAGTTGGACAACAACTAAAGATGATAGAAGGATAGATGTCTTTGAGTTTTGGTACTGGAGAAGAGTCCTGAATATGACATAGACTGCCAGGAGAACACATAGGTCTGTCCTGGAGAGGGTGAAATCAGGGTGTTCACTGGAGGCAAGGATTTTTAGGCTCTGTTTCATATACTTTAGGCAAGTGGCTAGGAGGGACCTGTCCTTGGAGAGGGGCATCATGCTTGGAAGGGTGTGACAAAGGAAACAATGATGAAAGAGATCAGTCAGAACTAGTTTTGACAAAGACTGTGGCAATATAACAATAGAAACAGACTCTCAGACAATATGACAATAAAAACAGACTCTCAAGTAATGTGGCAAAACAACAGTCAACAAAAAAACAAAGGAGATGGTCATGCATCTAATAGAAAGAATGCAACATCAGCTGTGTAAACCCCACTCTCAATTGGCAAAGGATATATAAAACATTTTGTAAGACAAAGATGGGAGTCAGTCTGTCCTGACTCATTCATAGTCTTTTATGAACGTCTCATACTCAGTTTCTTTCTCTTGCTCTCACTAGTATTGATGTCGTTCTTGTATATCCAAGACAGAACTTTCTAGTTCTTACCCTGGACTTCTTTTGGAAATCAGCCCATTGACAGGTGGAAGGACAGTACAGGAGAGGGAGACCCTCAATGAAATGAATTGACTCAGTGATTGGTGCAATAGGATTAGGTCTGTGGGAGAGGATGAGATTGGCTGGATTCTGAGCTAATGTACATACTGTCGCTATGAGTCACATGTGACTCAATAGCACATAACAACACCAACAACAATGAGTAACTGGGGGATAAGTAGCGAGCTCCTAATCAGAAAGTTAGTGGTTCAAATCAACCATCTGTCCTTCAAGGATAAGAGTTGGGGGAAGGATTTGGCAATCTACTTCCTTTAAGTAAACCTGTAAGGCAGTTGTACTTTGTCCACAGGGTTGCTATGAATCAGAATCAACTTAATGGCAGTGAGTTCTGTGGGGAGATTTTTTAGTGCAATCAATTTTAGCTTATATTCCACACTGTCAGTACTCAGTCTTGGGTTTAAAAATTTTACATTAAAGGAGAAAATATAATTTTGGCTGCATATTTAAAATACATTACTATGAGGATAGTTGAGAGCACAAATCTTTTATGAGTACGAATGTGATCTGTTATGAAGCTCATGGCATAGTCTGAAGACCATCTTAAGGTAATCACTCTGGCAGCCTTTTCTATGGATGCTGCAGGGAACTCCCTAGAGAGTTGCATTGTCAAACTGTTACTCACAGACTTGAAAATCAACAGAATGCGCTTTTCTCATGTACTTGGAATATTTCACAACAAAGAAAACAAAACAGAGTCCTTTTAGCCTAAATGAGGTTATTGAATGCTTGCCAGAGTTGTTCTAAAACCATGTGTGGTAACAAGCTGGTGGGGGTATGTGTAGTGTGATAGCCTTGACTGCTACCAAAAAATACCAGTTCTCCAAAGCTGAGAACTGACTTCCTAGCTAGTCTTTCTATTACTTAGTATTTTCTGACCTACATTTGAGACATGTGAGCTTCACAATATCAGTTCTCAGGTGTATTATTTTATGATTAAAATTAACCGGTTGTTGTTGTTATGTGCCATTGAGTCACTTGCAACTCATAGCAACCCTATGTACAACAGCCCTAAACTCCACTCTGTCCTGTGCCAATCGCTCCGTCTCTGACACTCCCATTCCAATTATCCCAGTCACTGAATCAATCCACCTCATAGAGGGCCTTCCTCTCCTGCGCTGTCCCTCCACCCTCCCAAGCATGATGTCCCTCTCCAAGGACCGGTCTCTCCTCACAACATGTCCAAAGTATGTTAGACGGAGCCTCAGAATCCTTGCCTCCAAGGAGCCACCCGGTTTAACCCTTTCCAGGACAAATCTGTTTGTTTTCCTAGCAGTCCATGGCATTCTCAATACTCCTCTCCAGCACCACAGCTCAAAGGCATCAATTCTCCTTCTATCCTCCTTGGTCATTGTCCAACTCTCTGATGCATAACAAGTGATTGCGAAGACCATGGCCTGTATCAGATGCACCTTAGTCTCCAGAGAGACACCATTGCTCTTCAGTACTTTGGAGAGGTCCCTAACAGCAGACTTTCCCATGGCAATTCACCTTTTAATTTCCTGGCTGCTGGGGCCAAGACTGTTGACTACAGAGCCAAGCAAACTAAAGCTGTGTACAATCTCAGTCTCTTCACCATCCATCCTGATGCTGCCAATTGGTCCAGTGGTGAGAATCTTTGTCTTCTTGACATTGAGCCTGAATCCATATTGTAGGCTGCAGTCCTTGACACTCTGCAGCAGGCGCTTCAGGTCCTCTTCAGTTTCAGCAAGCAGGGTTGTGTCATCCGCATAACGCAGATTGTTGGTAAATCATCCACCAATCTTGACCCCACATTTCTCCTCATAGAGGCCAGCCTCCTGGATAATCTGTTCTGCACATAGGTTGAAAAGGTATGGAGATAGGATGCATCCCTGGCGTATGCCCTTCCCAGTTTTGAACCATGCAGTGTTCCCTTGCTCTCTTCTGACGACTACCTCCTGGTCCAAGTATAAGTTTCGCATTAGAACGATCAAGTGTTCTGGGATTCCCATTCTTCTCAGAGTCAGCCACAGTTTGTTATGATCTACACAGTCAAATGCCTTTGCTTTGCATAGTCAATGAAACACAGATAGACATTCCTCTGGTATTCCCTGCTTTCAGCCAAGATCCATCTAACATCAGCTACAATATCTCTAGTACCATGACCCCTTCTAAACCCAGCCTGGACTTCTGGTAGTTCTCTGTTGATGTGCTGTTCCAGCCATTTTTGGATAATCTTCAGTAAAATCTTGCTTGCATGTAAAATCAGTGAGATTGTTCTGTAGTTTCCACATTCTATATAATAAGATTTTATCCAAAGAGTCAGTTGGAATTAAGAGATATTTTTCCATATAATAACTTTTGTAAAATTACAATGTATATAACACATGTGTTAATAAAATCTTGTTCTTTTTAGCTTTCTTAAAGAAGCCCTGATGACATAGTGAGCTATGTGTTAAGTTATTAACTGAAAGATTAGTAGTTCAAACCCACCAGCCACTTAGGATAAAAAATTAAAAAAGATGAGGCAGCCTGTTGATGTTAAGATTCATATTCTTGAAAACCCAGCAGAGGGTTACTGTAATCCGAACTGAATTGATAATAGTGGGTTTTGGGTTTGGTTTATAGGACGTAATTCATAGCCTCAGAATTTAGTGGTTAGTAGTAGTAATTGTATGTAAAAGTAATCCTGATGGCCCCAGTGTTGGCTCAGCTATTGATCAGTGGCTGGACACCATCAGCCACTCTTCAGCAAAGAGATGCAACAATATTTATGTAACTATTTACAGGCCTTGACATTGCAGAGGGGCAATTCTACTCTATCTTATAGGGTCACAGAGTCAGTTATTTTGACCATAAGAGATTTAACAGGAGGTTGTTGAAATTATGGGCCCTTGAGCTAGAACTGACTCATCACTGACCCTCTGGCTGGTTTTCAGAGACTGTGTATCATACTAATGGAAATTGTCTATCTTTCTCCTAATGAGCAGGTGATGTATTCAAACCACCTTCCTTTGGCTGGACAAAGCAACTCTTTACCCACTAGGTAACCAGATCGCTCTATGAATAGAATGTAGAGTGTAAAATTTTTATAAAATTCTTTGGTGAAACTTGTATTATCTTGATAACCTCCTAGGTTTTAAAATAATAATATTTGTAAAGTTTTGATTCATTTTCATTTTACATGAAGTTTAGCTGGAGTCTGATAAGGAGTCCTGAGGTTGGAAATGACACTGGAGATTTCCCGTATTTTTCTTGCAAAGTTACTGGTAGATTTGAATAGTCAGAGAGGTATGACCTTTGAGCTAGCACCAAACTCACTACAGACTAGGACACCAGTGCTCCTTATGAATGCATATAGCCATATATACATATTTTTGGCCACTTTCTAAAATAATTTTTCTATAAAAATATGAAACCAAATCAAATTCACAGTCAAGGGTATTTCAACTCATGGAAACTCTGGATTGGATTTCTGAGGTTGTGAATAATTTAACTTTTTTTTTTAATTTTTTTACTGTTACACATTTTCTTCACCCCCACCCTCTTCTCCAGCCCACCCACAATTCAGCCCTTGCTCCAGATTGTTCTCATACATGTAATGTATAGTCATATATTCCTTTCAGATAGTTCTTACCTTCATCTGTTCTAATGCAGGGGAGAGAATGGGGGTGCGGGGAAGAGTGGATAGGTGATGCATACAGCATTAGAAAATGAGATTGTTAATTACAGAAGGGGACGACTCATCTTTCTTCCAAGGAGCAGCTCACTCATTGTCAGAGTCAGAACCAACTCATAGATCATCCTCCAGCAGTTTTTCAGAGGTTGTAAGTCACATGGGAGGAAACTGCTTATCTATCTTTCTCCCTTGGCCCAACTGGTAGATTTGAACTGTCTACCTTTGAGTTCTACAATCAACACTCTTGGTATCAGCAGCCAGGAAATTAAAAGATTAATTACATTGGGAAAGTCTGCTGTCAGAGACTTTGCCAAAGTACTGAAGAGCAATGATGTCAATCTGGAGACTAAGGTGCGCCTGATACAGGCCATGGTCTTTGCAGTTACTTGTTATGCATCAGAGAGCTGGACAATAACTAGGGATGATAGAAGGAGAGTTGATGCCTTTGAGCTGTGGTGCTTGAGAAGAGTATTGGATCTACCATGTTCTTCCAGGAGAACAAACAAGTTCATACTGGAGAGGGTGAAGCCAGGCTGCTCCTTGGAGACAAGGATTCTGAAACTTTATATGACATACTTTGGACATGTTGCAAAGCGGGATCAGTTCTTATAGAGGGACATCATACTTGGGAGGGTAGAGGGACAGCGCAGGAGAGGAAGACACTTCATGAAGTAGATTGATTCAGTGACTGGGATAATGGAGGTAGGTGTGTCAGAGACAATAAGATTGGCAAGGGATAGAGCAGGGTTTAGCGCTGTTATACACGGGATCACTAGAAGTCACAGGCAACTCAATGGCACATAACAACACCACCAACCTTTGAGTTGACAACACAATGCTTTACCCACTAGGCCATCAGAGCTCCCATAGGGAGCAGCTGATGTATTAAAAATGGGATCTTTGGGATTAGAAACCCAATTAGTATTGCATAATGCCAAAAGTATTGCATGATGCTCCTTACAGATTAAAAAGTAGTGGCCAAATTGAAAGGTAAATTTGAATACATTTCATTACACTAATATAGTGGATAAAACTGTTATTTTTCCCCAATAACATCTAATGAGTATCGATGATCATAAAAAAGATTATGAATACCAGAGGAATGTCTATCTGTGTTTCATTGACTATGCAAAGGCATTTGACTGTGTAGATCATAACAAACTATGGCTGACTCTGAGAAGAATGGGAATCCCAGAACACTTGATTGTTCTAATGCGAAACTTATATTTGGACCAGGAGGCAGTCGTCAGAACAGAGCAAGGGAACACTGCATGGGTCAAAACTGGGAAGGGCAAGGGAGCTCTGGTGGCCTAGTGGCAAGACGCTGCACTGCAATCCCAGAAGTACAAGGTTCAAATCCACCAGATGCTCTGCTGGAGAAGGAGGTGGCAATCTCCTCCTGTACCAGTCAGATCTGATTTGAATGTACACGTAAAAATAAAACAATTTAAAAAAAAATTGGGAAGGGCATACGCCAGGGATGCATCCTATCTCCATACCTTTTCAACCTATGTGCAGAACAGATTATCCAGGAGGCTGGCCTCTATGAGGAGAAATGTGGGGTCAAGATTGGTGGATGGTTTACCAGCAATCTGCGTTATGCGGATGACACAACCCTGCTTGCTGAAACTGAGGAGGACCTGAAGCGCCTGCTGCAGAGTGTCAAGGACTGCAGCCTACAATATGGATTCAGGCTCAATGTCAAGAAGACAAAGATTCTCACCACTGGACCAATTGGCTGCATCAGGATGGATGGTGAAGAGATTGAGATTGTACACAGCTTTAGTTTGCTTGGCTCCATAGTCAACAGTCTTGGCACCAGCAGTCAGGAAATTAAAAGGCGAATTGCCATGGGAAAGTCTGCTGTTAGGGACCTCTCCAAAGTACTGAAGAGCAATGGTGTCTTTCTGGAGACTAAGGTGCATCTGATACAGGCCATGGTCTTCGCAATCACTTGTTATGCATCAGAGAGTTGGACAATGACCAAGGAGGATAGAAGGAGAATTGATGCCTTTGAGCTGTGGTGCTGGAGTCGTCTTGTCAATCCACCTGGTTGAGGGTCTTCCTCTCCTTCGCCAACCCTCCACCCTTCCCAGCATCATGTCCTTCTCCAAGGAATAGAACCTTCTAACAGCATGTCCAAAGTATGTGAGGTGAAGCCTCATCATTCCTGCTTCCAAAGAGCATTCCAGCTGCACCCTTTCCAAGACATATCTAGTCTTTTTCTTGGCCGTCCACTGAGCACTCCCACAAATATAACAATGGCTATATCCGAATAACAGATTTATGGGTGAATTTCTATCTTTTTGTTTGTAATTTTTTTCCCCAAGCTGTCTCCATTTAAGGTATATGATTTATGTAAACAAAATAAGTGCTACAGATTTGTTAATCTATGCATGTCTTTACAGTCCTATAGAATTTTATTTTTAGCAATTTATCCTAATTGAAGGAAAAATACATGCATAAAGATGTTGTTGTTGTTGTTGTTGTTATGTGCCATCGAGTCATTTCCGACTCATAGCGACCCTATGCACAACAGCCCTAAACCCTGCTCTATCCTGCGCCAACCGCACCGTCTGGCACACCCATCCCGATTACTCCAGTCACCGAATCAATCCATCTCATAGAGATGTACTTATATAATTATCTTTCTTTACTTGTATGTAATAATAAAATACTGGAAGAAACTCAAATGTCTGTTTGGAAACTAGTTTTTTTAAAAAAATAACAATGTATCCACATAGTAGATTGTCACACAGTCTTCAAAATAAAGTTTCTGGAAGTATTTCAGAATGAAAGTAAATTATTACAGAATATTGAGTAAAAAAAGACATTTGGCAAAACAGTTGCCCTTGAGTTGATTTCTATATATGTCGGCCCCCACAAAGTCAGAGCAGAGCTGTGCTCATTGACTCTTTGTGGAAGTAGTTTGTCAGGCCTGTCTCACAAGGTGTCTCTGCATAGTCTTTCCCAGCCCGAGTTTGCTAAATCATTTGCAGTACTTCAGGACTTTCTTTTTAAAAAGCATTTATGTAGGGGAACTCTGGTGGCCTAGTGGCATGAAGCTGCACTCTAATCCTGAAGACACGCAGTTCAAATCCACCAGATACCTGCTGGAGAAGGAGAGGCAATCTCCTCCAATGCGATGGTATACAACAATTTAAAGGGGGGAGACCCAACCAAACATTTATGTAGGCATGTAGGTATAATAATATTACTAATTGATTGCCTTAAAAATATTAGAATATTAGAATATCAGCACATCATTATAGTTTCTTTTGATTGTCCATTTAGTTTCCTATGCTTTTAACATTTATAGTTTTATAAACATAAAAAGCCACTTAAGTAATAAGGAGGATTGTTTTATTGCTGTTGTTATATTACATGCCATCGAATTGGAATTCACTCATAATTGACCCACCATCAGAATTTCACAGGCTGTAAATTTCACAGGTCATTCATCTTTCTCCCTAGGGGCAGCTGGTGGATTTGAACTGCTTTGTCCTTGGGTGGATAGCCCATTTCCTTACCACCAGGTTATTAGAGCTCCCTGTTTTATTGCTAGCAATGTTAAAATAAAGCATTTATATGGGCACCACTGCTCCAGGTATTTTCTTTAGCTGTTGTTGCTACTAAATTTATTAATGTATTACTCAGTAATAGAAGGATGGTTAAACATTTCTTTAAATTCAGCCAAGTCTGGGTATCAGTGGGAAGAGAGATGATCAGAAAGTTTTCTTTGCTTTGTAAGATGTGTAAACCAACATATAGAAGCAATATTCAATAGCCTTGCCTTAGACTCCTGTTTCTGTTTCTGAACTTTGACGCCAGTGTTCATCAATCATTGTTGTTGGGAGCCCTCAAGTCAACTACCACTCATAGCCACCCTATGAACTACAGATTAAAATCTTGCTTTGTCATGTGCCAGCTGTTCAGAATCATATGCACAAAGAGCAAAGCAGTTTCAAGTTCAGTCACAAATTAGGTGTAGCTCTCTCATACCTGATGTAAAGCCCTCATTCACAGTGTGATGGTTTCTTAAATCAAATGAGAGCTTTTGCCTTTAATATTAGACACACAAACTCACTCTCACCCTTAATCTCTCATCTTTCTTTTGAAGACAAGTAAGGAAAAGAAATTATAGTCCTTAACTATTTAAATATAATTTAGATTGCAAAATATCTTTCATATTAGTGTGATACCGCATGATTGGCAACAAGCCTAGAGATGTATTGATCTACGGTGGTGCCATCACTGATTTATAGATTGAAAGACTATTTCTATATGCATGGCAAGGTGCTGGTGAGATAAAATAAATAAGACACAGTCTTGCTTTCCTTCCTACATGGAAAAAAACCCCTTCTCATTGCTGTTGAATGAGAGCTGACTGACAGCTGATGCTCCAGCCCTGTCAGGCTTACAGAGGCTATAAATTGTATGAGAAGAGATTGTGCATCTTTCTCCAGCAATGCTGCTGATAGTGTCAGGCCTCCCTACAGACTATGCCAAATGTGTTCATTCAGTGTCTCACTTCTCTGATAAAATAGACACATGACTGACATTTGTCAACTTTTCCTCTAAAAGAGTGGCTTATTGTTTCTGTTTCAATTCCTTGCCATATCACCCAAGAGTATTACCTGTGAAATTGTTCTCAAATGAATTTTTACAATCTGAGACAGTTGAGCTAAATACTAAGTGTGGAAGGCAATAGGTTGCTTTTCCAGTTGGAAAGAAAGACTTACACTACATTTTGATTCAGTACAGATCACTCGCTACTCTGAAACCTTACAACAAGCTAAAAAGATACAATACAGCAAGACATATTTTTGCTTCCCAGGAAAATGGAATCAAAACCAAGTAGAAAGACCAGGCCAACGGTTACAATATTGTAGAATGAAAGGGAAAGAAGAGAGGAGGTAAAATGAGTTTAGGAGAAGTAAAGCTTAAAATTTGATTCTTACTTGATTACTCCTTTCTCCACGTAGGTCGTCCTGTAAAATCCCACGAGGGAGCCGTTCAGCCAGCCCGCGAACTCCAAAGTTAAGAGGTAGGTACTAGCGCCAGTGTTGGCTGAGAGTTCTTCTGCCGCCTCCACCACCACATACTCCTGCTTTTTGTACTCGAAACACCTCCTGACTGGTACTTGCTCCCCGGTGGGCTTCTTCAGCACCGGGAGCTGGGTGATTCTCGTCTCCCGGAGATGCAGCCACAGGTATTGGGTAGGCAGACTCACGTTGATGGAGATGGACACCGTGCCCGTGTACCTGTCCTCCTCCATCACAGGCCTCATCTCCAGGTCGTAGTGCACAGGTTTGATGTGGTCTGGCAACCTGAATTCTTTCCACGGTCCGTTTTCATCATCACTGGCCGGGCAGGGTCCCTGGTCCTGCGGAGGAAGAGCTGAAGTGGTGGGAGCCTGAGTCGTGCCCTGCGCTCCGTCTCCGTCTCCGCTGGAGTCACAAGAAGACCTGGTCAAGCCCACAGAAAGTCCCACTATTAATCCCACTCCCACAACCACTGCGCAAATAATAGCCACATGTTTGCCTCTAATGCAGTATCTCTTAGGATTTTCTTCTTCCTCAAAGTTCATGGCTGTTTTCCAAGTCAAACGTTGCACTTAAAAAGATGTAACCAACCTCGGCCAACTTCCTATTTAAATCGAAAGAAATCCCTTGGTTTAACAGCCCGTTTTCACTTTCCCCACACCTCTCTGGTTTCTAGCGTCCTTCTCTCTCTCTCCTTTCACGTCCCCACTACCAACTCAAGGATGCCTGCGAAAATGAGGGCGGTGGGAAGGGGAGGTTATCAGAGGAGCAGAGCTGGAGGAAGAGGAGGGACGAGATGGTCACAGTTCCCCTTATAAACAACACGTCTCCACCCTACTCCCCCTCCAGCACCGCAGTGAGTTAAATATAAACCCGAGTTTAGTTTATCAGCCAGCGGAAGATAATCTGATGCCAAAGCTCTGTCAGCAGGTTTTAGAGAGAGTTTCAGAAAGAGGTGTGCTTACGCTACAGAAAAAACCAACCTTTGCTAGGAGCTCTTCTTCCGGTGGTGTTTGTAATCGCTCCTTTTCCCAAGCGGCTTCTCGAATTTCAGCATTTTACCAGGTAGGATGCCAAAGACGCCAAGTGTTTTCATTCGCTCTCCTCATGTGTTTCCTGCAAACAGAGCCTGCCTCCCAGCAAAGTTGAGCGCTGCCGGGCATACATAAGATTTGAGAGCCACTTTGTCGTTGTTAGGGGCTGTAGACACATAGAACTATCCTGTGTCATCCTCACAATCTCTGACATGCTGGAGGACATTGCTGCAGTCACTGTCAGTCCATCTGATTGAGGATCGACTTCACTTTCGATGTCCCTGCGTCCCTCCACCTTCCCAAGCTCTATGTTCCTCTCCGAAGAATAGCCTCTGTTAGCAACATGCCTAAAGTATGGTGACATGAAACTTAACCATCCTTGCCTCTAAGGAGCACTGTGGCTAAACCCTCTCCAATATATATCTCTTTGTCCTTTTAGTAGTTTATGGGATATTTAGTACTCTTCTCCAACAGGATGGTTCAAAGGCATCAGTCTTCTCCTGCCACCCTTATTCTTGATTTAGCTCTCAAATGCAAAAGGAGTGATGGAAAAGACTATGGCCTGAATCAGGCACACCTTAGTCCTCAAAGTCATATCATTGCTCCTCAGTAAATTGAGGATGTCCCTGCATTTAGACATGCAGTAAATCTTTGGTGAATAGGCACTGGCAAAGCATGGCCAAGAGAGCACTGGTAGACTAAACTGGTAGGGAGTTGCACTGCCAACTCAAAAGGCAGGAGGTTCAACTCGACCAGCTGCTTCCGGCTGGGAATAAGATGGGCAATCTCCCTCTGTGAGATTTACAGCCTTTGAAAATTTGCTGGAGGATCAACTATGAGTTGGTTTCAATTGACTTTTCAGCCAAGGACAAATTATGCCATTTAGCATAATTTATTTTAGTTTAAGCAATGTGTTGTTCTAATTCTTGATTATTTGTAAGTTATGCATAATATTCTTTTATAAAGATACATACTATTGTTCCCAACTCTTAACAATTATAAATAATGCTGAATTAAACACAACTTTTATTTCTTTGGAAAATGTGCCTAGTAGTGGGATTGTTGAATCAAATGATATTTTTTCCCAACTTTCTAAAGGAAGCACCAAACTTCTTTCCTCAGTCCTCTTACCATTTTACATCCCTACTAGTAGAATAAGAGCATTCTAATCTTTTCACATCTCCACCATCATTTGTCCTTTGCTGCTCATAGCTGACCATTCAGTGGGCTTTTTTTTTCCTTTGAGGTTGTAAATCACTCAAGAAGAGATTGCTAATCTTTATCCCTTGCAGTCACTGCAAGAGTGGAACTGCTGAAAAATTAGCAGTACAACACCCTGTGGACCACTCCACCAGAGTTCCATGAACGTTTGATTAAATCAAAACCCATTGCCAACAAGTGGGAACCATCAATTGAAAGCTGACACTCCAGTAAATTCTCAAAGACTGCAAATTGTACAAGAGGATATTGCCTATCTTTCTCCTGAGGAGCAGCTGGTAGATTTGAAATGTCTGCCTTTGAGTGGGCAGTGCAGCTCCTTACCCAACTAGGCTGCCAGAGCTCCTTTAAATAATAGATTAGTGATTGTAATTAACAAATTAAACTCTCAAAACCTCATTGCCTTGGAATCTGAAGTGATTCATGGCCAACTCACCACTAGGTGTTCTAAAACTGTAAATTACACAGGAGGAAATTGGCCATTTTTCTGTCATGGAGTAAATTTGAACCAATAGAGAGGCTCCCCCATTCAGTGTGCAGTAACCCGTAATGGGCTCTATCACTGGAACACTCATTATTAGCATTGTTACTAATCAAATTAATCACTCAGAACCACCCTGTAAAGGACAGATCTGAACCTTGCCCTATCCTGCCACATTCTCAGGATCTCCAATATGCTTCAGCCCATTGCTATAGTCACTGTGTCCATCTTGTTGGGAGTCTTCCTCTCTGTCTCTGACAATCTCTCTGGAAATTATTAAACAACATCATTAATATCACATTCAAACAAAACATTACTGAAGATTAATTTTTTTAAAAAAAAGTTTTCAACAATATGTCGACTGGGAATTTCCAGAAATTCAATCTGGATTTAGAAGAGACTATGGTACAAAGGGGTACCACTGTTGATGTTGATACCTTGATTGAAAGTAGACAATACCAGAAAGAGGTTTATTATATGTATTTTCCTAGCTATGCAAAAGCATTTGACTGAGTGAATCAAAACAAATTATGGTAAACATTGAGAAGAATGAGAATATCAGAACACTTAATTATGCTCATGGGAAACCTATGAATAGACCAATAATCTGTTGTCCCAATAGAACACAGGAACATAGCATGGTTTAAAACCAGGAAAGGTGTCAGCAGGGATGTGTTCTTCCTCCATGCTTTCAGAAGCAAAGAAGCATGGGAATGTAAACATCGTGGCTTTGAACTGATGCACCTTAGCCTTTAAACTATTAATCATTGTTCCTTATTACTTTGGAGAGGTCACTGACAGTAGATTTTTCCAATGCAACACATTTTTTGATTTCTTGAATTTTACTACTTAGGTGTTAATTGGGTATCTATTATTATTGTTAGGTGCTGTCAAGTCGAGTACAACACATAGAGACTCTATGAACAAAAGATCCAAACCCTGTTCTTAGTTCTATCTTATGCCATCCCTAAACTTCCTGACACAAAAGAGCCCATTGCGGCAATCACAACAATCCACCTGTTCCAGAGTCTTCCTCTCTTTCACTGACCTTCTCCCCTTCTAAGCATCATGCCCCTCTTGAAGGAACAGCCTCTCCTAACAAGATCATCAAAGTATGGAGGCAAGCCTCATCTTTCTTGCCTTCAAAGAGCACTCTGGTTGCACCTTCTCCGAGACACATTTATTCTTTTGGCTATCCCTGAGATGTTCAGGGCTCTTCTCCACTACCTTAGCTCAAAGGCATCAATTCTTCTTTTCTCATCCTTATTCATTGTCCAGCTCTCAGATACATTGCAAGTGATAGATGAGACCATAGCATTAATCAGTTGCACCGTAGTCCTCAAACTGGTATCATTACTCCTCAATTGAGAGGTCACTAACTGCAGACTTTCCCAGTGCAATATGTCTCCTGATCTTGTCAGTCCATTGGCAATTGATCAGGAGGAAAATCATATTCTCCCATATGAAAGGTGAGAATTATATCATTGAAGTGTTGTCATCCCCTATCCTAACTTATAATTACCATTGAATCCATTCTGACTTATAGCTACCCTATAGGACAAAGCAGAACTGCCAAATAGGGTTTCCAAACCTGTAAATCTTCAACTGAAGTTAGTTGACAGTGTTAATATTATTTTGCCTTTCTTTCATTTTAGTTGTTGGTTTTTGGTTTTTGTGTGTGTGTGTTTGGTTAATTTACTTTTTAATTTTATTTCTTGCAATTCATTTTTTAAAAAAATTTCACTGATATACCTATTAACTTTGTATACATTGCCACTCGCATCAGATCTCCCCTCACCTCGCCAACTCTCCATCTATTAAACCATGCAACCCCATAATTACCCTCCTGCCTATCACCATCTCTCTATACCCCCCTTAGATCCTCATACATTTTTCATAGTTATTACTACAATAATGGTCTTAAAAATATGTCTCCTTATGGGACTAAGTTAGTTCACATAGCATAATACTCTCAAGTTCCTCCCAAGTTAGGTCGTGACTTTACAAAGTCATTGCTCCTGCATAGTGTGAAGTATTCCATCATGTGAATGTACCATAATCTCTCAATCCATACGATTGTGGATGGACATTTGGGCTGTTTCCATGTTCTTGCAATGGTGAATCACACTGCTATGAACATTGGTGTACCAGTCTCCTTTTGTGCCTCAGTTCTTATTTTCTTGGGGTATATTCCAAGCAGTGGATTAGCTGAGTTGTATGGAATTTCTATGGTCAGCTTTCTGAGGAAATGCCAAACTGCCTTTCAGAGTGATTGTACTATTTTACAATCCCTCCAACAGTGTATGAGAGTTCCTCTCTCACCACATCCTCACTAACATTTATTTTTTTTTCCTGTCCGGTTAAACTTTGCCGTTGCTACTGGAGTGATATGGTTTATGTTTCTCATTGTGGTTTTGATTTGCATCTTTTTTTTTTTCAAACAGCAAGAGTGCTTTATTCTGCAGACTAAACTTCAGCATGCAGGGGTCTACCATTCAATAGAAATGGCAACCATGGGTACAGGCACGCAGGCCTTTTTATAGGTTGAAATGGGGCTGTTTGACCAGGGTGAGGTAATTGGGAACATGATTGGTGGATGAGGGAAACAGTTACATGAATCGGTTTGTGATTGGCTTGTGCCTAGGTGGCCAACAGCCCACACTCTTGTGTCACATATGCACTTTCTTGTGTCACATAGTCACATTCTTGTGTCATGTATGTTGAACTTCAGGATTAGTTACTCAAGCAAGTCTAAACCTAACAAGGCCATCAGGCACTGAGGCTAACCTGAGATAAGACCCTTCTGTATTCCTGTGGTTATCTTGTGCTTGCTTTCTCTCCTGATTGGCTGCCTCTTGGGCAAAGAGTTTTTATGGCTTGTTCCTGGAATTGATGACTTTTAGAGTTAGGCCAACATCAGGCTTAAGATGGAGGTTAGGCACAAAATGAAGTCTGTACAGTCCTCTCAATTCTCCCTTGAGTTTTCATTCATGGACTCAAATGGGTGTCTGAATCCCTGGTGATAGGGTTGAGTTGTTTATGTTGGGACTGTAAGACCACAAGCTGGAATGTGGAGACACACTCTCGTGTAAACTTGATCCAAGGTGGGACTCTGTCAAACTTGACTGCAGTTGGTGTGGTCAGGATTACCGTGTATGGTCCTTTCCAGCTGGGCTCCAGGGTCTTCTTCCAGTGTCTCTGGATGATTACCAGTTTGCCAGGCCGGAGTTCATGTGGTGTCGGAGGTTGTGTTTTATCATAAGTGTCCCACTGTCGGGGCCAGAGGTGCTCCTATACGTGCAACAAGGCTGATCCAGATGGCCTGGTTTTCTAAAAAGAATATCCTTGACCCTGTAAATGGTGGACAAGTGGAACGTTTCCTCTTCAGGCCACTTGACGTTGAAGGTGGGCCACTCATTCTGGCTGGGGATCTGGGCACTCAATGTGGCAAGGGTCTTTGGGGGGCTATCCCAGACAACCCCCAAATGTTAGGTCCACAATTTGCTGCCTGAAAGACCACCGACTCACGTATTCAAACAGCAAGAGTGCTTTATTCTACAGAACAAACTTCAGCTTGCAAGGGTCTACCATTCTCTTAATGCCAGTGATTTTGAGCATTTTTTCTTGTGTCTGTTTGCCATTTGAATATCTTCCTCTGTGAAAATTCTTTCCATGTCTTTTGCCCATTTTTTAATTGTATTATTAATTTCTGGTTCTTTTTTTCCTTTCTTATATATAGTCCTATGTTTGTGACTTACTATAGTCTCATTTTCTTAATCAGGACAGGAATGCTTGGAATTTGCAGGATACCTTCAAGTTATCACAAAAGAATCTTCAGAAAAAAATCTGAATATCTAACCTGACAGGGATAGACAAAGTCCTAAAATTTTTAAAATAATGAAATGGTAACCAGCGCTGAACAAGGCAGTTAACACAAATTTTAATTATAGAAGACAATATTTCACTATTTGCAGATAATATGATCCTATACATATAAAGTACTGAGAATCAAAAAGAAAACTACTGGACTGAACTGAAAAGACCATGACCTAAATCAGACATACCTTAGTCTTAAAGCCTGTATCATTACTCCTCAGTACTTTGGAGAAGTCCTTGAGTGTGACTTGCGGGATGCAATACGTTTGTTGATTTCAAGACTGCTGGTACAAAAGGATGTTGATTGTTTATTCAAGCAAGATGAAATTGTTGGCGATTTCAATCTTTTCTCCATCTATTATGATATTGCCAATCACTCTAGTATTGAGAAATTTTGTCTTCATGTTGAGATGTAATTCATATTTAAAGATGTAATTTTTATCCTTCTACATCATGTGTTTCAAGTCCTCCTCACTTTCAGTAAGCAATGTTGTGCCATCTGCAATGCAGTTTGTTGGTGAATCTTCCACTGATCCGGATTACATGTTTTTCTTCATAGAATTCAGCTTCTCAAATGATATGCTCAGCATACAGATTGAAGAAGATGGAGAAAGAATAAAACCCTCATGCACACTTTTCCTGATTTTAAACCATGCAAATGCTCCCTTGTTCTATTTGGACAATAGCATCTTGATCTAGGCATAGGCTTTGTATGAGCATAATGAAGTTTTCTGAAATTCCCAATGTTAACCGTTCTCAATGTTAAGCATAATTTATTATCATCCTAAAAGTCAAATGCCTTTGCATGGTCAATAAAGCACATATTCTTCTAATAGACATTCTTTTAGTAGTCTCTCATTTTCATTTTCTTCTGAAATTTCAGGTTTCAGAAAACCCTGTGAACAATAGAGAAATGCCATTAGTAATAGAGGTACAGCTAGATTGAAAGCCAATCAAAATGGGGAGAAACAGCTTCTTAAAAACATTTTTTGCAAGGATGCAAATTTCCTTTACTAATTGGAATGTAAAATGTGAGAAGTAGGAATACCTGGAAGTGGTAAAAAATAAAATTCAATTAATGAGTGTCAGCATTCTAGGCATTAATGAAAGAAGGTGGACTGATATTGGCTACCTATAGTATACACTGCTGAGAATAAAAAACTGGGAAAGAGTGACATTTATAGTTAAAAAGACAATACCAAATTCTATCCTGAAGTACAATGTTGAGTGATAGAATACAGTCTATAAGCATATAAGGAAGACCTGTTAATATTATCATTATTCAAATATAAACACCAATAGCTAAATCCAAAGAGGTGAGAATGAAATATTTTTACCCAATTTTGCAATCTGAAATTGATGAAACATGCAATAAAGATGAGTTAATGATTTTTTTTTTACTGGAATGCAAAATAGTAAACGATAAGGAAGAAATGTTAGTCGGAAATTGTGTCTTCATGAAAGAAATTGGTTCTATCTCTAAAGAACTACTGAATTTTGTGTATGCAATAATTTATGGATTTTTAAATACCATATTTCAAAAACACAAGCAGTGGCTTACACAACGACCTCAGCTGATGGACTGCATATGAGTCAGATAGCTTACATCTATGGGAAGAATCATTGGGGAAGCTCAATATCAACAGTCAAAACTAGGCAAGATGCTGACTGTGGAACAGACCATCAATTACTCATGTACAAGATAAAAAATAGAGTGTGAAGAAAATTCAAACAAGTCTGTAAGAACAAAATATAACCTTATGTCTATTTTACATGAACTTAAAAACAATCTTAAGAGTAGGTTTAATATTTCTGTTCATTATTGTATTGGAAGTACTGGCTAGGGCAATACAAGAGAAGAAAATAAAAGGCATCTTGATCTACAAAGACATGGTTAAATTATCCCTGTCTGCAGATAATATGATAATGTACACAGAAAATTCCAAGAACTCAACAAAAAAATGTTAGAGCTAGTCGATCCATTTAGTAGTTTGGCAGGATACAGATTAATATCCAAAAATCATTGGGATTCTTCTACAGTAACAAATAGCAAAGAAAGATCCAGTGAGAATCTAAAAAGATGGGTAATGGTGAGCATAATTCAATGGGGATTAAGTGTATAAAACACAATGTAGGGGAATGATAGTATGAAATACATTGTAAATCAAAGTGTGAAACACAATGCATACAAATTTTCTATGCAAACAAATATAAAATAAAAATTAAGAAAAATGTGTCAGATATCATATGCAATCTTTAATAAAAAGTTAAGAATTTTCAGGCAGCAGCTGTTGGGAGCTATAAGACTAAGTTAGCTGAAGCCATTTTGTAATTCTCTGAAACCACTTTGTAATTCTCTAAGAACATGTTTGGACATGTTGCCCCTCCCTGGGAGGATAGGTTTCGGTTTACTGGAAATGTCCTGCTAAGTTTCTGTTTACCACATAACTTTCAGCTTACTGGAAATGACATGATGTTATTCCCCCTGATTGCATACTTCTCCTTTCCACTCCCCCCATTGTGCTTCTGTATATAAGCTGTGAGTGCTTTCAATAAAATTGAGACTTGATTGGAATCTCAACTTGTCTCCCTGCCTCTGTGTCTCTTATCCCTTCCATTCTCGTTCTTCCCCTCCTAGGGTCACCGTTGAAGATCCCTGCAGGCCGGGTCACTGTTGAAGATACCCACGGGCTGGGGCAAGCAGAAAAAAAAAAAAAAAGATAGAAGGAATACACAGAGTCACTGTTCCAAAAAGAACGGATTGATACTGATCTGTAGTTTGGCTTTGGTAATATTGCCATTTTCACAATGCTAAGTCTTCCAATTAATGTGAATGTCTATTTTCCCCTTAATGATATCTTTGGGTTTCTTACAATAGTGTTCTTTGTGGATTTTTTTTGATGGATCTTTTGCATCTCTGCTTAGATTTACTCCTATATATTTCATATTTTTGATGGCTATTGTAACAGCTTCAGTTTGCTTAGCTCCACAATCAACACTCTTGATATCAGCAACTAGAAAATAAAAAGATTAATTGTACAAAATCTACTTTCAGGGGCCTCTCCAGAGTACTTGAAGAACAATGATGTCAAATTAACCATGGTCTTTACAATAGCTTGTTATACATCAGAGAGCTGGGCAATGATTTAGGATTATAGAAGAAGAATTGAAGCCATTTACTTGTGGTACTAGAGAAGATTATTAGCTGTACCATGGACTGCTAAAAGAACACTCTCTCTGTCATGGAGAGTGTGAACCTAGGCTGCTAATTGGAGGCAAGGATTTTGAAGCTCCATCTCAGGTAATTTGGGCAAGTTACCAGGAGGGGCCAGTCCTTGGAGAAGGATATCATGGTTTGAAGGGTGGAGGGACAGCAGTGCAATAGAGCAAGACTCAGGATGAAATTGATTGACTTAATAACTACAGTAATGGGGATAAGTGTGTCAAGGACAATGAAACTGATTTAAGATAGAGCAGGGTTCAGAATTATTATACATAGGGTCAGTAACAACAACAACATTGTAAATGGATAAGATAAGCTTTGGATATACTGTTCATAGTGTCATTATTATATTGCTCATAATAGTGACTATACGGAACCCACCACCACCACCACCACCACTATAATGTTGTTCATAACAGCTATTACAAGGCATCCAACAACAGTAGTAACAAGGTAAATGGCAATATTTTTCCGTATTTCCTTTTCAAAATTCTCTTTGTTGTAACAGAGGTATCTAACTGATTTTTGTATGTTGATCTTCTATTCTAATACTTTGCTAAATTGTCATTTCAGTTCAGAAGTTCATATATGTATAAACATATATAATTATATGTGATAATATATATAATATGATAATATTATAATTTGTTGTTGTTGTTACGTGCCGTCGAGTCGCTTGCGACTCATAGCGACCCTATGTACAACAACCCTAAACCCTGCTCTATCCCGTGCCAATCGCACTGCCTCTGACACTCCCATCCCGATTATCCCATTCACTGAATCAATCCACCTCATAGAGGGCCTTCCAATCTTGCGCTGTCCCTCCACCCTCCCAAGCATGATGTCCTTCTCCAAGGACCTGTCTCTCCTCACAACATGTCCAAAGTATGTTAGACAGAGCCTCAGAATCCTTGCCTCCAAGGAGCTACCCGGTTTAACCCTTTCCAGGACAAATCTGTTTGTTTTCCCAGGAGTCCATGGTATTCTCAATACTCTTCTCCAGCACCACAGCTCAAAGGCATCAATTCTCCTTCTATCCTCCTTGGTCATTGTCCAACTCTCTGATGCATAACAAGTGATTGGGAAGACCATGGCATGTATCAAATGCATCTTAGTGTCCAGAGAGATACCACTGCTCTTCAGTACTTTGGAGAGGTCCCTAACAACAGACTTTCTCATGGCAATGCGCCTTTTAATTTCCTGGCTGCTGGTGCCAAGACTGTTGACTATGGAGCCAAGCAAACCAAAGCTGTGTACAATCTCAATCTCTTCACCATCCATCCTGATGCTGCCAATTGGTCCATTGGTGAGAATCTTTGTCTTCTTGACATTGAGCCTCAATCCATATTGTAGGCTGCAGTCCTTGACACTCTGCAGCAGGTGCTTCAGGTCCTCTTCAGTTTCAGCAAGCAGGGTTGTGTCATCGGCATAACGCAGATTGTTGATAAATTGTCCACCAATCTTGACCCCACATTTCTCCTCATAGAGCCCAGCCTCCCGGATAATCTGTTCTGCATATAGGTTGAAAAGGTATGGAGATAGGATGCATCCCTGGCATACAGCCTTCCCAATTTTGAACCATGCAGTGTTCCCTTGCTCTGTTCTGACGACTGCCTCCTGGTCCAAGTATAGGTTTCACATTAGAACAATCAAGTGTTCTGGGATTCCCATTTCAGCCATAGTTTGTTATGATCCACACAGTCAAATGGCTTTGCATAGTCAATGAAACACAGATAGACATTCCTCTGGTATTCCCTGCTTTCAGCTGAGATCCATCTAACATCAGCTACAATATCCCTAGTACCACGACCCCTTCTGAAACCAGCCTGGACTTCTGGTAGTTCTCTGCTGATGTGCTGTTCCAGTCGTTTTTGGATAATCTTCAGTAGAATCTTGCTTGCATGTGAAATCAGTGAGATTGTTCTGTAGTTTCCACACTCAGTTGGGTCACCCTTCTTTGGGATGGGAACAAATATAGATCTCTTCCAGTCAGTTGGCCAAGTGGTTGTTCTCCAGATTTCTTGGCACAACTTGGTGAGCACATCCAGGGCAGCATCTGTTAGCTGAAATATGTCAATTGTTATAGTATCTCTTCCTGGAGGCTTATCTTTTGCCATATCCTTCAAAGCAGCCTGAACTTCTTCTTTCATCACCATAGACTCTTGCTCATATATTGTTTCATGAAATTCTTCTGTCTTCCAATTCCTTTCAATACAGTGACTCAGTATATTCTTTCCATCTTCTTTTAATACTTTCTGGATCATTTAACATTCTGCCAAAAGCATCCTTGATTATAGCAATTCTAACAGATACTATATATATGATAATATCATCTGATAATATCAACTGCAAATAGAGATAAATTTTCTTCTGACATTAAGATTCTTGTTCAATGCTGGTTGTTCAACATTTTGGAAATTTCAGGGTTTTAGCTCTTCCTGTCAGTCCAGATATCCCGATGTTTCTCTGAAGATTCTTTTGTGACACCTCAAACCTGTTCTGAAAATCCAAACACTTCTATCCTTATTAAAAAGATAAGATTACAGTAAATTGCTAACCTAGGGTTAGTTACAAGAAAGACATTAGTACTACTAATTATTCCAGAACTATTAATTATACTCATAAGAAACATATACCTTGAACAAGAAGCTGTTGTCCAAAAGGAGCAAGGGCACACTGCTTGGTTTAAATCAGGAATGATGTTCAGGGTTGTATCTTTTACCCATATCTATTCAATCTGTTTGTTGAACAAATCATTTGAGAAGCTGAAGTCTATAAAGATGAATGTGACATCAGGATAGGATGAAAGACTCATCAACAACCTGTGTTATACAGATGACACAACCTTGTTTGTTGAAAGTGAGGAGGGCTTGGAATACTTGATACCGAAAACTAAAGACTATAGCCTTCAACTTTGTTCACTGAAACTGAGGAGGACCTTAAACATTTTCTGTAGAAGGTCAAGGACTGCAGTCATCAATATGGATTATATTTCAACATCAAGAAAACAAATATTCTTGCCACCAGGCCAATTGGCAACATAATGATGGATGGAGAAGAAAGCTGTTGACAAGTTAATTTTGTTAGCAATTCCATCCACCATCAACAACATTGGCACCACCTGTTAGGAAAACAAAAGACATGGATCTGAAAAGCTTGCTGTCAGGGCCCTCTCTAGAATGCCAACAAACTACCATGTCAGTCTAGAGAATAAGGTGAACCTGATCTAAGCCATGGTCTTCTCAATTACTTGCTCTGCATCTGAAAGCTTGACAATGGCTGAAAATGACAGAAGAATTGATGCCTTTGAGTTGTGGCGCTGGAGAAGAATACTGAATATACCATGGGCCACCAAAAGAACAGACAGTTCTGTCCTGGAGAAGTTGCTCCTTCAAGGCAAGGATATTAAAACTCTGTCACACATACTATGGACTATACTATGTTGTCAGGAGAGTCCAGTCCTTGTGGACGGACACCATGCTTGGAAGGATAAAAGGGTTTCAGCTCATAGTAAACTCATATATAACAAAACAAACTCATCTGCAACAAAACAGTTTTTCCATCCTGTGTTAACCTCATAGTCAATTACAAGATTATACCATTGTGATCTGTAAGGTTTTCATTGGCTGGGATTTTTTTCTTACATAGCTTAACAGCCTTTTCTTCTTAGTCTACGTTAATCTGTAAACTCTGCTTGAAACCTGTTCAACATCATAGTAACATACAAGCCTCCAATGACAGAAAGACGTGGTTGTTGTTATGTTCCGTCGATTTGCTTGCGACTCATAGCGACCCTATATGTACAACAGCCCTAAACTCTGCTCTGTCTGTGCCAATCGCACTGTCTCTGACACTCCCATCCCGATTATCCCATTCACTGAATCAATCCACTTCATAGAGGGCCTTCCCCTCCTGCGTTGTCCCTCCACCCTCCCAAGCACGATGTCCTTCTCCAACGACCGATCTCTCCTCACAACATGTCCAAAGTATGTTAGACAGAGCCTCAGAATCCTTGCCTCCAAGGAGCCACCCGGTTTAAACCTTTCCAGGACAAATCTGTTTGTTTTCCCAGGAGTCCATGGTATTCTCAATACTCTTCTCCAGCACCACAGCTCAAAGGCATCAATTCTCCTTCTATCCTCCTTGGTCATTGTCCAACTCTCTGATGCATAACAAGTGGTTGTGGAGACCCTGGCCTGTATCAAACACACCTTACTCTCCAGAGAGACACCATTGATCTTCAGTACTTTGGAGAGGTCTCTAACAGCAGACTTTCCCATGGCAATGCTCCTTTTAATTTCCTGGCTACTGGTGCCAAGAGTGTTGACTGTGGAGCCAAGCAAACTAAAGTTGTGAACAATCTCAATCTCTTCACCATCCACCCTGATGCTGCCAATTGGTCCAGTGGTGAGAATCTTTGTCTTCTTGACATTGAGCCTGAATCCATATTGTAGGCTGCAGTCCTTGACACTCTGCAGCAGGTGCTTCAGGTTCTCCTCAGTTTCAGCAAGCAGGGTAGTGTCATCTGCATAATGCAGATTGTTGATAAATCATCCACCAATCTTGACCTCACATTTCTCCTCATAGAGCCCAGCCTCCTGGATAATCTGTTCTGCATATAGGTTGAAAATGTATGGAGATAGGATGCATCCCTGGCGTACGGCCTTCCCAATTTTGAACTGTGCAGTGTTCCCTTGCTCTGTTCTGACGATTGCCTCCTGGTCCAAGTGTAGGTTTCGCATTAGCATGATCAAGTGTTCTGGGATTCCCATTCTTCTCAGAGTCAACCACAGTTTGTTATGGTCCACACAGTCAAACTCCTTTGCATAGTCAATGAAACACAGATAGACATTCCTCTGGTATTCTCTGCTTTCAGCTAAGATCCATCTAACATTAGCTACAATATCCCCAGTACCACGACCCCTTCTAAACCCAGCCTGGACTTCTGGTAGTTCTCTGCTGGTGTGCTGTTCCAGTCGTTTTTTATAATCTTCAGTAGAATCTTGCTTGTATATGAAATCAATGAGATTGTTCTATAGTTTTCACACTCTGTTGGGTCACCTTTCTTTGGGATGGGAACAAATATAGATCTCTACCAGTCTGCCATCAAGTTAACTACGACTCATGGCAACCCTATGAACAACAAATCTGAGCCTTGCTCGCTCTCTGGGCATTCTCATAATCTCCAACTTGCTCAAGTCCTTTGTTAAATTCACTGTTCCAATCCATCTTGTTGAAGGTCTTCCTCCCCACCTTTCCTAAAATATTCTTTTCCATTGTCTGCCCTTTCTGACAACATACCCAAAGCATATGAGATGAAATTTCACCATCCTTGCTATTGAGGAGCAGCCTGATTGCACTTCCTCCGAGGCAATTGCTTGTTCTTTTGGTAATCTACAGGCTATTCAGTCCTCTTCAATGCCACAATTCAAAGTTATCTTACCTTGTTCTGTAACCTGTATTCATTCTCCAACTTTGAGATGAACAAAAGCATAGTAATTAAAAACATCAGATGGTCCTTAGCCTTTAAATAGACATTATTACTTTTCAGGCCTTTGGAGATACAATAGATCTTTTGAATTTTTCCCCCCAAAATAATGAATGCATCATTTTCATTTTCATGTTTTAATTATTTTACTAGTTTATTTACAAAATTCGATGCATTTTTTTCCAGAATAGATTCTTTCAATTTCTCTCACCCCCTCCATCAAATTGTACAACTCCATGATTAATCTCCCCTCCTCTGCTAATATGTGTATTCATTGTGGATTCAAGTAAAAAGCCTTGACAACTTCAACCTTTCTTTTCTCTATCTATCATGATGTTGTCTGCTGTACAGTGGTAATTGACCAAGAAGAAAATCCCATTATTTCACATAAATAGGAAGAAGTATACCACTGAATCACCACTATCCCCTATATTGTTATATGCCATTCAGTCAACTATGACTCATAGTGACCCTATGAACTCTATAAACAAGAGCTTTGAACTTTGCCCTTTCCGGAACCAATATCACCATCTTCCTTTCCTGCACTGACCCTCCACCCTTCCAAGCACAGTGCTAGGACTGGCTCCTCCTGACATATGCCAAACAATGTGAGAAATCCTTCAAGGAGCAACCAGATTTCACCCTCTCTAGGACAGAACTGTTTGTTCTCTTGGCATTCCATGACATGTTCAATATTCTTCTCAAGCACCACAACTCAAAGGCACCAATTCTTCTTTTGTCATCCTTTTCATTGTTCAGTTCTCAGATGCATAGCAAGCAATTAAGAATACTATGGCCTGGATAAGGCACATCTTGGTTTCTAGAGTGACATCATTGCTTTTTTAGCACTGTGGAAAGGTCCTTGAAAGCAGATTTCCCGTCTGAGCAAGCTGAAATTGTTAATAATGTCAATCTTTTATCTGCCTATCGTGATGCTGTTAATAGGCCCAGTTTTGTTTTCTTGATGCCGAAACACAATGTATATTAAAGATTGCAGTCCTTGATCTTCTGCAGCAAATGCTTCAAGTCTTCTCGGTTTTGTTGAGCGTGATTGTATCATCTGCATGTAGGTTGTTGAGTCTTCTTTCAATCTTGATGCCACATTCTTCTTTTTGAAGTACAGCCTCGTGAATGATTGCTCTATTTGGACATGAGCATAATCACGGGTTCTGAGATTTCCAATCTTCCCATGTTATTCATAATTTGTTGTGAACAACACAGTCTAATAATTTTTTCATAGTTGATAAAAGACAAATAGACATACTTCTAGTACTCTCTGTTTTTCAGCGAAGATCTATCTGTATGATATCAGCAATGATAGCCCTAGTGCAAGGGCCTCTTTTACATGTAGCTTGTATTTCTGGCAATTCTCTGTCAGCATATTGTTCTAGTAATTTTTGGTTAATCTTTAGCAAGATTTAGCAAGATTTTACTTGCATATAATATTAGTGATAATGTTTGATACTTTTTTACATACTGTTGGATCACCTTTTTTTTGGTAATGGGAATAAATACGGATTTATTTGGCCAGGTAGCTCTCCTCCAGATTTCTTGGCACAACCTGATGAGCACATCCAAGGTTGCATCTACTTGTTGAATTATCTCAATTGGTATTACATCAGTTCCTAGGGCCTTGTTTTATTGCCAATTCCTTCAGAGCATCTTGAGTGTCTTCCTTTATCACCTTTGGTTATTGTTCCTGTGCTATTTCCTGAAATGGTTCTGTGTCAGCCAATTCTTTTTGGTATAATGACTCCAGGTATTCCTTCTATCTTCTTCTGATGCTTCTTGGATTATTCATGATTTTCAGTATTGCAACTCAAGGCTTGAATTTGTTCTTCACTTCCTTCAGCTTGAGAAATGCCGAGTTAATCCATGCTTTTAATTTTTCTAACTTCAGCTCTTTACATATTTCATGATAATACTTTGTCTTCCCAAGCTGCCCTTTGAAGTCTTTTGTTCAACTCTAACTTCCTAATTTTTTCCTTTGATTTGACTTCTTTGTGTTCTAATGCAACACTAAAAGTCACTTCTGACATCCACTTTGGTCTTTTCTTTCTTCTCTGTCTTTGTAATGACCTTTTACTTTCTTCGTGGATGATATCTTTGATATAATCCCACAGCTCTTCTGGTCTTTGTTCACTAATGTTTAATGCTTCAGGTGGGATAGATTTTTTTTATCAAATCTATAATGTTGTTGCTGTTTGTTGTCAGGTAAAAAATGACCCATAGCTGATTCTCCAGCAGGTTTTCAGAGGCAGTAAATCACATGGAAAGAGGTTGCTCATCATTCTTCCGCATAGCGTCTGGTGGATTAAAAACATGTGCCCTTGGGCACAATTTATCACCACTAGGCCACCAGAGCTCTCAAATCTATAAGCATTATTTTTATTATTATGTGTCATAGAGTCGACTATAACCTGTAACAACTCTATGAACAATGGCTCTGACTTTGCCCTACCCTGGTCTAGTCTTACCATGTCTGACACACTTGACCCCATGGTCAATCCATCACTGTTAGTTCTTCCTCTTGGGCTGATTCTCCACACTGAGAAGCATGATGTCCTCCTCCAAGAACTGATCACTCCTGGCAACATGTCCAAAGTATGTGAGACAGAGTTTCAAAATCCTTGCCTTCAAGGAGCATCCTGGTTTCCCCTCTCTTGGATTAACCTGTTTGTTCTCCTAGCAGTCCATGGTATATTCAGCACCAGAGCTCAAAGACTTCAATTCTCCTTGTATCATCCCTAGTCATTGTCCAGCTTTCTGATACATAGCAAGTAATGGCAAAGACTATGGCCTGGATAAGGTGCCCCCTTTTCTCCAGACTGACATCGTTGCTCTTCAGTACTTTGGAAAGGTCTCTAACAGCAGACTTTCCCAGTGCAATTGTCTTGAAGTGCAGGCTGGACTTAGAAGAGGCTGTGGTACTAGGGATATTATAGCTAATGTTAGATGGATCTTGACTGAAAGCAGGGAGTACCAGAGGAATGTCTACCTGTGCTTCATTGACTATGCAAAGGCATTTGACTTTGTGGATCACAACAAACTGTGGCTGACTCTGAGAGGAATGGGAATCCCTGAACACTTGATTGTGCTTATGTGAAACCTAGACTTGAACCAACAGGCAGCTGGCAGAACAGAGGAAGGAAACACTGCACAGTTCAAAATTGGAAAGGGTGTACACCAGGGATGTGTCTTATCTCCATACCTTTTCAATCTATATGCAGAACAGATTATACGGGAGGCTGGGCTATATAAGGAGAAATATAACATCAGGATTGGAGGTAGATTCATCAACAATCTGTGTTATGCAGCTGACACAACCCTGCTTGCTGAAACAAGATTGTTAATAGCTTTAGTTTGCTTGGCTCCACAATCAACACTTTTGGTACCAGTAGCCAGGAAATTTGAATTGCATTGGGAAAGTCTGCTGCTCAATACTCTAGCAAATAATTGAAAAGGTTACCTCTGGTTTCCACATCTTAGGTCCAAGTCAGTGGATTGATTGCACAGCTGTCTATTATAAACATAGCTTCCTATCTGCCAATAAGGTTTCAAAATTAATATTAGTCTTTTGTGTTTTAAGTGTAATGATCAGCATCTGCTTCATATTTGTCACAATAAATTATTGTACAAAAAATTAATTGGATAGGTGGCTAAATAGACAAGAAGGGAAATACAAGAGTCCAGAATGGGCAGAATTAATGAGCACAGTATTCCAGAACTGCTGAGACAAAATAAATCTGAATTAAATTCCAGGAAAAACTGAAAAGAATATCTCTAGTGGTTATTTGTTATTATTGTTCAATGCCACATACAAATCATATACTTGCTCTTGAAGAGGTCAAGGACGTCTTTTATAATTTTTTTTCATAAGAGGTCCAAGATAGCATTGAACATCCAAAGTACAACATCCTTTTCGCGGGGTGTTTCTATTATACTGCATTGAAACAGATGAGGGAGAGAACAATTTAAAAGTGATATATGATAGAGTATTATGGTTATCACAAGAGTCCAGAATTAAGGTTGTATAGTGGAGTGTACTTGGGGCAGGTGCAGGAGTGCAGGGGGATTGTATACCAATGAAAGAATTATTCTTTTACTTTTCAAAGAGAGGAGTGAACTGGGCGGGGGGTGGGCTGGACAGGGAGTAAAGTGCAACAATGAATGAATGAAAATCCCAAATCTCTGTAAAGGTTCATTAAAATTAATAAAATAAAATAAATGTGTTAGATTCTGACATGTCTACTGGGTCTTTTGTGTACATGAAATGTTAACCTGAAAACTAGAAACAGATCCAGAAATTAATACTGTAAGCTGTTTATAAGTAAACCTACAGTATGACTGGTTAACATTTTACCTCTATTCGTTGATTAGAATGAATCCTGTTGGTTCAGCAAAATCACAAATCAACAAATACAGCAATGTAGCTTCACTGTGGGGATAGCAGACCCTGGAAATTGGCCTCTATGATATTGAGAACAGGAAGCTTCTGAGTCAGTGTCTTCCTAGGAAGTTACAGGATCTTCATTATCAAGCAGGTAGAAACTCTAAATGTCCATGATCAAACCAGGCATTTTCAACTGCATTTAGTTAGGATTGAAAAAGGAGAGTCATTACATTTGATTTGGTTCTCAATCCATTAAATTGATATTCTCAGTTGCTTCCCATGCATCTTTGACACAACCAACCCTGCTTGCTGAAACAAGATTGTTAGTAGCTTTAGTTTGCTTGGCTCCACAATCAACACATTTGGTACCAGTTGAACAATGAATAAGACTTGCAGAAGATTTATGCCTGTGAATTGTGCTATTGGAGGTGGGTATTGAATTTCCCATGCACTGCCAAGAGAACAAACAAATCTTGTTGATTGATTCTGATAAATCTGCCTAGTGACAGATCCTACATGAGGAAATGAGGAAGAAGAGAAAGATAAAGAGAGTAAGAGAAGAAGGGAGTTGTGTAGGAAAAAGGGGAGAGAAAAAAAGGACTTTCAAAGAGAATGATAACAAATAAGTTTCCAAATAAAATTACATATAAAACAAAAATCCACAAAACAATAGGTTTCTTTCTTCTCCATCCCTTGCTTTTTCTAGGCTGATTCTATGCTGATTTGAGAGTCTTCCCTTCAGAGTTTCATGATGGTTGTGGTATTCTTCTCTTGGCACCAGGATTTCACAATTCACAAGCCTGAATTACGGAGCTGTGGTGGCCTACTAGTAAGAAGCTGTTCTGCAATTTTGATGACATGCAGTTTGGATCCACCAGTTGCTCCATGGGAGAAAGATGAGCAATTTGCTTCTGTGCAATTAACTGCCTCTGAAAACCTGCTGGAGGGTCAACTACTTCTTTATGGGTTTATTCCGACTCAATGTTACACAATAACAAAAGGCAAATTCTAATCTTTCCCCCAAAGTGTTTCTTGGTTACTATTCATTCATTCATTTATTTATTTTTATTTTTTTATTTTTATTTTTTAATTTTTTTCATGCATACAAAAATATTTGTTGACTCAATAAAGATTTAATTTTTAATAAATATTATGCAGAATTCTGGGATAAGCTTTAAAATATAGACATTAGAATGTTAGTAAATGTAAGTAAATTCTCCAATTTATGAGACTTCCTGGTGGCCAACACAATATCTTATGGGCTGACAAAATAAACAGATAAATATATCTTACAGGAAGAATAAACAGGGTACTCCTCAGAGGCAAAAATGGTGAAACTTCATCTCATATATTGGGCATGTTGTGAGGAGGGCCAGTCCTTGGGAAAAGATGCCTGCTTGGAAAGTGGAGGAACTATGAAAAAGAGGAAGGCTTTCAACAACATGGATTGTATTGGATGATTGCTGAAATGTACTTGCCATTTCATTTAGTACAAGGGAGCTTCCAGAACAGCCACAGGACAGATTTGGCCTAATGGCAAGGAACTGTGCTGTCCACCCAAAGGCATATAATTCAAATCTGCCAGCTGCTCCCCTGGAAAAAGATAGGCAACCACCTCCCATGTGATTCTGTAACATTTGTAAAACTCCAGTGCTGTGGTAGCATAGTCAGTAGGAAGTTACATTGCTAATCCGAAGGCGCTGCCTCTCCAGTGGTTCACATCTACCAGTGGCTCATCAAGAAAAGATGAGGCACTTCCAGGTGCCTCGAAAACCCACTGGAGGATCTGCTATGAGTCTGTTTTGATTTGATAACAGTACATCAGTAAAATTATTTCTTCAATCATATCTGTTTCTTGGACTCCATTTTAAAGAGTTGTCAGTAATGCTGTATCTCAAAATCCTTCAACAAAGACCTTTCTTGTACCTCAGGACTCTTCTTGCATTTGATTACATTTAATGGGAGAAAAAAAAAGCCTTTTAAGGATATATTGCATACCTTCACCTACCAGACCTTAAAGAAAAAGTATGTGCTGCTTGGAATATATGACCCATGTCGGCATCAAGTTTAAAAAGGTGAATGGTAAATGTAAAAGCAGATTTTTAAAATGTAACATGGATTCCAGAGTCATGACAAGATTTTAAAATGCAGTAAAGTTCTGCTTTTCTACTGCCCTACTTGGACCCACAGTGAGCTCTGGTGGCTTAGTAGTAAGCAGTTGTGCTATTTACCCAAAGACAAAGGGTTCAAATCTACCAGCTTCTCTGAGGGAGAAAGATGGGCAATCTCCTCCCATGCAATGTACTGCCTTTGAAAACCTGCTGGAGGGTCAGCTGTGAGTTGGTTCCAATCTCATGGTACATCATAACAACTTAAACACACAGCAGTTCTAGGGGCCATGTGGTAAGGGGTTGTGCTGCTCACCTAAAGTCACACCGTTTCAATCCATCAACTGCTCTGTAGGAGAAAGAGGAATAATCTCTTGTGTGATTTTACTGCCTCTGAACACCTGCTGGAGGATCAGTTATGAGTCAGTTCCAACTCAGTAGTACACAACACTTAAACATACACACCAAAGGCCTCTGATTTTCAATGCTTATGTATTTCCTATTCCATTTTAAAGGGTTTTCAGGAGTATATTTCAATTTTTTTTTTTGTTTTGGTCCATCTGGTATCTTTTGTTAGAGATGCTTTTCTTTCTGAGTAACTGAAAATGTAACTACTATGGCTTAATTTCCAATGTTGTGTTGTTGTTATACACAATTGAGTTGGATCTGACTCACAGCTGACCCTCCAGCAGGCTTTCAGAAGCTTTAAATTATTACATGGGAAGAGATTGTCCATCTTTTTCCTGTGGAGAAGTTGGATGATTTGAACTGCTTGTCTTTGAGTTGGCAGTGCAATGAATTATCTCATGTAACAAAAAGTCTGGAGATAGGGGGTTTCAGTGTGATTTGACAGCTCAATAATGTCTTCAAGAAACTTACATTACAACTTGGAACAGGACATGCATTATGGAATAAAGGTGAAAGGAGGAGATAAACTTGTATAAATGAATGGATGAAAGACCAATTTATTTGTAAACTTTCCTTCAAATCAAATTTTTTTTAAATCAAACAAACAAACAAACAAACAAACCAGGTTCTACCTATCTTTCCATTCTATCCTTTGTATTATTTAGTTTTAACATGGTTGCTCCATCTCTTGGCATCACAATCACATTCAAAAGAAAGATGTGAGTTTCCGCCTATCCACTAGGTCAGTTCTTTCCTTTTTTCAGTGAAGAAATATGGTTGCAGAAACAGCTGCAGGCTTTCCCTGGCATGACATTGGCCAAAACTGACTCATTCAGTCCTTCTGGTGCAGCAACTGGAAGAAAGAATGTAATAGAAATATTTGCCTTGGAACAACCTCAAATTATCTCCAGAAAACTTATTGCTGCCAAGCAAAGCCAGGAACTCTGTTGGAAAATAAGTAAGGAGAAATAGCTGTTGAGTACACCGTAAAGACTGCTGCCATGTGCCAAACAGGATGGCCTGATATTGGCCACATCCATGCAAGAGGGGATACACAGATCGAAGATCAGCTGGCAGGTTGCGGTTCCTGTTCACTATTTACAGTTTTATGTGCCTGGGTGGCACAAATGGTTAAGCACTTGATTATCAATTATTGACTTAAAACCACCCAGAGGTACCTCTGAAAATAGGACTGTTAATTTGCTTACAAAAGTCACAGCCAAGAAAATGTAATGAGCACACTTTGGCTCTGCACACAAAGGGTTACCATGAGTTGGCATCAACTAGTCCAAAACCAACAGAAGCACCTCTTATTCCCCTGCTGTCCTTAATATCTTACCTGGCATTATTATTATTATTATTATTATTTTGTAGGAAGAATAATAGAGAGGACACTCTTCTACCTTCTCATTTCTTTGTTTCATCTTGTCAATGTACTATGCAAAAATTATCAGTGAGTTCATTCCTTTAAAGGCAAGTTTCAGTGATATTCAAGCCCCACATCCCTTTTTTCCAGAAGACTTTTAACACCTCAAATATCCCTTCTCAAATTCATCATCAAACCAAATTGGTCTTTACATTGTCTTGCAAACATATGCTTTGTTACCACAATGTGTTTGCTGGGGTGCTGTTGTTCTGCTGATGATATTTTTCCTCTTCCTCTCTAGAACATTCTTAGGACCCTACCAACACCTCTTTCAAGTGAGACTGATATTATGAGATAAATATCATTAATACAGTCAGACCCCAATGATCAGTCCTTTGTTAAACTCCTGCAAATACTATTACTGCAAAAGAAAGTACTTTAATTTTTAAAAAATATGTCATTTCAATGACTAAGCTGAACTTTGATAAATGATGATAGTTCTTGGAAGGCTTCAGGACTTTTGTTCATAAGGTTGCTATGAGTCATGCTCTACTCCAGGGAAATCCATAACAACAAGAATCTGTGTCTGAACCATAGTATTCTTCATTGCTTCATATGCAAGTACCAATGGTACCAGCAGTCAGGAAATCAGGAGATGTATTACACTGAGCAAGTTCACTGTAGGGATCTCTCCAAATGATGAAAAGCAATGATGACAATTTGAGACCAAGGTGTGCCTAATTCAGGCCATGGTTTCCCCAATCACCTCCTATACAGCTGAGAGAAGGACAATGAGTAAGGATGACAGAAGAATTGATGCCTTTGAGTTGTGGTGCTGGAGGAGAGTAGGGAATATGTCATAGACTGTCAAAAGAACAGATATGTTTTAGAAAGGGTGGAGCCAGAGTGCTCCTTGGAGGCAAAGATGGTGAAGCTTCATCTTTTCATTCTATATAGCTAGACAAGGCTATTCTTTGGAAGAGGACATCATGCTTGGAAAGATGGAGGGTCAAAAAGGAGAGGAAGACTCCCAATGAGATGGACTGACACGGTGACTTCAGCAATGGGCTTTACTGTGTCAGAGATGATGAGGATGACACAGAATACGGCTGGTTTCAGGTCGAGAATCACTAGGTCAAGAGTCATACTTGACTTGGTAAGACCTAACAACAAGAACATATACAAAGAAAAGCTATAAAATGAATATGGAAGAAGGATTGCTTCACTTAAACTATGTTATTGTTGAAAAATATTGAAATCACAAATGCAATAAACCTTTCCCACATATATTTAATATTCAAGAACTTATGCTGATGGATTAAATATTCCACATTTTAAAATCATATTTAATTTCTATAAAAGAAAACTTTATGAAATTTTTTCTTTATGAAGTTTATATTTTCTAAGTTAAGAAACAATACTAGACACACAGTTTTAAAATACTAGACACAGGTTTTAAAATAAAATTATGTTCAGATAATAGAAGAATTTTTTTTTAATTTTATTAGTATTAATGAACATTTACGGGATTTTGGGTTTTCATTCCTTCATTGCTGTACCATTCTCTCTACCCTCTTCCCCAGTTTGTTCTTCTTCCCCCGCCCTCCGAATGTCTGTTTCAATTGTCCAATTGCCACAGTGGTTGTCAAAGCCAGTTCTGTTTAATCTCCTTTGTCAGTGTGTCCTTTGCCATTCCCTATCACTCCTCCCTGAGAGAAACTTCACCCTGATTCATAAGGAAAAGGGGATGGCGTATTCTCTTAGCTACTTCCTGCTGAAAAGGGACGCTGTGGATTTCAGGGTGAAGATCTTCTCTCACTACTCTAAAGGGCCCCTTTGGCAGTAGGAAACACATAGACTATTATGGAGATTGATTTTGGAATTTAGATGCACTGTTATTAATTGTGCTTAGCCGTACATGTTCATATCCTTGAAGATGTATCATGGGGGTGTTGCAACCTAGAAGACACAAATTTAACCTCCCCCAGGTCCCCTCCACCATGTAGCCATCGCTTATAATAGAAGAATTTATGACTTTGAGCTGTGTTGCTGGAGAGGAGTATTGAATATATCATGGACTGCTAGGAGAACAAACAGGGTTTTCCTAGAGACGGTGAAACCAGGCTGCTCCTTGGAGGCAAGGATTCTGAAACTTTCTCTGACATAATTTGGACATGTTGTAAGGTGGGACCAGTCCTTGCAGAGGAACATCATGCTTGGGAGGGTGGAGGGACAGCACAAGAGAGAAAGACCCTCGATGAGATGGATTGATTCAGTGACTGGGGTAATGGAGATAGGTGTGTTGGAGACAATGAGATTGCACAAGATGGAGCAGGGTTTAGGGCTGTGGTACCTAAGGTCACTGTGAGTCGCAGGTGACTCAACGGTACATAACAACAACAACAACAACAAAATTATGTTCTTTCCTCCTTGAAACTATCAATTAGAATAAAACTGAAGCACTTTCATGCAACCTAAAAATACTTAAATGATCTTATTCAAACTTATGCCTAGTTTCCATTCCATGTCACTTTCTTTTTATTCCTGAAACACTCATAAATTCCATTTCTGGATATTTTTCCCTGTTTAAAATACACTCAGCCGACATCTTTTCTAGGCTGTTTTTTTCCTCACCTTTCAAAGTACATCTCAAATTCTATCTCCTTATAAAAACAAACAACAACATTGTTAATATTGGCAATTACAACCATTTCTCCTATTTCCTGTTACTTACTAACTGCTCACTGTATGAAATTATTTCCATGAACTGTTCATTAATATGCATGATTTACTTCCCAACTAGAGTACAAACTTCATTGTTCTTATATCTTTATTGTCTGGAAATACATTTTATTCATTGGTGTGTTTTTGTTTTTGTTTTTGTTTTTTTGTTAGATGTCCTGAGTTCAAACCATCTCATGGTGACCCCATGCACACCTGAACTCAATGCTGCCTGACTGTCATTTCCATTGTTGGTTTTGGATTGCATCATTATGATCTACCAAGTTTTCATTGGCTAATTTTGAAAGTTGATCTCTGTTGCCCTGCTGCAAAGTGAAAAATACATTCTGTGTTCACCAAGCTCAGCAGCAGCAGCATAGACACAATCTCTATATTTTGAGAAGAGAAAGTCTGCAGTTTTCAGGGTCTCTTGGTCATTATTCTCATTCTTAGAGGGTTTTTTTTACCGTTTCTAATATTCACAAAGTTTGTGAAAAGATTCTTGTAATGGGAAAATCAACCTTATTAAGGATTTTGTGTTTTTCTTTGCCTATGAACATGTAATTATCATAAACCAGTGAGTGCAGTGGTGATTCAGCCATGGAATTCTTCATTTACATATAAGAGATCCAGTTTAATTCTTGCTCAATGTGCTTTATGCACAGCTACCACTTTTCTGCCAGGGTGGGCTTGTGTATTCCTGTAATTCTCAACAAGTTTTGGCAGAGCTTTCTGAGTAAGAGAGACTCAGAGAACAATCTAGTGATTTATTCCAGAAAATTAGCCAATGAACATTCCTTTAGTCACAATGGTCAAGTCAGTTGTGTGTGGAAATGCCACAAGCCAAACTAAAGCGATGGCAGCTACAGCAATGTGTCAGCTGGTCGGGAAGAGATTCCTGGAGCCTTATTTTTTTGCCAGTGCCTTCAGTGCAGCTTAAACTTCTTTAGTTATTGTTAACTCTTGTTCGTGTGGGGCATTCTGAAATTTCTCAGAGTTAATTATTCCTTAAGGTGCTCCTGATTCAGGCCACGGTCTTTTCAGTAATTTACTATGTATCTGAAATCTGCATAATGAATGAGGATGACAGATGAAAATTCATGCCTTTAATCGATCATAGAGAGAATAACCTGCCAAAAGAACAAACACATATGTATTGGGGAAAATGCAACCAGAGTGCTCTTTGGAAACAAAAGTGATAAAGCTTCATCTCACATACTTTGGGCATGTTGCTAGGAAAGGTTATTCCTTGGAAAGGTGAAGGAAGGGTGAAAGAGAGGAAGACCCTCAACAGGGTGGACTGATAGAGCAACTGCAGTGATGGCTGGAGTATGGCAGATTGTGAGGATGTTATAATATAGGACAGGGTTCGGATATGTTGTTCATAAGGTGCCTATAGGTCATAAGAAAGTCGATGGCACCTAACAACACCATTTCCGGTATTTCTTTTTTAATGTATCATTTCTTTTCTTAGTCTCAATTGGAAAAAATTAAGAGGATATTCCAGTATTCATGTGTATTTTTTTGGTGGAAATAATTTTTTAAATGTACTTAGCATAAAAATAATAAAAGACTTAATGCTATACTGAAAAAAATGTCCCTTATATGGAACATTGGCAAAAGAAAGGCAGATCCTCAATGAAAGGGATTGATAGTTACTGCCACAATAGACTTGAGTATGATGGACAACATGAGGATGATGCAGGATAAGGCAAAGTTCAGATCTGTTGTGTATGGAGTTGCTATGAGTAGTAGTTGACTCAGGTCACTTAATAACAACAAGAGGGAACAATAGAGCTGGACATTGCCTTATCCTGTCCTATCCTCACAATCTCTGATAAGTTTGAGCTCAGTATTACGGTCACTATACTAATCCAACTTGCTGAGGGCCTTACTCTCTTTCTATGACCCTCCACCTTCCTCAGAATGATGTCCTTTTTCAATGACTGGTCCTTCCTGACAACAAGCCCCAAGTATGTGAGATGAAGTGTCACCAGCCTTGCTCTCAGGAGCACCTTAATTGCCCTTCCTCCAAGACAGATTGGTTTATTCTTGTGGCATCATCAGAAATTCAGCACTCTTTGCCAACACTGCAATTTAAAGGAACCAACTCTTCTTCTGTCATCTTTACTCACTGCCAACTTTCACATTCATAGGAAGTAATTGAAAAGACTATGGCTTGGATCAGGTGTACCTTAGTCTTTAAACTGACATTATTTTTTACTACTTTGGAGAAGTCCTTCATAGCAGATTTTTTTAAAGGCTCCACATCTTGATTTCTTGATTACTTTTACCACGCATGTTGCTTGTAGATCATAGGAAAAGAAACGTGTTGACACTTTCAATCTTCTTCATCCGGCATGATGTTACCTATTGTTCCAATGGTGAGGATTTTTGTTTTCTTGATGTTGAGATGTAGCCTATATTGAAGGCTGTAGTCTTTTATCTACATATTATTGGGGGAACACAATTCAATCCATGGCACAGCCTATTGTAAGTTTGAGCCGTACAAAACTGTAAACATTGTGCAAAAGAAGATTTGTATATGATGTCTCCATGGGACAGTTTTTTGGTTAGATGGCATTGATTTGGTTCTGGCTCATGCTGGTTCCATGTACAACAATCTACCTCTACACTATCTATATTAGTTCTATACTATCTATCCAAGTCCTAATACTATCTAGCCCTGGATTGTCCTCACACTATTTGAGCCCATTACTGAAGTCGTGTCAGTTCAATTGAGCATCCTCCTTCTTTTCGTTGACCCTCCACTTTACCAAGAATGAATATGTTCTCCAGAGGTAGGTCCCTTGATACCAGTTTCCAAGAACAGAAAATGAAGGCTTATTATTTTCACTTCTAAGGAAATTCTAGCTGTACTTCTTTCAAGACAGATCATACTTGTCATTCTTTGTCATCAAAACTATACTTTAAAAATATTAGCTGTTTCTTGGTTTTCCTTATTCATTGGTCAGCATTTATATGCATTAAGAATAAATTGAAAATATCATGGCTTTTGTGTATTGTTGCTATGTGCCTTTGAGTCTGTACGAATCATAGTGACCCTATGAATAACAGATCTGAATCCTGTCCTATCCTGTGCCATCTCCACCATCTCTGGTACTCTGAACCCATTGCTGTAGTCACTGTGTCAATCCATGTGTTGAGAGTCTTCTTCTCTCTCACAGATACTCCACCTTTACAAACATGACACCCCTTTCAAAAAAAACCTCTCTTTAAAACATGCTCAGAGTATGAGAGATGAAGCTTCACTATCCTTGTCTCCAAGGAGCACTCTGGCTGTACTTTTTCCAAGATATATCTGTTCTTTTGGCAGTCTATGGGATATTCAGTACTCTTCTCCACAACTCAAAGACATCAATTATTTTTCTGTCAACTTAATTCATTGTCCAGCTCTCAGATGCATACCAAGTGAGGGAAAATACCATGATCTGAATCAGGCCCACCTTAGTCTCCAAAGTGACATCATTACTCGTCAGTATTTTGAAGAAGTCCCTGACAGTGA
>NW_006399762.1:22461330-22463224 GCF_000299155.1 Elephantulus edwardii
TCATATTTCTTAGGAATGGGAACAGATATGGATCCTTTCCCAGTTAGTCTGCAGGCAGCTGTCCTCCAAAGTTCTGCTGTAGACTGATGAGTATGTCTAGGGTTGCATGTGTTAGTTGAAACATAACATTGATTCTTGTGGCCTTATTTTTTTGCCAGTGTCCTCACCGCAGCTTAAATTTCTTCCTTTGTTATCATGCTTGTTCACAGGGCACTTTTTAAAATTTTCTGTGTTGACATTCTTTTTAGTATAAATGACTCTGTGTATTCCTTCCATCATCTTTTGATGCTTCCTGAAGAAGTTCAATATCAGCAGTCAAAATGAAGCTAGACTGTCTATAGAACAAACCTTCAATTACATGTGAAGAAGTTACAATTGAAGATGATGAAAATGAAAGCAAACTCACAAGAACCAAAATATGACCTAGTCTATCCTACTTGAATTTCAAGTCACCTTAAGAAGAGGTTTGAGGCATTGATCAGCACTGATTGGAAACAAGAAGTGTTGTGGGATGAAATAAAGAATATCATTCATGAAGAGAGCAAAAGGTCAATACAACGAGAAAGAGGAGAAAAAATAACCAAAGTGAATGTCAGAAGAAATTACGAAAATTGCAGTAAAGTGTCGAGAAGCCAAAGCAAAGGGAAGAGATGCCAAAATAAAAGAGTTGAACAGTAAATTTCAAAGGACAGCTCGAGAAGACAAAGCAAAGCATTATAATGAAATGTACAAAGATCTGGAATCAGAGATTAAAAGGGAAGAACTTGCTCAACATTTTGCAAGCTGAAATAACTTTAAAACAAATTCAAGCCTCAAATGGATTCTCCTTCCCTTCCTTTTCTTCTCCTTCATATCCTTATCTATCTACAAATATTAAGAATTTATGCCTTTGAGTGTGGTGCTGGAGAAGAGTATAGAGTACACCACAGACCATCAAGAGAACAAACATGTCTGACCTGGAGAGGATGAAACCAGGCTGCTCCTTGGAGGAAAAGATTTTGAAGCTCTATCTCACATACTTTGGGTTTGTTGCCAAGAAAGAACAGTCCTTGAAGAAGGACATCATGCTTAGAAGGGTAGACGGACAGCACAGGAGACGAAGACCTTGGATTTGATGGGCTGACATTGTAACTGGGGAAATGGGAGTAGGTGTTTCAGAGACTGAGACTGACACAGAGTTCAGAGCTATTGTACACAGGGTTGCTATGAGTAGCAAGCAACTTGATGGCACATAACAACAACAAAACATGTTATTAGCTTTTTATAATACTGATCTTGTAGCACAATTTTCCTTTAGTAACTGATTTGTGTCACTCAGCCTACTCGTCAAAGACAAAGCAAGGATGCCCAGTATCTGGTGCCACAGTGATGGTACTCCCAGAGGTGGAACCATGTGTCCATACAATTCTTTTCTCAAGGAAATTAGTACAGAAGAAGCACAAAAAGAAGCTCAAGTGTTTCGTCCTTATTTTTTGTTGTTCTTTAAATTATGCTGATTCTGCATCAAAGATAGAGAACCCAGACCAATATATTCACAATGACATCTTCCTCTTCCTGAAGCTGAGGTGTTGGTGAGTTTTTGGTACATGAAGTAGACTCTGAAAGTCATCCTCACTTGGGGTGGTTGAGGCCCTGTAGGCCCTGTTTACTATGGATTTAATCATTAAACTAAATCATTGCTGTTGAGTGAGAATTAATTCATAGCTGACCCTCTAGTGGGTATTCAGAGAGTATAAATTACACAGGAGATTATTTTTCTTTCTCTGTCTGAGCAGCTGGTAGATTCAGACCACATGCAGCCCAACACTCTTCCCACTAGGCCATTTAAGCTCAAGTATATAAATACACACACACACACACACACACACACACACACACACACACACACGTGCAC
>NW_006399762.1:22464414-22481952 GCF_000299155.1 Elephantulus edwardii
CTCTGGTATTCTCTGCTTTTATCTACGATCCATTTAACATTGGCTATAATATCCCTAGTACTATGGCCTCTTCTAAACCCAGCCTGCACATCTGGCAGTACTCTGTTGATTTTATGTTCTAGTAATTGTTGGATAATTTTCAGCAGGATCTTCCTTCCATGTGATATTAATGATATTGTTTGATTAATTTCCACACTCTATTGGAGCACCTTTCATTGGAATGGGAACAAATATAGACCTCTTCCTGTCAGTTGGCCAGGCGGTTGTCCACCAGATTTCTTGGCACAATATGGTGACTACTTATTAAATACAAATTCTGGTTGCACAATGGTCAACACATTTGGATGCTAACCAACTGCCTTTTTGAAGGAGAAAGACAAAACTGTCTGCTTTCATAAGTAGCACAGCCTTGGAAAATCTATGGGCCAATTCTGTTCTGACTTATAAAGTCTCTGTGGGTTGGAGTACTTTATTGGCAGTAGGCTTAGTATTTTTTATTTTGCACCTTTTTACTGAAGATCTGAGTATAGCAGGGGTCGAGCAACAAGGTTTGAGGGTTCTGTACGTTACTGGTGCAGTTGAGCAGGCGGACAGGGTAGCACTGTAGTTGCCTGCGTCTGCCTCTGACACAGGTGCATTTCAATGTGTTCAAGGCTGCAGTGGGGTCTCTCTGGAAGATTCCCAAAGGCCATCAGAGCTTGGTAACCCTTTTTCCATAAGTATACAGTATAAAATGTGTTTACGCTGACTTAAAGGCTGCAATTCTTTTTAAAGGCATTTATTATTCTATCATCTTTATTCACTATCCAACTTTCAGATTTATATGAAGTAATTAAAAAGAGCAAGGTTTGGATCAGGTCATCCTTGCTTATTAGCACACTGAAGAGGCCCTTGGCAGCAGACTTTCACAATGCAAGAAGTCTATTTTTATTTAAAAAAAATTAACGTAAACTTTTTCTTTTATACTTGTTTAGTTACAAAGTTCATATACATTTTCTCGAACTGGATTTTTTTCCATTTCTTTAACTCATTTCTCCCTCCACCCATCAAATGCAACAAGTCATTTTGATGTCTTGACTGCTTTTACCATGGGTGTAATTGTGTTGACTGTGGATCTAACAACTTCAATGTTTTCTCCTTCTTTTATTATTATTATTATTATTGTTATTATTATTTTCAATGAACATTTACAGAGCAATCTTTCCTCCTATCACAAGGTTGCCTATTGGTCTATAGGTGAGAATTTTTGTTTTCTTGGTATTGATACGCATTTTGATGACTATATTCTTTGATCTTTTGTAGTAAGTGTTCAAGGCCTCCTCACTTACAGCTAGCAAAGTTGTGTCATCAAGGCTGCAACTCTTGTATTTGTGCTCTAGATGAGTCTGAGAAAGTCTTTCAATTGTAGTGCCCCTTGTGGTCTTTGTGATCCTAGTGTTTATCTTGGGACTGGGGCCAGAACAACTTCTGAGCACTTCAGAGGGTCTCTCCCAAGTCTGGCTGTATTGTCAGGTGATTTGTAAGTGACAGACGGGAGTCAGAGTACTCTTCCCCCTGTACAGCCTGAGCAGGTCGCATGATTAGAATAGTTGATCTCTGGCTCAGGTAGACTCAACTAGATCACAATGAACAAATGACATACAGTACACTAAATGGAGGTAGAAAGGACATAGCTTTGATATCATCAGTAAGTGCTTCAAGTCGTTCGCCCTCAGATCTTTCCATTCCACTCTGTCAATACACTCACTATGACTTAAAATTAATTCACAGGCATATGGAGCAGACCATCAATTAATGATACACAAGTTCAAATTAAAGACAAATATAATGAAACAAACCTACAATAACCAAAATATGACTTTGAGTCTATCCCACCTGAATTTAAAAAACATCTCAAGAATAGGTTTGAGGAATTTAAAACTAATGATTAAAGACCAGATAACTTATTGTAATGCATCATCTATGAAGAATGTAAAAGGTCATTATAAAAACAGAGAAGAAATAAAAGACTAAAATGAATGTCAGAGGAGACCCTGAAAATTGCACTATAACATTAAGAAACCAAAACAAAGGGAAGAAATGGTGAAGTAAGAGAGATGAACAGAAAGTTTCAAAGAGCAATGTGAGAAGAGAAGACGAAGCAAAGTATTAGAATGAAATGGGCAAAGAGCTAGAGTTCAAAAAATAAAAAGGGGAGAGCTCATTTGACATTTCTCAAGCTGAAAGAACTGTAAAAATAAATTTAAGCCCCAAGTTGCAATATGGAAGGAATTTATGGACAAAATATTGAATGAGCCAGGAAACATCAAAAGAAAATGGAAGAAATAACACGGAATCACTTTACCAAAAATAATTGGTTCTCATAGAACCATTTCAGGAGGTAGCATATGATCAAGAATTAATGGTGATAAAGAAAGAAGTTCAGTAAAGTTGAATAAGGAACTTAATCTCTGAAGGCATTGGCAAAAATAAGACCCCAGAAATTGATGGCATATCAACTGGCATGTTTGAACAGATAGACGTAGGTCTGGACTTGCTCACTAGTCTATGCCAAGAATTTACAACTACCTGGCCAATAGACTGGAAAAGATCCATATTTATTTTCATTCCCCAATAAATGATCCAACAAGATGTGGAAATTATCAAACAATATCACATGCAAGTAAAATCTTGCTGCTACTATTGTTGTAATGTGCTGTCAAGTTGCCAGTGACTCACAGCAATCCTAAATACAGCAGCTCTGAACCCAGACCTGTTGTAAGCCAGTCTCACTGACGACAACACACCTACCCCCACCACATCCATCACTCTAGCAATCTATTTTATCCAGGATCTTCTTCTTCTGTGCTGTCCTTCCACCCTTCCAAGATTGATGCCCTTCTCCAAGGACTGGTCCTTTGTGGCCACGTGCCCAAAATATGTGAAATGGAGCTTCAAAATCCTAGCCTCCAAAGAGAAACTTGGTTTCACCTTCTCCATAATGGACCTTTTTGTTTTCTAAGTGGTCCATGGTGTGTTCAAGTCTCTTCTCCAGCACCACAACTCAAAGGCATCAGTATAACAAGTAATTGTGAAGATCACGGCCCAGATCAGGCACAACTTAGATTCTAGACTGGCATGGTTCTTTCTCAATACTCTGGAGAGGTTCTTGACAGCAGATTTTCCCAGTGCAATTCATCTTTTGATTTCCTGACTGCTGGTGCCAAGAGAGTTGATTGTGGAGCCAAGCAAGCTGTAACTGTTTAAAACCTCAATCTCTTCTCCATCTATCATGGTGCTGCCAATTGGCCCAGTGGTGAGAATCTTTGTCTTCTTGATATTTAGCTTCAATCCATATTGAAGACTATAGTCCTTGACCCTCTGCAGCAAGATCCTCCTCAGTTTCAGCAAGCATGAGTGTGTAATCTGTATAATGTAGGTTGTTGATGAGTTTTCCTCCAATCCTGATGCCACATTCATCCTTATAAAGCCCTGCCTCTGAATGATCTGTTCTGCATATAGATTGAAAAGGTATGGAGAAATGACATCCCTGACATACTCCTTTCCTGGTTTTGAACCATACAGTGTTTCCTTGCTTTGTTCTGAGGACTGCTTCCTGCTCCATAAGCACGATCAAGTGTTCTTGGATTCCCATTCTCCTCAAGATTAGCCACAATTTGTTGTGATCCAAACAGTCAAATACCTTTACATAGTCAATGAAACAAAGATAGATATTCCTTTGGCACTCTTTGCTTTCTGCCAAGATCTGTCTGACACTGGCAATAATGTGTCTAGTGCCATGACCTCTTCTAAACCCAGCTTGTATTTCTAGTAGTTCTCTGCTGATGTACTGTTCCAGCAGTTATTGGATAATCTTCAGGAGGATTTTGCTTACACGTGATGCTGTTAGATAATTTCCTCACTCTGTCAAGGTCATCTTTTTTTTGGAATGGCAATAAATATAGATCTCTTCCAGTCAGTTAGCCAGTAGTTTTCCTTCATATTTCATGACAAAACCTGGTGAGCATGTCCAGGGCAGTATTTGTTAAAATTGTGATGAAGGAGCAAGTGCATGCTGCTCTGAAGGGTCTGGCAAAGAATAAAGTCCCAGGAATTGATGGAATTCCAATTGACATATTTCAACAAACATCATGATAGATGGAGAGAAGATAAAAGTTTTCAATTATTTAATCTTTCCTAGATCCATAATTAATACACTTGAAGAAATCAAGAAATCAAAAGACTTGTTGCAATGGGAAAATCTGCTGTCAAAGAGTTCTCCACAGTGCTAAGGAGCAATGATGTCAGTTTAAGAACTAAGATATATTTAATTCAAGCCATCATCTTCAAGTACTCATTATGCATTTGAAAGTCAGATGAAGACTAAGGACGATAACAAAATTATTGATGCCTTTGAGTTGTGGTGTTGGAGAAGAGTATTGAATATCCCATGGGCTGCCAAAAGAACAAACAAATAAACAAACAAAATGTTTTGGAGAAGATGCTCCTTGGAGGCAAGGTGATGGTATTTTGTCCCACTTATTTTGTGCTTATTCTTAGGAGGGACCAGCACTTGGAAAAAGACATTATACTTGGAAAGGTGGAGAGGTCAGTAAAAGAAAAGAAATCCCTTAATGAGATGGATTAACACAGTGACTGCAGCAATGAGCTCAGATATAACAGAGATGATGATAATAACTCAGGATAGAGCAGGGACGGATTCATTGTTCATAGCATTGCTATGAGTTTAATCATCCTGACAGCACCAAACACCAAAAACAACATACTCTAATGAGCATTTTAAGAATCTGAATGAAGTTTATGAAAATATGGCTTGCACATAAACAGAGAACTTCCAGAAATTTATACTGGATTTAGAAGATGTGCAACAAGGACCATTGTTGCTGATGCCAGATGAACCTTGGCTGAAAACACGTGCCATCAGAAAAATGTTTACCTGTGTTTTATGGATTATGCAAAAACATTTGAATGTGTGAAACACACACACACACACACACACACACACACACACACACAAATTGCAGATTGCACTGCAAAGAATGAGAATTTAAAAACACTTATTTGTGGAAAATGGGCATACACTGACTGTGAAGTAGTTGTTTGAATACAAATTATTTAAAGTGGCTTAATATAAGGAAAACTGGGCATCATGGCTCTTTCCTTTATCATCCTTATTCTGTCTGTATTATAAGTAAACAATTGAAGATGTTAGGATACAGGAAGAAGAGTATGATTGGAGGAAAGTTCATTAACACCCTAACATATGTGACACAACTTCGCTTCTCAAAATGAAAAGACTTGACATTCTCATTGATGAAGCTCAAAGTCTACAGCCTTTTATATGGACTACAACTGCACATAAAAAAAATCATACAACTAAACCCATAAAAATTATGATAAATGGAGAAAAGTTTGAAATTGTAAAAAATTTCATTTTGAATCAACATCTTTCAAAGAGATAGTAGTCAATAAATCAAACACTATATTGCATTGGACAAATCTACTGCAAAATAACTTTTTAAAGTGCCAAAGAGCAAGGATGTCACTTTGAAGATTAAGGTGTGTCTGTCATATCAGACAAAGATTAAGGAAGACTGAAAAGTGATGCCACTGAATTGTGATGGTGGTAAAAAATATTGAATATACAACAGAGTGCCAAAATACATAAACCCACTGTTGTAATACTAGGATTGGTTTTGGGGGATACAGATAATTCAAAAGGCTGGTCTTTATAAGAAGGAATGTCACATCACAATTGGAGGAAGACTCTTCAACAACCTGAGATATGCAGATGATACAACCTTTCTCACTGAAAGGAGGAGAACCTGAAGCATTTCTGCAGAAAGTCAAGGGCTTTAATATTATTTGAAGCTCAACATCAAGAAAAAAAAGGTTCTCATCCCTGGAAAAATTGGCACCACCATGACACATGGAGAAGATACTGATATTGTTAATTTCATCTTGTTCAGTTTCACAATCAACACTCTTTGAATCAGTGCCAGGAAATGAAAAGATGAATTGGCTTAAGAAAGTCTACTGTCAGGGACCTCTCCAGAGTGCTGACATGCAAAGATGTCAGTCTAAATAGGAACACACACCTTATTTAGGCCATGGTCTTTGCAATTATTTGTTATGTATCAGAGAGCTGAACAATGACTAAGGATGACAGGTGAAGAATTAATGCCTTTGAGGTATGGTGATGGAGAAGACTATTTAATATACCATAAACTGCCAAGAGAACAAACAGGTTTGTCCTAGAGATGGCGAACTCAACTTGCTCTCTGTAGGCAAGGATTTTGAAGCTCCATCTCACATACTTTGGGCATGCTTCCAGGGAGGACCAGTTTTTGGAGGAGGACATCATGCTTGAAAGGGTGAAGGGACAACCCTGGAGAGGAAGACTCTGGATGAGATAAGTTGAAACAATGACTGAGGTAATAGGGGTGGGTGTGTCAGAGATGGTGAGATTGGCTCTAGATAGGACAAAGTTCAGAGCTATTGAACCTCGGCCAACTCAACAACACATACCAACAAAAACATGGAGTGATTGGGAAGAGTAGGAAAAGAATGGATAGAAACTGAATACTGCACTGGAATGGGTGAAAAGAAGAGTAATCTGAAAGAATACATGATTAGAAATTATGTGTATGGCAATAACTGCCTGGAACAGGACAGTATTACAAAGGGAATTGGGTAGGAGAGGAAAGAAAGTGTGCATAAATGATTGAAAACTAACTTTTTGTGAACTATCACCGAAATAAAAAACTAGTTATATGTAATAATATAGTGTGTGTGAGAGAGAGAGATCTCACACAAATCTTTCTTGGAAAACTGCAGCCAAACTCTTCTTTAAAAGCAAAGATGGAGAGATTTAGTCTCTTATACTCTGGGATTTCATGTTACTGTTGTTTTTAGGTGCAATCCAGTAGACTAGTGATCCTATAAACAACAAATTGGAACTTTTCTCCACACTATACCATCATTATAAAAGTTTTCTATAAGTCTCTGAACAGGTTCCACTATGGGCTTTGTTGTTGTTGTTATGTACCATTGAGTCAACTGAGACTCATAACAACCCTAAGAACAGTAACTCTGAATCCTGTTCTATTCTGAGCCAGTCTCAGGGTGTCCAACACACCTGTTCCCATTACCCCAATCACTATGTCAATCTATCTCATCCAAGGTCTTTCCCTCCTGAGCTGATCCTTCATCCTTCCAAGCATGATGTCCTTTCTCCAAGAACTGGTCCCTCCTGGCAATATGCCCAAAGTATGTGAGAGGGCATTTCAAAATCCTTGTTTCCAAGGAGCAACATGGCTTCACCCTCTCCAGCACAGACCTATTTGTTCTTTTGATAGTCCATGGTATGTTCAATAATCTTATTCAGCACCACAATTCAAAGGCCTTGATTATTCTTCTGTCATCCTTAGTCATTGTCCAGATCTCCAATGAATAACAAATACTTGTGAAGACCATGACCTGAATTAGCCACATCTTAGTCTTTAGAACAACATCACTGCTCTTCAGCACTCTAGAGAGGTCCTTGACAGCAGACTTTCCAAATGTAACTCATCTTTTGATTTCTTGACTGTTGGTGCTAAAAGTATTGGTTGTGGAGCTGAGCAAGCTGAAATTGTTAACACTCTCAATCTCTTTTCCATCTATCATGATGCTGTCAATTGTCCTGGTGGTGAGAATCTTTGTTTTCTTGATGTTGAGCTTCAATCATATTGAAGAGTACAGTCCTTGACCTTCTGCAGCAAATACTTCAGGTCATTCTCAGTTTCAGTAAGTAACATTTGTGTCATTTGCATAATACAGGTTGGTGAGTCTTCTTCCAATCTTGATTCCATATTACTCCTCATTGCTCCTTTTAAATGATCTGTTCCACACAGAGATTGAAAAGATGTGGAGAAAGGTCACATCCCTGGCTCACTACTTTACTGATTTTGAACCTTGCAGTGTTTCCTTGCTCTGTTCAGACAAGAGATTTTAGTGCTCTGGGATTCCCATTCTTCTCAATATTATTCACAATTTGTGTGATCCTGAAAGTGAAATGCCTTTGTATAGTCAATGAAGCACAAATAGACATTCTTCTGGTACTCTTTGCTTTCAGTCAAGTTCCTTCTGACATTGACAATGATGTTCCTAGCCATGGTTTCTTCTAAACCTAGGTTTCTGGCAGTTGTCTGTCAATGTTCTAGTCTAGTTCTTTTTGGATAATCTTCAGCAGGATTTTGCTTTCATGTGATATTAGTAATATTGTTTGGTAATTTCCATACTCTGCTGAATCACCTTTTTTGGGAATGGAAATAAATATAAATCTCTTATGGTACTTTGGCCAGGTATCTGTCCTCCAGATTTCTTGGCAGAGCCTAGTGAGCACATCCAGGGCAGCATCTGTTTGTTGAAATATGTCACTTGGTACCTCATTAATTTATGGGTCCTTATTTTTTACCAATTCCTTCAGAGCACCTTGAACTTGATCATATGTTGTGTCATGAAATTCTTCTGTGTCATTCTTCATTTGATACAGTTGCTGTGTGTATTCCTTCTATCTTCTCTTGATGCTTCCCAGATTATTCAATATTCTACCCTGAGCATTTTAAGTATTGCACCTGGAGGTTTGAATTTCTTCTTCAATTCCTTTAGCTTGAGAATTGCTGAGTGAGTTAATATTTTTTTTTTTTATTTTCTAACTCTAGCTGCTTACAAATAAAGCTTTTCTGCCAGTCTCACTGATTCCAACACACCTACTTCCTTTGTGCCAGTTACTCATCTCATCCATCTCATTATCATCTTATAATCCATCTCATTCGAGGTCTTCCTATCCTCCATTATCCTTCCACCCTCCCAAGCATGATGTTCTTCTCCAAGGATTGGTCTCTATCCTGACCACATGCCCAAAGTATGTGAGACAAAGCTTCAAAATCCTAGGCTTTTTGAAAGAATTTGTTCTTGAAAACAATGTATTTTAATTGTGTAAATAAACTACTTATTGTTGTTGTTATGTGCCACTGAGTCACTTGTGACTCATAGCGACCCTCTGTACAACCCTAAACCCTGCTCTATCTCTTGCCAATCTTATTGTCTCCAACACGCCAATCCCCATCACCCCAGTGATGGAATCAATCCATCTCATTGAGAGTCTTCCTCTCCTGCACTGTCCCTCCACCCTCCCAAGCATGATGTCCCTCTCCAAGGACTGATCCTGCATTACAACAAATGTGTCCAAAGTATGTCAGATGGAATGTCAGAATCCTTGCCTCCAAGGAGTAGCCTGGCTACACCCTCTCCAGGATGAACTTGTTTGTTCTCCTAGCAGTCCATGGTATACTCAATACTCTTCTCCAGCACCACAGATCAATGGCATCAACTCTCCTTCTATCATCCCTAGTCATTGTCCAGCTCTCTGACGCATAGGAAGTTGTTGCAAAGACCATGGCCTGTATCAGTTGTACCTTAGTCTCCAGACTGACATTGTTTCTCCTAAGTACCTTGGAGCAGACTTTCCCTGTGTCATTCATCTTTTAATTTCTTGGCTGATCATACCAAGAGTGTTGATTGTAGAGCCAAGCAAACTGAAGCTGTGAACAATCTCAATCACTTCATCATCCATCATGATGCTGCCAATTGGCCCAGTGGTAAGAATCTTTGTTTTCTTGATGTTATGTTTCAATCCATACAGAAGGCTACAGTCATTGGCCCTCCACAGCAAGTTCTTCAGGTTCTCCTCAGTTTCTGCAAGCAGGGTTGTGTCATCTGCATAACACAGATTGTTGATGAATCTTCCTCCAATCCTGACACCACACTTCTCCTCATAGAGCCCAGCCTCCCAGATAATTTGTTCTGCATATAGATTGAAAAGATATGGAGATAGATCACATCCCTGGAACACACCCTTCCCAATTTTGAACCATGTAGTGTTTCCTTGCTCTTTTCTGGTGACAGCCTCCTAGTCCAAGTATCGGTTTTGTCTAAGCACAATTCAAGTGGTCTGGGATTCCCATTCTTCTCAGAGTAAGCCACAGTTTGTTATGATACACCCAGTCCAAAAAGAGGAAGAAGAAGAAGAAGAAGAAGAAGAAGAAGAAGAAGAAGAAGAAGAAGAAGAAGAAGAAGAAGAAGAAGAAATTGTAAAAATAAAATAAAAAAATCCTAGTCTCTAAGGAGAAACTTTGTTTCATCTTCTCCAAAACAGATCTATTTGTTCTCTTGACAGTCCATGTTATGCTCAATACTCTTCTCCAGCACCACAACTTGGAGGCATTGCTTCTTCTGACATCCTTAGTTATTTTCCAGCTCTCTGATGCATAGCAAGTAATTGCAACGACCATGGCCTGGATGAGGGGCACCTTAGTCTCTAGATTGACATCATTGCTTTTCTGTATTCAGCATATTTTCCCAGAGCAATTTTCCTTTTGATTTTCTGACTGATGGTGCCAAGATTGTGGAGCCAAGCAAGTTGTAATTGTTAACAACTTCAGTCTCTTCTCTATTATGATACTGTCAATTGGTCCAGTGGTATCTCATTGTCAATGATTTCATTTTATTTGGCTTCACAATCAATATCCATGGTAACTGCAGTCAAGAGATAAAAAGATATGTTACATTGAGAAAATATGCTGTCAAGGCCCTCTCCAGAGTGCTAAAGAGTAAGGGTATCAGTTTAAAGGTAAACTTGAACCAAGCCATGGTTTTTGCTTCCTTTGCCTCTGAAGGTTGGACAAAGGAAAGAAGATCAAAGACAAATAAATGCCTTTGAACTATAGTATTAGTTAGTAAAGAGTATTGGATACACCACAGACTTCCAAAAGAGAGAGGGGAGAGCATTATTTTTTCTCCAAAAAATAAATGGCTCATATGATTGCAGAAGCTTTCAGGATCTTCTATCTTGGTGGATCAGACCTTTGGAGAAAGACATCTTCAGAGCTTAAGAAGTCTAAGATTTCCAGGCAGAAGAATGGACTGCTGTCTTCAGAGGCCTGAATTAAATAAAGGTCAGTAAGTAATACAGGCCACTAGTTCAAATCTAGATGTAAAGAACCAGATGTAGACTGGATATCAGCAAAACTTGTCTAGTTTTATCTGAGTCTAGATTTATATTCGGTGCTAGTCAGACCCTGAAAAGACATCCCTTGCATCACATCAGGCCAAATCATCTCATTACATAACTTCTCTTATCCTCGTTCATTAATGTCACAGAGACCAAGATTTAGAGCATGTAGGATAATTCTATTATGTTGAGAATCACACGATATTAATCCTGACAGGTATCAGCAGAATACTCAGGCTTCACTGGCCAGCAAAACCACATTCCGCAGTTTTTCTTAGCATTCAATCTGCAAGATACTTCTACAGACTGCAAGCAATGATGTTCCTGATATTGTATGAACATACACCGCCTTGTCTCTTGTCCATTAGTTATGCTCGTTGAAGCAAGTAAAGATCAGAATGAGAGATCGTTATTCCCATGGTTATGCACTCAGCAAAATGTTGGCCATGGTCTTGTGAATGATAGCTTTCCCTCTCCAGCTTTGTCAAATTCAAACTTAACATTCCAAATTATAAAAGCTTTACATAGGTTCAACTGGTTACTGCCTTGCATTCTGTACCTGGAAAGTAATAAATTTGTAAAACTAGACCTGATTAATAACGTTAAAATTTATACTGCTGTCTTATATAAAAGACTTAGCATCTTCACTATAAAAGTGTGCTTAAAAAAAAAAAAAGAATGTCCATTTAAAGACTAAGATGCTCTTCATCCAAATTATGGTATTTTCAGTGGGTCCCTATGCACCTGAAATTTGGAGAACACAGATGGAAGACAGAAGAAGAATCAATGCTTTTGAATTGTGATGTTGGTGGTATATACCATGTATTGCACATAGAATAAAAAAATTTGTTTTGAAAAAAAAAGTGTACTTCAAAAAGTGTAAAAAAAAAAAAACACAAAAAAACAAAACCAGGTTTTTTTGGGACTACTCCAGCTGGAGAGCCCAGACACAGTTAGGTTTCAACTGTTCAGGATATATTGTTTTTGAGATGTGTAAAATGAGAAGTATTAATTTACTGTGACCTTGATCAGTTGCCTTTGTACCATTTACAACTCATAGAAACACCATTTGAGTCAGAGTAGAACACCACTCTACAGGGTTCTCACTGTTCAATTTTCTTTAGAGGTAGATCACCAGGCCATCCTCCCAGACAATCTCTAGGTGGTTTGAAAATTCCAATCTTTTAGACAATTCAACCATTTGTACCACCCAGGGTCTTTTATCACTAGCTTATCTTTTTTGAAATTTTATTTTAAGAGGGACATCATGTTTGGCAGAGTGGAGGGACTGCGAAGGAGAGGAAGACCTTGGATGAGACGGATCGATTCTGTGACTGGAGCAGTGGGAATAAGTGTGTTTGAGATGGCTAAGTTGGCACAGGATAGAACAGCGTTTAGAGCTCTTGTACATAGGGTCGCTATGAGTTGCAAAGGACTCAATGGCACATAACAACAACAACCATCAAATTGTTTTTGTTCAGACATTCCTCTAGGTAGTATAGGCCTGGTGTATAAGTTGCCGTACAGCAGTCACTTGTGGTTGCTGTGAGGCTGAACACTATGACTCTGATGTGTCAAATGCATTAATGGTTGGTTACCCAATGGGGACAGAGAGTGGGGTGGAGCTCCCCGATTAAAACAAGCTTGGAAGGAGGAGTGGCATCCACTTCCATAATAGCTTGCCTCCGGAAACCCTATGAACCTGGAGAGAGGATGAAAGACACCCAAGCGTTGAGGACTCTTCTTCATCGGGTCGCTAGGAGTCGCCTGTGACTCCACGGCACTTAACAACAACAACAACCATCAAATCGGACCTGACTGATACAGGATAATTTATCTTACTTGACACTCCCTTTTAACTCTGATAGCAATTCTCTGAAGCTAAAGTTTAATAGAAATACATCGTAATTAATCTTGAAGGAGCAAAACAAACTCAAAATCTTCTCTCTGAATTCTTATATTTTTACCAAGACTAGAACAAGCCCCAATTTTTTCTCAAGGCCTCTTCACAATCCCCTTTACCACCCCTGTCTCAGTGGCCTGCCAGTCTAGTAAGTGGTTCCAACAACAAGCTCAAACATAGATTGGATGGCACAAAACTAAAGTGTTTTTCGTTTTTTATTTTTTTTAATTCCCTGTCTTTATAGAGTTACACTGCTAACTAAAAGGCAATGCCTCACAAGCAAGTTTGAGGGAGAAAGATAGACAATCTTCTCCCATTGGATTTATAGCTCCTGGAAAGTCAATTCTGACTCAGTTATGACTTAGTGGGAATGAGTTGAGTTAAGCTGATGAGTCAGAAGTAGTTAACAGCCTCTAACAGCAACAAGCCCAGTAAAAAACAACAACCTTCTCTTAGGCATTCTGGAAACACCAATACTCCAGATCTTACCCACAAATTGGAAAATTAAAGTCTGGCTGAATGAATCCAGATGGGTTTAGACTTTTAGCCAAGATAAATTAACAAGGAACAGATTTTTCCTGCCTTTTCAAGCTACAAAAAACCCCAAAACTCAAAGTCATTGCTATGAAGTTAGAATTGACTGAGACCTCACCTTCAAGCAGGTTACCTGAGGCTGCAAACAGTACAGGAAGAGGTGGCTCACCTCTTGGAGCATTTGTTAGATTTGAACTGCTGCTTTCACATTGGCATCACAACTTCTTACCCACTAAGCCACTAGAGCTCCTGACAAAAAAAAAAAAGTGAAATAAAAATATATGAACGATGTTTTCCAGAACACTAGCAGGCAATGAGGAATAGTTAACCCAGATAAATGGCAAACAAGTTAGATGAACCTTGTATTTTCTCCAGCTTGCTAAGCTGCTTTTAGAGTTTCCAGGCAGCTGGGCAGTGAGGTGAACACAGAGGAAACCTGACTGACTCTCTAATTTGAGTAGAAAGAGATAAGAGCCCAAAGAGAACAAAGGGCTAGAGCTCAAAGGAGAGAGGATGGAGAGCTGTGCACAGAAAAACTCAGCAATCTATGGTCTCCCAGATGATCCCACAAAACACTCAGCAGTACAGGCAGATGGGAACACAAGCCCTGGGCTAGGGGGGAAACAATCCAAAAGGATTAGGGGAAACAGAGTTGGAAATCACAGAGGGCTATGAATGACTCCTGTTCCTACCAGCCAGACACATTGGAACACCTCATCATTCACAGCGCACCACACAGAGTTTTTCCTCAGTCCAAAAGAAAAAAACCAAAACCAAACTCTACTACCATGGAGTCAATCTAACCCCATGTGTGGCCATGTGGAATTGCTCCGTAAGGTTTTTATTTTATTCTCTAAGGAAGTAGTTCAGGCCTTTCTTCTGCATAGCTGCTGAGTGGATTTGAAAAGACAATTATTTAGGTAAGAAGCCAATTTCAGAGTGCTTACATCTCTCTGTCTCTCTGTCTTCCCCCTCTCTCATTGCTGTAATTGTTGTTGTTACGCACCATTCAGTTGGAACTGACCCATAGCTGACCCTTCGGTAGGTTTTCAGCAGCACATTGTGCATGGGGAGGAGATTGTCCATCATTCTTCGGCAGAGCAGTGGTTGGATTCTAACCTCATGCCTTCAGGTTGGCAGTGCGGCTCCTTACCGCTAACTAGGCTACCAGAGCTTTTTATTTCTTTGGAATTGGAATCCTCTCCAGTAGGTTTTCAGAGACCATAAATTGCACAGAAAGAGACTGCCCATCTCTCTCCTACAGAGTAGCTTTTGGATTTGAACTAGCAAAGCCTTTGGATTAGCCACACGACTCCCTATGATTTACGCCACGAGATCTTCATCTTGCCTCAATTTGTTGCTGTTGTTAGGTGTGGTTGAGTAGGAAGTAATCAACCAAAGGCTAAGCAAGGCTCTCATACCACCTAAAATATTATAAAACCAAGACCAAAAAAGGTCAAATTGTTTCCAGTGGTTTAACTGCATTCCAGAGCAAAGCTTCAGAATATTTATAGGAATGAGCACTAGTGAACATTCAAGAGAAAATTCACCAAGTGTTTGTCTTAGTTTTCTAGTGCTTCAAAAAAAAAAAATCATAAATCAGATGGCATCAAAGAACAGAAATTTAGCTTCTCACAGCTTGGAAATGAGAGGTTGAAATCAGGGTGTCAGTCTTGTCAGTTTTCCCTGGGGACTTTGTGAGGTGAACTGTTACAAGCTTCTCTCCTAATATATGGTGGCCCTTGTCAAGCCTTGCTGGTCTTTTGCTGTTTGTAGCTGTATTTTCACTTGATGTCTTCACCCTTATGTGTGCCTTTTTGTCTATGCTTCTTTTTTTATGACACTTAGGAAATTTCTAAAAATATAATGACCTCTGGTGTGACTTCACCAACTTAATTGGTAATGTTTGGAAATAATTTAAAAACCCAAACAAACAGTATCTGTTTCCTCAGTTTCACATTGACTGATGTAAGGGTTAGATTTCAACATATATTTTGTGCCAGAAAAAATTTCATCAATAACAACAACAAGGATTAGCAGGCATGCAAAGAAGGGAAAAAACAAAAAACCCAATCCCTAATGAAGGAAACATAACTGATCCAGATGTTAAAACTGGCAAAGACATTAAAATAATAACTGCATTCTATGTATTTTAAAAAATCTAAATAGACATGGAAAACATAAAGACACTCAAATGTCACTTCTAGAAAAAAAAAGGCAAGGCTCAAATCTATTGTTCATAGGGTCACTATGAATTGGCACATAACATACCACAACAACAATAGATAGAAAATGAGACAAATGACAGCTTAAACACTGTAGTAGAAAAGATTTTTGAACCAGATGGTATGACAATAGAAACTATTCCAATTCAATTCATCCAAGTGCCCTGACTAAATTTCCACCAAATTTTGCAGTCCAAAATTGAACAACCATGAAATAGAAATGTCTTCATATTAATTGATGACAGGAATATAAAAGTGAGAAACAACGAAGAAAGAACAATGAAGAATGAAGAAGAATTGAAAATGGCTTGGAAATTCATTGAAGATGTAGAAGATGGGGAAATTCTCCAAGTAGGTAGAAAGAAATATAATTATTGGGTTGAATCCTGCTTTAGGTCGAGGGAGAAGTATGGATTTGGGACTATGATGTGGCAAACGTGGTTATTGTCGTGTACCACTGAGTCAGAATCAACCCATAGCTGACCTTACAGCAGGTTTTCAGACTCAGTTAATCACATAGGAGATTGCTCATCTTCCCATGGAGCAGCTAGTGGATTTGAACTGCATACTTTTATGTTGCCAGTGAATTTCCTTATCTCTAAACCACTAAAGCTTCCTGCCCAACATGTTAACCACTCTTAAGTTAATCAGTTTACCTTGGTGAGGTGGAGGTGATGACCTTGCATTTTACTGAATGATACTAGGAACTATCACACTAAAGGCTCACATTAAGCTTGGTACTACACCACAACAAGATAAAGATAAACAATCCAATTGAAAAATGGGCACAGGATATGAACAGACACTTCACCAAAGAAGACATTCAGATGGCCAACAAGCACATGAAGAAATGTTCAAAATCCCTAGTTCTAAGAAAGATGCAAATCAAAACAACTATGAGATATCATCTCACCCTAGTCAGAATAGCAAAATTTAACAGAACAGCAAGCAACAAATGCTGGCGAGGTTGTGGAGAAACTGGAACCCTTATTCACTGTTGATGGGAGTGTAAAATGGTGCAACCACTGTGGAAGGTGGTGTGGAGCTTTCTCCAAAAGTTGCAAATAGAGATACCATTTGACCCAGCAATTCCACTACTGGGAATATATCCCAAAGAGACCATAACTGCCACCCCAACAGATATATGCACACCTATGTTTATCGTGGCTTTGTTCACAATAGCAAGGAGTTGGATACAACCTAAGTGCCCATCAACAAATGAATGGATAGAGAAGCTGTGGTATATTCACACAATGGAATACTACACTGAATTGAAAAACAAGGAACTCATGCAATATTATTCAAAATAGGTGACCCTAGATGACATTATGCTGAGTGAAGTATCTCAGTCACAAAGGAGAAATACTGCATGGTACCACTGTTGTAAAACAGGGCTGCAGTGGGGGTGATCCTGAGAAAGATGCGTTCAGTAATGTATACTGCTTTGAAACAGATGAGAGAGAGAACTATTTAAAAGGGATATGTAATTAGGTATTATTGTCATGACAGGAGTCCAGAATGAAGGCTGCCTAGTGGAGTGGACTTTGGGGGGAGGGATTGTATAACAGTGAAAGAATTTTTCTTTTACTTTTCAAAGAGAAGAGCGAACTGGGGGAGGGAAGGGTAAGCAGGGAGAAAAGTGCAAAAATGAATGAATGGAAATCTTCAGTCTCTACACTGCAATCCCAGAGGTGTACGGTTCAAAACCACCAGATGCTTTGCTGGAGAAGGAGGAACAATCTCCTCCTATACCAGTCAAATCTGATTTGACGGTACACACACACACCCACACACACACACACACACACACACACAAATAA
>NW_006399762.1:22482052-22483033 GCF_000299155.1 Elephantulus edwardii
ACTGATATTCTTAGCTGTGGTGTTGATCACCCTTTTTGCCTCCTGAAGGACTATTGTGGCAACTGTAGCAACCATTAACAAAAAGGAGTGTTGACAAGATTCAATGTCCACTGTGATGAATAGAGAGGATGAATGAACTATTCAGGTTTCAGCACAGTAATAAGCTACAGCAATATACCACAATCTCAGTATTTACCTCCTTAAAGCATTTGTGGAATTCATAAGCCTCAGAGAGAAAATTCTTTGTTCTATTTCCAGCAGTTAACCAAAGGCAAACTGGGCTCACTCTTTATAACAATTAAGCATCCTGGAGGATTCTGGGACATATCAAGGCAAGGCGAACATATTGAGGAGAGAATCTGGTCTTCTTGATAATATATACATGAGGGTTATGTTTTGAAGTGTTCTTTTTTTTAACTATTTCTTCTTTGGAGTGATCTTGAAAGATAGTTATTACAAACCTAATAGAAACATGAGTGCTATCCACTTCCTAAACAACATGCCTCCTGAAAAGCAATTAATTTTGATAAATGATGATAGCTACGGAAAGGCTTCAGGCCTCTTTTTTCCTAGGGGCGTTATGAGTCATGCTCGACTCAATGGCAATCAACAACAACAACAACAATAGAAACTTAGATAACCTCATTACATGGAAGAAGTTGAATGTGTGTTTCTAAGCTCTTCACTGACCAAAATTGTTTTTAAAGGTAAACAATAAACTAAAACTAAAACAAATAGTACAGATTTTTTTAAATTTTGCCCAATTTAGACTTTCCATTCAGGTTTCAGTAACTTTTTTTGTTCACACTTTGCTTTATTTTGCATAGTAAAGAAACATATTATTGAAATTAATATTTAACTGTCACCAATTTTAAAATCTCTGTCTACTTTTCTCAAAAAGTTGCAAATAGAGATACCATTTGACCCAGCAATTCCACTACTGGGAATATACCCTGAAGAGACCATAGCTGACATCCAAGC
>NW_006399762.1:22483898-22488693 GCF_000299155.1 Elephantulus edwardii
AAAAAAAATCTCTGTCTACTATTACTACTATTCTGAAGGGTCATAGCTGGCATATACATGGTTATTAAGTGTCAAGTAATGTTCTACATATTACTTTAATTTACTGAATGTAATTAAATTTGGGAGTCTTAAATCTAGCCTTCTCTGTACATAAAGAACTATAATTAGAATATGAAATATTTCCTGTGGAAAAATTAAAGTGTAGTAAAAATAATTACTATCCATGCAAGATTTAACTTGGTGTGGAATTAAAATTACTTAGCCATAGATTTTGTGCAGTGAAGATTTATTTGGATTGACTTTTGCAAAAACTTTACTAGTGGATCGGACTTTGGAGGGAGGGATTGTATAACAATGAAAGAATTTTTCTTTTATTTTTCAAAGAGAAGAGCGAACTGGGGGGAGGGAGGGGTGAGCAGGGAGAAAAGTGCAACAATGAATGAATGGAAATCCACCAGACTTGCATATACTTGAATGTTATGATGTAGAGCCCATTACAGATAGTTGGTGTCACATGTCAGACTACAGAAAACATTAGATCACTGAAACCTACAGCGTCCCTTTTCAGTATAATGTAGTTAAGAGAATACACTGTCCCCTTTTCCTTATAAATTAGGGGGAAATCTCTCTCAGGTAGGAGGGATAGGGAATGGCAAAGGACACACTGACAAAGGAGATTGATCAGAACTGGTTTTGACAAGCACTGTGGCAATGGGACAATTAAAACAGACTTTCAAGGGGGGAAAAATAAAGAAGAATGAACTGGGGAGGAGGGTAGAGAAAATAATGCAACAATGAATGAATGAAAACCCAAAATCTCTATAAATGTTCATTAAAATTAATAAAATTTAATAATTTTTTTTCTTTTACTTTTCGAAGAGAATAGCGAACTGGGGGGAGGGAGGGGTGAGCAGGGAGAAAAGTGCAACAATGAATGAATGGAAATCCACCAGACTTGCATATACTTCAATGTTATGATTTAGAGCCCATTACAGATAGTTGGTGTCATATATCAGACTACAAAAAATATTAGATTACTGAAACCTGCAGCGTCCCTTTTCAGCATGATGTAGCTAAGAGAATACGCCATCCCCTTCTCCTTATGAATCAGGGAGAAATCTCTCTCAGGTAGGAGTGATAGGGAATGGCAAAGGACACACTGACAAAGGAGATTAATCAGAACTGGTTTTGACAAGCACTGTGGCAATGGGGCAATTAAAACAGACTTTCAAGGAAAAAAAAAAAGAGGAACGAACTAGTGGGGGTGGGGGTAGAGAAAATAGTGCAACAATGAATGAATGGAAATTCAAAATCTCTGTAAATGTTCATTAAAATTAATAAAATTTAATTTTAAAAAACCACCAACATTAGATTAATAAAAATGCTTCCCTTAAAGTGCATTTGAAAAGAAATGAGTCAAAGAAGGAGGGCTAGGAGGGAATGACATTTATTTGAATGGAATTGTCCATACATGCAGAGTTCAGCAAGAATTCCAAGAGACTTTCATTGTCAGACAAATATATTTTTTCCTAATAGACTGTAGCATTTTCTACTTTATTACAATGGAAAATTATTTCACTAATTTGTAAATTAAAAAATTCAAATGTCCTAATCATAACATATACGTAGTACCACTATAACTAAATAGTACCGAGGAAAAATACAAAATATCTCTTCATTTATATTCTTTTTTAAATACGATTTTTGAGGGTAAAATAGCAATGGTAGATTTATTAGAAAGTTACATCCTCAAAAGGACAGATCTCCCTCCCTAATAGGAGATATGGAGGAATGCCAAAAACAATATTTAAATTTATACAGAATAGCTTTCTGTGGTAATAATTCCAAAAGCATGAGAATTGAAAAAACAGCAATGTTAAAAGAGATGCAAATAAAAAAAAAAAAGAGATGCAAATAAAAACAACCATGAGCTATCATCTCACCCTAGTCAGAACAGCAAAATTTAACAGAAAAGCAAGCAACCAATGCTGGCGAAGTTGTGGAGAAACTAGAACCCTTATTCATTGTTGGTGGAAGTATAAAATGGTGCAACCACTGTGGAAGGCAGTATGGCGCTTTCTCAAAAAGTTGCAAATAGAGATACCATTTGACCCAGCAATTCCACTACTGGGAATATACCCCAAAGAGACCATAACTGACATCCAAGCAGATATATGCACACCCATGTTTATCACGGCTTAGTTCACAATAGCAAGGAGTTGGAAACCACCTAAGTGCCCATCAACAAACGAAAGGATAGAGAAGCTGAGGTATATTCACACAATGGAATATTACACTGCATTGAAAAACAAGGAACTCATGCAATATTATTCAAAATGGGGCACCCTGAAGGACATTATGCTGAGTGAATTATCTCAATCACAAAAGGACAAATACTGCATGGTGCCACTGTTGTAAAACAGGACTGACCTCGGGGTTGAGGGGAGATTGAGAAAGATGGATTCAATAATATATACTGCATTGAAACAGGTGAGGGAGAAAACTGTTTAAAAAGGATATGTGATTAGGTATTTTTCTCATGACTGGAGTCCAGAGCGAAGGCTGTATAGTGGAGTGGACCTGGGACGAAGGATTGTAAAGCAATGAAAGAATTTTTCTTTTGCTTTTCCAAGAGGGTAGCGTACTGGGGGGGGGAGGGTTGGGAGGCAAGAAAAGTGCAACAAGGAATGAATGGAATTCCAAATTCTCTGTAAATTTTCATTGAAATGAATAATAAATTTTTTTAAAAAGTTATATTTGGAGTAAGTATTAAAAAAAAGAAAACACAGCAACTTAAACAGATTAGTCTTTGGAAATCAAGGGGCTAGATTCTTTGGGAGTTATGTTTTAAAAATAAATTTGTTTTTCACAACAACTATGAGTTACTTCTGTACAGCAATGCACAGGCCAGTGCTATACCACCTAGAAGAATGTTTGACAGGAAAACAACTTAGACTAGGCCTGAGTGCTGCAGATTAAAATCGCCTACCTTGGGTTTGATAATGTAACTTTCTGTTCACTAGGTCAACTTGGCTCTCTCTATGTTGTCTTTGCTATTGTTGTTAGGTGCCTCGAGTCATAGATTACTCATAGCAACCCTATGAATGAAAAACCTGAGCACTGTTCATAGAGTTTCTGGAGGCCTAGGACAGCCTTTATCTCATGATAAAGGCCAGAAACTCCCTGATCTAACCTGTTTTTGTTTTGTGGTATCAAGTGAGAATCAATTGTTAGCTGATCCTCCAGTGAGTTTTCAGAGGTGGTAAATTACATGGGAAGAGATTGCCCATCTTTTCCCCAAGGAATAGCTGGTGGAGTCCAACCATTTACCTTTGGGATTGCAGCATCTGAATCTTCTTATTATTGTATATAGCCTTTTAGAGTACAAGCTAGAGCATTCCACATTGCCTTCTTCCCACTCCTCCTTTGTACCTATAAATTATCACCTCAAATCCCTTGTAAATGATGCTAATGTACTAAAAGTAAAGGTTAGCTTTTCAGGATATTTTTAGCTTGACCTATAGTATTTTTTAAAAAATAAATTGCTGTCATAATAAATTAAAAAAATTGTTTTAATAATCATTTACCTGAATTTCAGAAGTTGGGAGCAAAGAAGAATTAGCAGTCAAAAATATGGGCTTGGAGACAAAAATGAGGCTGGAGATAGAATGATAGAATTTTATACAATCAATGATTTATTCATTGTAAATGTGGTTATTGCTGTTATGTGTCGTCGGGTCACCTGTGAATCATGTACAACAGCCCCAAAGCCTGTGCTATCCTGTGCCAACTTACTGTCTCTGACACACCTACTCCCATTACCCCAGTCACTGAATAAATCCATCTCACTGAAGATCTTCCTCTCCTGCGCTGTCCCTCCACTCTTCCAAGCATGACATCTCTCTCCAAGGACTGATCCTACCTTACAACATGTCCAAAGTATGTCAGAAGCTTCAGAATCCTTGCCTCCAAGGAGCAGCCTGGCTTCGCCTGCTCCATGATGAACTTGTTTGTTCTCTTAGCAAATATCTTTTATAAAAAACACAAATGGTAAATATGCACATGGAACTCAGATTGATTACATCTGTAGAAAGAATCACTCGAGAAGCTCAATATCAGGTGTGAAAACCAAGTCAGATGCTAACTGTCAAATAGACCATCCACTATTCACGTACAAGCTCAAACTGAAGCTAAAGGAAATTAAAACAATTACACAAGAATGAAAAAACTTACCTTGAGTTTATCTCACCTGAATTAAAAAACCATGGCAAACAAGTGTGAGGTCTTGAACCCTATGACATAAAGAATATCATTCATAAAGAAAGTAAAATGTAATTACAAAGACAAGTGAGGAAGAAAAGACCAAGAAGGATGTCAGAAGAGACTCTGAATATTGCATTAGAACTTCAAGAAGCCAAAACAAAGGGAAGAAATCAGAAATTTAGAAGGTTGAGGAGATCTCAAAGGGCTGCTAAGGAAGACAAAACAAAGTACTATAACTAAATGTGCAAACATCCAGAGTCAGAAAATCAAAAATAAGAACTCACTCAGCATTTGTCCAGCTGAAGGAATTGAAGAAAAAATTCAAGCCTCATGTGCAATACTTAAAGATGCTATGGACAAAATATCAAATGATTCAGGAAGCATCCAAGAAGATGGAAGGAATACATAGAATCACTGTTCTAAAAAATAATTGACTGACAAGAGTCTACAAGTAAGGTTGCATAGTGGAATGTACTTGGGGTGGTGGGAGGGGTGCGGGGGGATTGTGTACCAGGGAAGGAGTGTTTCTTTT
>NW_006399762.1:22488793-22492444 GCF_000299155.1 Elephantulus edwardii
AGAAGTGCAGCAATGGATGGATGGAAATCCAAAATCTCTGTAAATGCTCATTAAAATTATTTAGAAAAAAAAGAATTGACTGACAGAATCATTTCAGGTTAAAGATTATGATCAAGAATCAATGGTAATAAAGGAGGAAGTTCAAGCTGCTCTGAATCTGAAGGAATTGATGTAATACCAATTGACATACTTAAAAAAACAGACGCAGCCCTAGATGTGTTCAATAGGTTGTGCCATAAATCTGGGGACAGCTACCTGGCCAACTGACTGGAAGGGATCCATATTTATTTCCATTCCCAAAACGGGTGACCTAACAGAGTGTGGAAATCATTGAACAATATCACCAATATCACATGCAAGTAAAACCTTGCTGCAGATTATTCAAAAGGGAGTGAAAGAGTATATCTAGAGAACTTCCAGAAATACATGGAGGGCTTAGAAGAGATCATGGCACTAGGGGTATCATTACTGATACCAGCTGGATCTTGGCTGAAAGCAGAGAGTACCAGAAGGATGTCTATTTGTGTTTTATCAACTATGCAATGGCATTTGACTGTGTTGATCACAAAAAATTGTGGATAATATTGAGAAGAGTAAGAATCCCAGAACAATTGATTGTGCTCATGCAGAACCTATACCTAGACTAGGAAGTTGTTGTCTGAACAGAGCATGGGAACACAGCATGTTTCAAAATCAAGAAAGGAGGGCATTACAGATGTATTCTTTCTCCATACTTTTTCACTCTATATTCTGAGCACATAATTTGATAGGATGAACTTTATGAAGAAGAATGTACCATCAGGATTGGAGGAAAACCCAACAACAACCTGCATTATGCAGATGACACAACCTTACTTGCTGAAACTGAGGAAGATTTGATGCATTTACTGCAGAAGGTCAAGGACTTTAGCCTTCAAAATAGATCATATCTCAGCTTCAAGAAACTATCCTCACCCTCGGGCCACGTGGCTGTATCAGGATAGATGGAGAAAAGATTAAGCTTGTTAACAATTTCATCTTGTTTGGATCCATAATCTTGGATCCTCTTAGCATTAGCAGTCAAAAATCAAAAGATGAGTTGTTTTGGGCAAGTCTGCTCTCAAGGACTTTTCCAAAGTGCTAAAGAGGAACATTGTCAGTCTAGAGACTAAGATGTGTCTGATTTAGTCCATTACCTTTTCAGTTGCTTGTTATGTATCCGGGAGCTGGACAGTGAATAAGGATGACAAAATATTTGGTGCCTTAGAGTTATGGTGCTGGAGAAAATTCCTTTTCATTGATTGCCAAGAGAACAAACAGGTCTGTTTTGGAGAAAGTGAAACCAGATTGCTCTTTGGAGATAAGGATTTTGAAACTCTGTCTCACAGTCTTTGAACATGTTGTCAGAAGAGGCCAGTCCTTAGGGAAGGACCTCATACTTGGAAGGATAGAGGGACAATGCAGGAGAGAAAAACCCTGGATGAGATGGATTAACACACTGTGGCAACTGGGTGAGGTTTGTCAGGGACTGTGGGGGTGTCTCAGTTTTGGACAAGGTTCAGAGTTGTTGTTAAGAGCATTGCTGTGAGTCGTAGTCGACTTGGATGGCACATGACGACAACAACAACAACAAGTACAAATGTGACCAAATGGCCAACATTTATCCTCAAGTTAAGATGAAATGGTAAGGGCATTGAGAAGGTAGATTAATTGAATAGTACAACCAGAATGTAAATAATGATAATTATAATATCTTGAGAAAAGTGTAATTAATGCCACTGAACAATATGTATAAAAACCTATTAAGTTGGAAACTAATTGTGTAAAATTTCACTAAAAAGACTATTTTTTTCTTTTTTTGTCATGTGCCATTGAATTGGAACAAACTCATAGCTAACGCTCCAGCGAGTTTTTAGAGGCTATAAATCACGTGGAGGAGACTGCCCATCTTTTTACTAAAAGTGCAGCAGATGCATTCAAATTGTATGCCTTTCAGTTGGCAATGCAGTTCCTTATCCACTAGTCCACCAGAGCTCCTGAAATGTACAGTAAAGCCCTCCTGGCCTAGTAGTAAGGAACTGCACTGCCAAGCCAAAGGTGCATGATTCAAATTCACCAGCTACTCCACAAGAGAAATTCACTGGAGGGTCATCTATGAATTGATTCTAATTCAATGATATACAACATTATTTGAATGATTATATTTTCAACAATTAAATGTTTATTATCATAGAACACTGTAGTATTGGAAAGAAAGTTCAAAATACTTTAAGAAGATATTGAGTAATTAGTTTATGTTCTGAGAAAGCCTTTTCACATACATCCCAGAAAGGCTCTTTGCTATCAAGTTGGAACCAACTCAATCAGGCATCGTGTTTTTATTGCTGAGCACAGCTGAATGACCTCCATCTCACAGCGACCCAAAGACAACAGAACAAACTTCTGCTCAGTCCTTCAACAACCTCACCATCTTCTGCTTTGCTTAAGCTTCCAGTCACTGTATCCATCCATGCATGCATCCTTCCATTCCTTTGAGTATCTTCCTGTCTTTTACTGACCCTTTGACCCTTTGCTTTTCCAAGCATAATTTCCTGCTCCTGACACTAACCTCTCTTAATAATGTGTTCGAAGTATGTGAGACCAAGTCTCACTGTCATTACTTCTTTTTTTTCTTCCTTTTTTTTTTTTTTACTGTATGAGAAGTTCCTTTTGTCGCCATAGGGAGTAGCCCTGCAAATGAAGTTGTACTCTTTACAGAAACAAAGTCCATATATCTTCATCCGTAACAACTATTCTTTCAAGCAGGTTGCCACTGTCCTGCTGGTCCAACCAACCACCTGGAATGTGCCAGCAGCCGCCACTCTAAGTATCCCAGTGAGTCATCACCTTCTTCCTCTGACTTTTCTTCTGATTTAGTTGCACTTTCAGGCAAGTCATTGCCCATCTGTTCAAACCTTCCAGACTGTGAGTCCCACATATCCCACTTTGAATTCAGCCGTCTCATACCCAAAAAGCTTTTGGACGCCCGCTTGCTCTGAGGTCAGCACATTGCCCTCCTGGCACACTCCATAGTCAGACAGCAGGGACACCACACCTCTCTTGAGGGTAGTGGACAGGCCCAGCTGCCTCAACTCCATGTAGTGGGTCAACTGCTCCAGGGGCCCAGGATCTAGGCTCACTGTGAAAGTTGCTTTATTACCAGCTCTGGCCAAGTCCATTTCTGGGAATGTAGTGAACCACTCATTCACTTCTTGCTTAGTGCGATTGTTGAAAAGGAGACCAACTTCACTCCTCAGCTTCTTGCTCACCTGGTGCTAGTTGTACTCATCGGATGGGCTTCCATCTAAGGCCATCATCATGACCCTATTTTTGCCAAAGAACATCCAGCTGTGCTTCCAGGCATTCCAGATGTTCTTGTTGGCCACAGAGACGATGAAGAGGTTCTCGCATGTGTCCACACATTTCTGAAGCTCTTCAATTAGGTTCTGTTTGCATTACAAGCCTTTCTTGACAGTTTTGGTTAAGGAAACTTTCTTGTCGTGTTTGGATTTCAGCACTACATTGAAGACACGTGCCCATCCTTACTTCCGAAGAGCACTCTGGCTACTTTTGATCTAAGTTTGTTCTTTTGGCAATCCATTATATATTCAATATTTTTCACCAGCACTACAA
>NW_006399762.1:22509193-22510468 GCF_000299155.1 Elephantulus edwardii
AAAACTCTTCATCAAATAAGAATGAGAAATCACATCCTTTGCAGAAAAGAAGGAACCTAAGGAATGTGTGAAAACAAGACCAAATCTGCTAAAAGTTTTTAGGGAAGGACTTTATACAAAGACACCAGAGGAAAGTGGATGGACCATAGTACTAAGAAACAACAACAAACCACGGCAAATATAAAAAATAAAATCTGGCCTGTCAATTATCACACTTACTGTGAATGGACTTAATGCAACAATCAAGAGAAAAATAGAGGCAGAATGGATTAAAAAATATCCCAAAGCTCATCAATATGTTGTGTACAAGAGACAAATGTAAGAAATGAAGAGAAAGATAGACTCAAAGTCAAAGGCTGGAAATAATTTTATAAGTGAATGGCATCCACAAAAAAGCAGACATGGCAATACTAATATCTGCTAAAATAGACTTCAGAGTGAAAACCAACTTAAAAGATAAGGAATGAAAAAAAAGAGCAACAGCAAAAAAAAGATAAGGAATGGCACTATATAATGATTAAAGGCATAGTAGATAAAGAAGAGATAGCATTGGTCAACATCTATGCACTAGAAGATAGATCTACTAAGTACATAAAACAACTGTTAACAGGATTGAACAAAGAAATAGCACCAGAACAGTAGTAGGATAGACCAACTCTAGAAACTTAATGATGCAGGAGATCTAAATTATAAATTCAGCCAAGCCAACCTTGCGGATGTATGCCAAGTACTGTATCCAACTAAAACAAAATTCTCTTTCTTCTCAAGTGTACATGGCACTTTTCCAGAACTGATCATGTATTAGGCACAAAACAAGCCTCAAAAAATTCAAAATACTGAAATAATGCAAAGCATCTGACAATAGACCAGATTGGCCTGCCACTCCCCTGATACCCTGTGCCAGGAGTACCAATACCATAGGTACTTTGTTCTTGAACACAGCTCTCTAGCTACAACATGTGGGATTTATTAAGCTCAAGGAGAAGTGGGTGGGTGGAGTGGTTTCTGGAGGGTAACAATTGTTTGCTTCAGGTCTGAGGTTTGCAAGATCTCAGGCCAAGGGGGAAGCACCAAAATACAGGTTTTTCACAAAACATTGCCATACCCTAGGATATTATATAGTTTCAACAACTTAACATCTGCTAAGAAAAGATTCACATAATGTTAAGAAAATAGCAGTCTGTCTTAGTCATCATGAAAAAAATGAAAAAGTCTTCTCCTAATAAAGCAGAGCCAATGAATATCCCAGATAGAAACAGAAGATATATGTTGATG
>NW_006399762.1:22510813-22513817 GCF_000299155.1 Elephantulus edwardii
AAAAAAATCAGAGATGAAATGCAAAGAAAATATTAAAACCATGTGGGATGATATCAAGAGGAACAACATATGTTTGACTGGAATTCCGGAACATAGAAGTGACAAGGAAGTCACTGAGAAAATTATGGAAGAAATACCAGAAGAGAACTTCCTAGGTTTTTTGAAAAATGGGTAAATCCACATTCAAGAAGCACAGTGAGTAAACAACAAAATTCTCATTGTGTCGACACACCTGGTGACCTTAGTTTGTGAGTGGTTGCAATTAATAAAATCCATTGCCCTTTTTTCCTATTACATTAACTGAAGATGCACCTAGTCTTGAGGCAGCTTCTGAGTTGATGATTATATTGTTATCCAATACTGTTGATTCATTTTGAATCATTACACACTTATCTCTTGATGAATAGGCTCTTCTTAAAGGTGCTTTCACATAGCACAGACATTACCAATAGTAATGTCAACTAGCATTTTGTGTATTTTCATTTTATGTATACATCTCTTCTTTTTGAAAAAATGCCTTGAATGGTATTCTGGAAAGACAGAATTGATGAATGACACAATGACTATCACGGTGGTAGGAGGATTGCATGATTTCTTTGAGATTTGGATTTGTAAAGCCCAGAACTGATCATTCATGGCATCTCGTTGACCCAGGACATTACCCAAAAATGCATTCAGTTCAGCAAGGCAAGTGCTTCACTCTGTATGGAAAGCACTTTGAAAACAAAAAAGAAAGTGTATTTCTTTTTTGTTTAATAGCCTCCTGATATTTACAGTAGTATCAGTAACTGTGTAATGAAATGTGCTACAAGTCCCTAAAGGGACTTCATGTATGATACTCACAATTCATACTAATTAACTACAAAAATAATTTTTAGATATAATCAATAATAAAGACTGTTCTGCGGGTGCTAGTGTTTAATAAATTTTATATTTTGTATAGTGATTTCAGGCAATTTTGTTTTCTTAAAATCAGCAGCTATTGAGCCTTAATTTTAGTATTACTTTGTCTTTGAACCCATACTTTTTTGTGCATGCTTTTTGTGACCTGTGGTAAAAATCTACATTGCCAGGATTGCAGCTCCAACTTGTTATTCAAATAAATATTTGATTTTTTTATTGCTCTTATATAATCAGATGCCCCATTTAGTATTATTTTAGAATGTTGGGGAAGTTTTTGCCTAAAAGTAGAATTTATTGGGGAAAGCTAGATTTCTGTTTTATAACACTTTTCAGTCTTTCATGGGACCTATGTTTTCTTGAATTAAATTTTGTAGTTCTAGAACAGATAGGCGATCGAAAACAGTGTTTATTTGTGTTACTTAAAACAAAGACTTCCTTATATTTTCACCTACTAAGCATTAAAGAGAGATCCCTGTTATTAAGTACAAATGCACTGACTCCTCAAGTGTCTGTCTTTAAAAGAGAAAAGCATCACATTTCCAAGTTTCTGAATGCTTTCTGCTCATAGGCACCAAAGCTGTGTCAACTGATAAACTTATTGCCAAAAGAAACTAGCACTGGAAAGATGAAATTCCTGGAAGAGGCTTAAACACAGATGGCACTCCTTCAAGAATGAATGGGTAGTCTCCGTGCCTGTGTAACTGCAATGCAAGCCATAAGTACAATGGAGGCTGCTACCAAACTGAAATGAATTGGACATTTTATAGGCGTTGATACAGATGTTGGTCCTCAAAAAACCTGCATACCAGTGGTCTGCAAAATAAAATGTGTTGGAAACCTCTGAGTAAGATTAAAAAAAAAAAAAAGCACAGTGAACACCAAATAGACTAGATCCCAAAAGAAAAACATTAAGACATATCATTGCCAAATTCTTCAAGTTAAAAGATTAAGTTCTGATTTCTCAAGAGAAACCATGTGATCAAGAACACAATTAATTGTTTTTCCTTTATAGGTGATTCTAATACTGGGTAGTTTTCTTTTAGTACCTCTTTCACAACTTTCTCAATAATTTCCCTGTCCCTCTCATAGTCTGGAATTTCAATTATACATATGTTATTCCTTTTGATGTTGTCCCACATGATTCTAATGTTTTCATTTTCTTTATGTCTCATCTCTGATTTTTCTTCTAATATGTTTCCAGTGAGGCTCTTGTCTTCCAGCTCACTGACTCTCTGCTTCATGTCTTGTTCTATGTTTTTGTCCTTCAAGCATGTTGGACGTATCCACTATTTCAGTCTTAATATTCTTAATTGCATTTTCATGCATTTCTGTTATTTCTAGTACTGTGTTGTCTGTACCTTCTTTAACTTGTGATGATTTTTTTTGTGTGTGTTCTTCTACCTTTTATCTATACTTTCAATTCTTTCCTCCATCTTCTGCATTTTTCTTCCTTCATTGTACAAGTTCCTCCTCATTAATGCATTTCTTCTGGCTCCATGTCTCTGGAGTGTTTGCTTATTTAGTGGTTTCCACTGTTTCTCCCATCATTTGCAACTTCTTCCATAGTTGTTCAAATAACTCTTCATCATTATATTTCTTCTGTTCTCTACATCTAGGCTATTGTCTTTATTTGTGGTTTCTATTGTTTCTTCCATCATTTGTACTGTCATTCACAGCTGTTCGAATGACTCCATATCAACATATATCATTTACCTTCTTGACTCTGGGATATTCATTCAGTCTGCCATATCTTCTGCTTTTTGGGGGTATTTTTCCCCAGAAGGATTAATTTGGGTTTTTTTGAAGCTGCCTGCTGCTGTCTCAGAATTATGTGACTTTTTAAAAAATAAGTGTTGGGCCATTTCTATTGTGTTTATGTAAGCTGGTGGTTCTCATCTTTATGACGTTCTTGACTATTTGCCAAGTGAAAATGTTCAATCTATGGGGTGAGTGGCTCACTCTACTGAAAGTCCTTTTTGGGAAAATTTACCTTTTTGAAAGTTCTTGAGGGTCTCTCTGTTCTGCACTGCAGCTCTGCAGGAATCTCACCTTGATGAAGTCCCCTGTCCCTAACACTTTTGTCCTTCTTGGAGTATCTAAC
>NW_006399762.1:22514827-22548462 GCF_000299155.1 Elephantulus edwardii
GTGGCACAAATCAAGTTACAGAGGGAAGGTAGTTCTTACAATAAAAGGCCTATTGACTAGCACTTTGTCTATTATAGTATAAAGGTTAGGAACCATAAGATGTAGAGGCTCCACTACGTCATTTATTGTTCTTAAGTCCTGGAGCAAATTCCATCTACCACAGCGTTGTTTAACAGCTGGGAAATCCTCACGCAAGGCAGAGGTGAAGTAAGGAACTGCTTATGAATTTTTCTGTCAATTCCAACAACTAAGAAATAGTGAGAAGAGTTGAGACCTCAGAAGGCTTTTAGAACCAAATAGTAGGCTCTTGTGTCCAGGAGAAAATGAATATACTTACCAGTAATGTTAATGCTGACCCACAGCTCTTCTGAGAGCTTAGCATTTCTAAAACTCAAGGAACTGAAGAACAGATTCAAGCCTTGAATTGCAATATTTAAGGATGTTTTGAGCAGGATATTTGAATGATCCAGGAAGTATTAATAGAAGATGGAAAGAGTATTCAGAGTCACTGTACCAAAAGGAATCGATGGACACAGAAGAATTTCATGAAACAACATATGAGCAAGAGCCTCTGGTGATGAAGGAGGAAATTCAAGTTGCTTTGAAAGAATTGGCAAAAAATTAAGGCCCCAGGAATTAATGGTAAACCAACTGACATGTTTCAACTAACAGATGCTGCCTTAGATGTGCTCACCAAGTTGTGCCAAGAAATCTGGAGGACGACCACTTGGCCAACTGACTGGAAGAGATCTATATTTGTTCCTATTCCAAAGAAAGGTGATATGATAGTGTGGAAATTATCAAACAGTATCATTGATATCATGTGTAAGCAAGATTCTGCTGAAGATTATCCAAGAATGACTGGAACAGCTCACCAACAGAGAACTGCAGGCTGAGAAGTGCAGGCTGGGTTTAGAAAGGGTCATGGTACTGGGAATATTGTAGCTAATATTAGATAGATCTTGGCTGAAAGCAGGGAACACCAGAGGAACATCTATCTGTGTTTCATTGAATATGCAAAGGCATTTTACTGTGTGGACTACAACAAACTGGCTGACTCTGAGAAAATTGGGAATCCCAGAACACTTGACCGTGCTAAAGCAAAATCTACACTTGGACCAAGAGGCAGTAGTCAGACAGAGTAAAGAAACACTGCATGGTTCAAAATGGGGACAGGTGTATGCCAGGAATGTGTCCTATCTCCATATCTTTTCAATCTATATGCAGTACATATTATCTGGGAGGCTAAGCTCTATGAGGAGAAATGTGGCATCAGTATTGGAGGAAGACTCATCAACAAACTGCATTATGCAGATGACACAACCCTGCTTGCTAAACCTGAGAAGGACCTAAAGTGCTTGCTGCAGAAAGTCAAGGACTTCAACCTTCAATATGGGTTGAAGCTCAATATCAAGAAAACAAAGATTGTCACTTTTAGCCGATTTGCAGCATCATGATAGATGGTGAAGAGATTGAGATTGTTCACAGCTTTAGTTTGCTTGGCTCCACAAACAATATTCTTGGCACCAGCAGCTAGGAAATTAAAAGATGTATTGCACTGGGTCTGCTCTCAGAGACCTCTCCAAAGTACTGAAGAGCAACAGTGTCAGTCTGGAGATTAAGGCGTGCCTGATACAGGCCATAGTCTTTGCAATACTTTGCTATGTGTCAGAAAGCTGGAAAATGACTAGGGATGATAGAAGGATAATTGATGTCTTTCAGCTGTGATGTTGGAAAAGAGTATTGAATATACCATGGACTGCTAAGAAAATGAACAGGTTTGTCCTGGAGAAGGTTAAACAATGCTATTCTTTGGAGGCAAAGATTCTGAAGCTTTGTCTGACTTACTTTGGACATGTTGCAAGAAGGGATTAGTCCTTGGAGAGGGACATCATGCTTGGGACAGCACAGGAGAGGAAGACCCTCAATGAGAAGGATTGATTCAGTGACTAGGGTAATGGGGGCAGTTCAGAGACAATAAGATTGGCACAGGATAGAATAGGGTTTAGTGCTGTTGTACATGGGGTTGCCCTGAGTCACAGGTAACTCGACAGCGTATAACAGCAACAACAGTTGAAGTCTATAGAGTGTCAGCCTGGAGCTTCTTTCAGTTTGCCTCTTCTCCCCTAAATATTGGTAAGAAGCTGTGCTGCAATCCCAAAGACAGTGATTAAAATATACTGCTGCTCTGAAGGAGAAGGATGAGAAATCAACTTTGATGCGATTTACTGCCTCTGAAAACCAGCTTAGAGGGTCAGCTAGGAGTTAGTTTCAAGTTGATTACATACAACAACAATTCCTAACTAGACCCTACTTCACAGAAAGAAGTTTTTGCCAAGATGAGGTAGGTTTTGAGGGCAAACATTTCAGTGTCTAAGGGTACTGACTTGGTTTAGAGAAGAAAGTAGAAAAGCACATGCCCAGGGGCATTGATGAAATTGTAATACTCTTGGTAGTAAATAAACATGGAAAGTCAATATTGTAGTTAGCTTGAATTTGTAATACTGTTTGGGACAAATAAGTAAGAAATTTAATGGAGACCTAAGAAATGAGACAGCCACAGCAGATTTTGCTAAGCCTCACGTTCTTTAGGGCTCAAGCTTTTTGCATTTCTATCCTCAAAATAGCTGCTGGAGAAATCTAACTATATCTAATGGTTCTTGCTGGTCTGAGGCAAAGTGTGTACAAAGAGTTAAGTCTAGGGTAGACTTTAAACCTCCTGGATTTTTTAAATAGTCTTCAAATCATGTATAGTCATAAAACTCAAACTCATTGTGGTTGAGTAAGGATCAACTCATAACTGGCACTCCACTGTGGTTCCAAGGCTATCAATCATACAGGAGGAGATTGCCCATCTTTTTCCTACATAGAGCTTCAAGTCAGAGCGAAATATTTCTTGATTCAGGAGATTGGAACACAGCACCTGCTCAATAGTTGGCTGACCACTTTACTCTGTGCTGATCCAGGAGACATTCTTGGAAATGACACTTGTATATTTAAAAAAAATTAAACAAAACTTAGCAGAGATATTAATAGTACACACTTCAGTGGAGTTAGTAAGGGAAATAGACTTCAAGCAATCATTGCAGGCAAGTCACTAAACCAATAGCAATAAAACTCCCAGTGGGAGAAAAATCAGAATTCAAAGTTATTGGAATATAGTCTCTAAACCTTAGTGTTTAGTAACCACAACAAAAGAAAACAACAAATAAATAATAAATTGTGACCTGGATACACAGGTGAAAAGTAAAGGAGCTATATTTTGTTTTAGAAGTGTGTATTACTAATTTTAATCTTCAAATAATGTGATAAATATAGTTTTAATTGTTCACATAAAGGATTTGGAAGACTTTTTTTAAATTTTTCCTCTGTTTTTCCTTCAATTATTAGTTCTTTCTCCAAAAAGGTATAGATTAGCACCAAAACATACTGTAGACTATGTACATAAAAGTTATTGGTTGAGGTCTACCCTGCTTGATTCAGACCAATACAGAAAACCTAAGGGCCACCCCATCTCCCAAGGTATGCCTGCCCTGCACTGAGACTTTGAACTTCTGGATCACTATGAGGTCAAAGACCTAAAAGAAGGAATAAAATATGAAATTAAAAAGTTCCGTGAAACAAATAAGAATGAAAATGCAACCTGTAGAAACCTCTGGAATACAGTGAAAGCAATTTCTAAATGTCAGTTCATAGCAATAAACACACACACACAAGAGTAAAATAAGTTACTTAACCCGACATCTCCAACAAATAGAAAAAGAACAACATGCTAATCTGACAGGCTGTAGAAGAATAAAGGAAATCACAAATAAAGCTAAAAGCTGGAAAAAATGGAATAGAAAAATGAAATGTGCTACAACCAGTGTTCTTTCTCTCATCACTACTTGCTATTATTTCCCATGAGGGAGTGAGTTGAGGTGACTGTAGTTAAGTAAAACGACACACACACAGTGGTAATTTGGTACAATAAGTGAAAAGGTTTGTTAAGGTAATAAGACAGAGGCATGGGTGAAAGGGAAAAAATAAAATGGAAAAGGGGGAAAGGACCCTTGGAAAGACAGGGGTGAACCCAATCCTTACAGCATGCTGTTTGCAGAAATGGAGAGGAAAAGTGAAGCCCAAACCCCCATAAGCACACTACTTTTATTGACTCCCAGTATTGTGAAATTTGGTCCTGGTTCAGTCTCGCTTAGAGACTTGTGCGACTGGCTGGGGAGGGAGTACTTCTTGGTGTAACTATCTTTTGGCTTCTACTGGAAATGTTATTGAATTGGTGCAAGTATAATAATTTCCTTCTCATTTTCTGGGAGACTTCAACCCTCCTCTATGAAACTGAGAGAGAGTAGGTAGCGATTCTAGCCTTGAACAGAAAACAGAAAAGCAATTCAACCAATCAAAAGACTAGGATCTGGTTCTTTGAAAGGGTTTATAAAATAGACAAACCATTGAGAAAGAAAGAAAGAAAGAAAGAAAGAAAGAAAGAAAGAAAGAAAGAAAGAAAGAAAGAAAGAAAGAAAGAAAGAAAGAAAGAAAGAGATGCAAATAATATGAATAATAAATGAAAGAGGTAACATCACAACTGATTCAGCTGAGATTAAAATTATAATAACTGAATGTTATGAAAAGCTATAACTTCAACAAGGATAGCTTGGATCATGACTGAACCAAACCATAGTATTCTCAATTGCTTGCTATGCATCTGAAAGCCAGACAATGATTAAGGATGACATAAGAAGAACCAATGCCTTTGAGTTACAGTACTGGTGAAGGGTATTGAACATATCATCGACCTCCAGGAGAACAAATAAGTCTGTCCTGGAGAGCGTAAAACCAGGTTGCTCCTTGGAAGCAAGGATTTTGGCACTCCATCACACATAATTTGGGCATGGTGTTAGGAAGAGCCAGTCCTTGGAGAAGGACATCATGATTTGAAGGGTAGAATCTTGTCAGTGCAAGTGAAGAAAATCCTGTATAAAATAGATTGACACAGTAACTGGCAATGGGGTCAAGTGTGTCAGAAACAGGTTGATTCAGGGTAGGGCAATGTTCAGAGCTGTTGTCCATAGTGTTGTTATGAGTCATATTTGACTTGATGACACGTAACAACACTAACTCCAACAAAATTGAAAACGTAGAGGAGATGGACAAATTCCTATAAGCCCATACCTCGTCCAAATTGACACTGACAGAAGTACAAAATTTTAAGAGATCAATCACAAAAGAAGAACTTGAACAAGTCATAAAAAAAAAAACAAAACCCAACACTCCCAACCACAACAAGAAGTCCCAATTGGCTTTACCAGTGAAATGTACCAAATATTCAGAGACAAATCTTATGTAAACTATTTTAAAATACAGAAAAACAATTATTCCAAATATAAAAATATATTAAAAATATAAAAACAAGCATAAACCAGATACCAAAACCAAGGACATAACCAAAAAAGAAAACTATAGATCAATATCTCTTATAAACATAGACACAAATATCCTTAACAAAATCCTCTACAATAAAACACAATAGTGCATAAAAAGATAATTCACCATGATCAAATTGGGCTCATAATAAGTGTGCAAGGATATGATATGAAAAACAATAATTATAATTCATCACATCAATTAAGAAAAGGACAAGAACTACATGATCATATACATTGATGTAGAAAAGGCCTTCAACAAAATCCAACAGGCTTTCCTGATTAAAACACTCATCAAAATAGGAATAGTGAGGCAATTCCTCAATAGAATTAAAAGTACATACAGAAAACCACAATGTCAGTCTAGAGACTAGGGTGCACCTGATCCAGTCCATAGTCTTTGCAAATACTTGCTATGCATCAGAGAGCTGAATAATGACTAAGAGTGATAGAAGAATTGATGCCTTTGTGTTGTGATGCTGGAGAAGAGTCTTGAACATACCATGGGCTGCCAAGAAAACAACTAGGTCTATCTCAGAGAGAGTGAAACCAAGTTTCTCCTTGGAGGCTAGGATTTTGAAGTTCTATCTTACATACTTTGGGCATGTGGCCAGGAGGCACTGATCCTTGGAGAAGGCCATCATACTTTTAATGGTGGAGGGACAGCGCAGGAAAGGAAGATGTTAGGTGAGATGGATGATACAGTGACTAAGGCAATGTTTGTAGGTGTGTTGGAGTCAGTGAGACTGGCTCAGCACAGGACAGGCTTCAGAGCTATTGTACATAGGGTTGCTATAAGTTATAGGCAACTGGGTGGCATGTAACAACAACAACACAAAACCAAAAGCCAACATGATTCATAATGGAGACATTCTACTTACAAATTGGAGCAATGCAAGATTGCCCACTATCACTGCTTCTATTTAATGTTGTATTTTACGTCCTTCCTAGAGCAATTAGGCAGGAGAAGGAAATAAAAGGCAAAGAGGAGACAAAATTATCTCTATATGCAAGTGTTGTGTTAGCCTGGTGGAAAGGATGTGCACTGGTTCAAACGCACATGGTTCAAATTCACCAGCTGCTCCTTGGGAGAAGCATGGACAATCTCCTCCCTTGTGATTTACTCTCTCTGAAAACCTGCTGGAAGGGAAGATCGGGTCAATTCTGACTCAATGTCACACAGCAACAATATGATACTAAACATTGAAACACTAAAGACTCAACAAAAAAACCTGTTACACCTACAATATAAGTTAAGCAGAGTGTCATCACAAGATCAAGACATAAAAATCAGTTTAATTTCTCTACAGCAACAATGAAAAGCTGGAAAAGAAATAAGTAATATCATTTGCAATAGCCAACCACAAGATGGCATACCTAAGACTAAGCCTAACTAGAGATGGAGCCCTGGTGGCCTGGTGGCAAAGAAGCTGCACTGCAATCCCCAAAGTACACAGTTCAAAACCATCAATTGCTCCTGAGGAGAAAGATGGGCAATCTTCTCCCCTGCAACTAATCACCTCAAAAAAGTCACTTTAGGGTTAAATATGGATGGGTTCTGACTTTATGGTACACAACAACAATATATAAGGAAAACTGCCTTCCATCGTGACGAAGCTCATGGAGGCTGGTAAAAATCAAGGTGATCCCAAAAAGATGGCTCCTCCCTTCCAGGAGATAGAAGAAGATAGTAAGGGTGAAGACATGTCAGCTGATGATAAGGAAGAAAAAAGTAGTGATGAAGAGGTTGTTATTTTTCAGAAAAAAGGCAAGAAGGAAACCAAGGTGCCCTCAAAGAAAATGATGGTATAAAAAGGGAAAGGGCCATGTGGAGATGGCCATCTGACCTTTACCCAATTCACAAAGGAGAACTGTTCCTGTCAACAGCATCAACAACACAAAACCAATTTCCATTAGGTTAAACGTGTCTCCTATGACCCTGTACCTCTTTCTACTCATCTCAACACCAATTTTATTGTTTTACTGTGTCTAAAATCTGATGCAATAGGTCACAGATCACACACAAGAATGTTGGAGAAGTCAAAGGTTATGAAAGCAAAAGTTAGAAGCAGAATACAGTCAGGACAGCTTCTGAAATGTCCTCATAGGAACCTCAGCCTTGAACCTCTTGGCTTTAGGCCAGTGTGACAAAAGTTCTTAATCCTGCCAATATTGGCTCCACATCCAGCCCAAGCTCTCTAACAAACTTGGGCAAAGACTCTTGGCATAGCCCTGATTCTGTCCATTGGGGCAGCAGTCCCAAGTTATGTCCCATTTCATGTCAGGTCTCTGGTTCTCCTCTGTGGCTTCCATGTTATTGCTTTCATCCTGAAGGATGAGTTATACCATCTTCCTTGCTCTTTTGTGCTGGCAGTGAGCTTCAGTTTTTTTCCTGCTGCTGAATCTGCTCAGTTTAAAGGTGACCCTACTCATTTCCCTTATGGATTGGTGAGACTAGCCAATCCCCTTGTGGTTTGGTGAATCTAGCCAGCCAGCTAGTAGGTAGGCTAATACACCCTATTCTTATGTTCACATACATCCACATGGAAAAGTCAAATTCAATGGCTAGGAAAACCATTTTAAATAATTAACTCCACAATTGGTGTCCCCAACAAAAACAACCCTACTTCAAGCAAAAGGTTTGGTTTTTTAGACTTCAACAGTGAGGAGGATGCTAAAGCTGCCAAGAAGACCGTAAAAGATAATGAAATTGACAGAAACAAAGTGACCTACGACTGGGCCAAACCTAAGGGCAAAGGTGGAGAAGTGGAGGGCAGGGAAGCGTTGGTAGCTGAGGAGGCCATGGCAGAGGAGGCCAAGATGGATTCAGAGGCTGAGCTGGCTTTGTTGGAGGGTGAGCTAGCTTCCGAGGAGGAAGAGACCACAAACCACAAGAAAGGAAGACAAAATTTTAAATAGTTCTTCTGTCCCTCTTCCCCTCTTCCATTCAAAAGAAATGACTCTGATTTTGCCTCTCTGTTATGGGATTGTGACAGAGCCTTCTGAGGACAATCCATGACAGTAGAAAACTCTGGTCAACTTCTAAGTGCCTCCAGATAACATTTCAAGGAGATGCCCTATTGGTTTTGACTGGATATTTGTATAAACATTTTATAAGTTTTAAATTTTTTAAAAAGTTTAAAAGTTGTTGAAACTTTTTAAAAGGGATGAGTTATAGAGCTAACCCTTATCTGTACCTTTTGAATCTATGTTAAGTTCCATCCTATGTACAAAATAATTTTCCATACAAAGAATTTTCTGCATTGGAAAGTAAAGGAAAGCAGAATGTTTTACCCCAAATTTTGTTTCAGTGATTTTTGGACAAATGAAAAAGTCCCAAAGCTCTAGTTCCAGAAAAAGCAAAACAAAACAGAACAAAAACAACCACAATAAAAACAACAACAAACAAAACACCACCACCTACTAAAACATGTTTTGTACCATTGACTCAGGATCAACACATATCTAGCTCGACCCTCCAGCAGGTTTTCAGAGGCAGTAAATCACATGGGAGGAGATTGTCCGTCCTTCTTCTGCAGAGCAGTTGCTGGATCCAAACCACATACATGTCTTTGCAATCGCAGCGTTGTTTTTGTGTTGGTACAATATTTGGCATATGTTGTTGTTGTTCTCCTTGTGTACATTAAACTGGAGCTGACTCATTTCCAGAGGCAATAAATGACACAGGAGGGAATTGACCATCTTTCTCCCATGAACAGCTCTTAGGTTTGAACTCTGTGTCTTTAACCTGACTGCACAATTCCTTACCACTCAGCCACTGCAGACCAATGAAAAAATCATAGAGAACCCATTTCCCTATGGTCTCTATGGACTCTATGAAGAAGAATGCGGCATCAGGATTGGAGCAAGACTCATCAATTACCTTTGGTATGCAAATTTGTTTGCTGAAAATGAGGAAGACTTGAAGCATTTGTTGCAGAAGGGTAAACACTGCATCCTTCAATAAGCATTACATCTTAATGTCAAGAATACAGTGCTTACTTGTAATGTATGCAGATAAAACTTTCAATAGGAGAATCTATATAATTGAGTAATAATGATAGCTGCAATCAGAATGCATTGGCATGTTCACAAGGTAAATTAACATTGAGTTTTAAACTTGTAAGTTGGACTTAAAAAAAAAAATCTTGTTGCTTGGTCCCATCATGTAGAGAACAACTCACAGTGTCCCTTTGAACAGCAGATATGAACCCTGTCCTATCTTCATCATCTCTGATTCTATCAATCCATCTAATTGAGGGCCTTCCCCCCTTTCACTGATGCTTAACCTTTCCACGTATGATGTCCCTCTCCAAGGAATACCCTTTCCTAGCTACTTGTCCAAAATATATGAGACAAAGCTTCACCATTCAAGCTTTTAAGGAGTGTTCTGGATACACTTTCTCTAAGACATGTCTGTTTGTTCTTTTGACAGTCCATGAGATATGCCGTGCTCTTCTCCAACACCACAATTCAAAGACATTAAACTCTTCTGTTATCCTTGCTCATTTTCCAGCTCTCAGAGGCATAGAAAGTGATTGAACAAGACACTGTGCTGCAGTCCCAGAGGTACGTGGTTCAAGTTCACCAGATGCTCTGCTGGAAAAGGAGGGGGCAATCTCCTGTACCAGTCAGATCTTATTTGACGGTACACGTAAAAATAATACAATAAAAATTTTTAAAAAAAACCAGTGTATTAGAAAGTGATTGAAAAGATCCTGGTATGAATCAGGTAGACCTTAGTCTTCAAACTAATATTGTTCCTCAGTATTTTGGAGAGGTCCCTTATAGCGAGCTTTCCCAGCACATCTCCTCATCTCCTGACTCCTGGTACCAAGTAAGATCAAATCATTGATTATTTCACTCTTTTTTCTGTCTTGATGCTTTTCAGTGCTATGGTGAGGATTTTTGTCTTCTTGACCTTTAGAAGCTATCCAGATTGAAAGCTGCATTCTTTGATCTTCCGCAGCAAGCATTTCAAGTTCTCCTTACTTTCAATAAGCAAGTTGGGTCATCGATATAATACGTGTTGTTGATGAGTCTTTCTCTAATCTTGATGCCACATTGTTCTTCATAGAGTTCAGCTTCTCAAATTTTTGTTCAATGTACAGATTGAATAGATATGGAGAGAGGATACAACCCAGATGTACACCTTTCCTGAATTTAAACCATGCAGTATTTTTTTTTTTTTTTGTCTATCCAGACAACAGTTTCTTGATGTAGATATAGACTTTGTATGAGCACAGTAAGTTTTCTGGGATATTCTTTCTTCTCAATGTTAAACATAATTTATTATGATCTACACAGTCAAATGCCTTTGCATAGTTAATAAAGCACACATAGGCATTCTTCTGATATTCTCTACTCTCAGCTAGGACCCATCTGACATCAGCAAAGATATCCCTGGTACTATGGCCTCTTCTAAACCCTGCTTGAACCTCTCACAGTTCTCTGTTAAAAAAATGTTAGGTGGTTTTATTTTTTACAGATTTTCCCCCAATATTACAATTTGAAAAGATTTCAAGGAACATTGGTTTGTTTGTTTTAAGAGTCATTAATCCTGAAAAACTTCCAACCAGAAGAGAAAATAGATGAATGGGATCTTCTAAGACTCAAATCCCTATGCACATCCAAAAACTTCTTCAACAGGGTAAAAAGGGAAGCCAAAGACTGGGGAAAAGTATTTGGTAATGACATGTCAGATAAAGGACTTATACCTAGAATTTATAAAATACTTGAGCACCACAACAAGATAAAGGTAAATAATCCAATAGAAAAATGGGCACAGGATATGAACACTTCACCAAAGAAAACATGCAGATGGCTTACAAGCACATGAAGAAATGTTCAAAATCCCTAGCTCTAAGAGAGATGCAAATCAAGACAACTATGAGATATCATCTTACCCCAGTCAGAATAGAAAAATTTAACAGAACAGTAAGCAACAAATGCTGGCGAGGTTGTGGAGAAACTGGAACCCTTATTCACTGTTGGTGGAAGTGTAAAATGGTGCAACCACTGTGGAAGGCAGTATGGCACTTTCTCAAAAAGTTGCAAATAGAGATAACATTCGACCCAGGAGTTCCACTACTGGGAATATACCCCAAAGAGACCATAACTGACATCCAAGCAGATATATGCACACCCATTTTTATGATGGCTTTGTTCACAATAGCAAGGAGTTGGAAACAATCTTAGTGCCCATCAACAAATAAATGGATAGAGAAGGTGTGGTGTATTCACACAACGAAATACTATGCTACATTGAAAAACAGGAACTCATGCAATATTATTCAAAATGGGTGACCCTGGAGGACATTATGCTGAGTGAAATATCTCAGTCACAAAAGGTCAAATACTGCATTGTGCCACTGTTGTAAAGCAGCACTGATATCTGGGTTGGGGAGAGACTGAGAAAAATGGGTTCAATAATGCATACTGCAATGAAACAGATGAGGGAGAAAACTGTTCAAAAGGGATATGTGACTAGGTATCTTTGTTATGATAGGAGTCTAGAGTGAAGGCTGCATGGTGGAGTGGTCCTGGGGGAGGGTTTGTAAAGCAATGAAAGAATTTTACTTTTCCAAGATGGTAGTGTACTAGGGGGAAGGGTTGGGAGGGGGCAAAAGTGCAACAATGAATGAATGGATATCCAAAGTCTCTGTAAATTTTCATTAAAATTAATAATAAATTTTTAAAAAGGGAAGAAAAAGAGTCATTTAAATTAGTTCAATTGATATTTTAATCAATATGTAATGCCCTTCTTTGTATCTTATGCTGATTTTTGCCTTGATCTATATTTTATCAGAAATCAATATTGCCACTTCTTTTTTAATTACCATTTGCTTAATATGTGTTATTCCATCCTTTTTTATTGTTTTATTGTCAATCTTTGTTCTTGTGTCTGAGATACGTCTCTTATAGACAGCATACTGATGAGTCACCCCCCAATTCATTCTACTACTCTTTTACATTTGACTGGTACATTTAATCCATTTACATCCAGGGCAATTATCCATAATTATGGTTTTACTGCTGTCATTTTGCTGTGCTTATTTTTGTTGTTGTTAGCTGATGTCTTTGTTCCATCTATATTCTGCACAGTGTAAATATTTAGTTCAAGGTTTTTGCATCATTTCCTTTATTGCTGTTGTTTTAGGGTTTACTAAGTTTTTTTGTCACAAGTGATTCAATGGCACATGACAAGTCTTTTTTGACTCGGGGTGTGGGGGGGGTTTAATCCACATTTTTCCCCATTCCAAATTAAGGTAAACAAACAGAATATAGGAATTGTCATATAATATCAATAATATCACATGTGAGTAAAATCCTGCTAAAGGTTATTGAAAAATCCAGGGTTACTACGTCATGAGGGAACTGCCAGAAATTCAAGATAGATTCTACAGAGGCTGTGTAATAAGGGATGCCATTAGTCAAATGGATCCTGGCTAACAGCATTAAATACCAGAAAGATGTGTTGTTGTGGTGGTTGTTGTGTATTATCAAGTTGGAACCTACTCATAGCTGACCCCCCTGCAGGTTTTCACAAGCAGTTAATCACAAAGATATTACTTATCTCTCTCCTATGGATTAGTTGGTGAATTTCAACCTTATACCTTTGCATTGACAGCACAAAGGTGTTCATCCCTGTGTGAATCACTGTGGATAACATCGAGAAGAATAGGAATTCCAGAATTTTGCTCACGCTAAATCTGTACATAGACCAAGAAGTAGTTGAACAAAACAAGGGCATTAAAGTATGGTTAAACTAAGAAAAAATGTGTATCAGGTTTTTATCATTTCTTTATACCGATTTAATATGTGCAATAAACAAGTAATTTAAGAAGCTGAACTACATAAAGAAGAATATGGCATCAAAATTGAAGGAAAATTTTACTGCCTGTGCCATGCAGATGATCTTGCTTACAGAAGGTGGTGAAGATTTAAAACACTGACTGCAGAAGATCAAATTTCAGGGAGCTCTGGTGGCTTAGTGACATGAAACTGTGCTGTTATCCTGAAGGCAAGTATTTTGAGCCCACCAGCTGCTCTGAGGGTGAAGAATGGGCAATCTCTTCCCGTGCAATTAACTGATTCTGAAAACTCACTGGCAGGTTAGCTATGGATTGGTTCCGACTCTACAGTACACAATAACAGCAACTGCAGAAGATAAAGACGAAAGTCTTCAATATGAGTCACATTTCAACATCAATAAAACTGAAACTCTCACCACTGAACCATTAGGCAACATCGAGATGATGGAGAAGGACTTGAAGCTGTCAAGGATTTCATTTTGCTTAGAATCTACCAGCTGATCTGTGAGAAAAAGATGAGCAATGTCTCATAGTATGACGTAAAGCCTCTGATAACTCACAGGATGGTCAGCTATGAGTTGGTTCAAGATCTATAGCACGAGAAAAAGTGAGAAAGAAAGAGAGAGAGGGCAAATCTGCTCTCAAGCGCCTCTTTAAGTGCTGAAGACAAAGGATGTCAATTTACAAACTAAGGTGTGCTTGGCCAAGCTATGGTATTTTTAATTGCTTTACATGCATGTGAAAGTTACACAATGAGTAAAAAGACTGAAGAAGATGTCTTTGAATTGTGTTACCGTCAAAGAGAATTTAATATAGTATGGACTATTAAAAGAATCAAGAAATATGTCTTGGATCAAGTGCAAACAGGACACCACTTAGAGGCAACGATTGCGATGTTGTCAAGAGGACAGTCCTTGAAAAATGACGTCATGCTGGGAAAAGGAAAGTGTCAGGGGAAAAGAGTAAGACCCTAATGAAGACGAAGATGGATTAACACAGTGAAAGCAGTAACGGGTTTGACGAGGGTGGCGATTATAGGGATGGGGCAGGATAGGGTAAGATTTCCTTCTGTTCTTCACAGGGTCACTGTGGGTCATAGTCAACTTCAGAGCACCTAACAACAATCATTAATTATGCAAAAACCTGTCTTTTAGTTTCTCATACTATGATTCTTGTGGCTTGAGTAGCTGGAATACTGGAATCTATGCCAGATATTTTAAATACCAGCAGCATCACCCATTGTGAACAGATTTCAGCAGAGTTTCCAGATTAAGGCAGGCTAGGAAACAGGACTCCAATCGTGATGCCCATGATTATTTGTATAGTCTTGCTTGTCGAAATATCTGCTCAGCATATAGGTTGAAAAGTTATGGAGAAAAAATACATCCCTAACACAGTCCTTGCTTGATTTAGAACTATGCAGTGTTTCTTTGCTCTAAACAGATTCTTGGTCTAGGTATAGCTTTCACATAACCACAATCAAGTGTTCTGGGATTCTCATTCTCATGCAGATGACACAATCTTGCTTGCCCAAACCGATGAGGACTTGAAGGATTTGTTTCAGAAGATCAAAGACTAACTGCCGCTTTCAAGATGGGTTGCATCTCAACATCAAGAAAAGAAAAATCCTCACTATTAGGAGAATAGCCAGCATCATAATAGATGGAGAAAAGACTGAAGTTCCATAATCAATACTTTTGGCACCAGCAGTCAAGAAATAGAAAGATGGGCTGCACTGGGAAATCTACTGTCAAGGACTTTTCCAGAGTGCTAAAGAGAAACAATATCAGTTTAGAGACTAAGGTGAATCTGAGCCAGGCCATGGTCTTCCCAATTGCTTGCTATGCATCTGAGAGCTGGACAATGGCTAAAGATGACAAAAGAAGATTTATGTCTTTGAGTTGTAGGGCTGGAGAATAGTATTGAACATGCCATGGACTGCCAAGAGAACAAATAAGCCTATGCTGAAGAAAGCAAAATCAGGATGGTGCTCCTTGGAGCCAAGGATAGTGAAACTCTATCTCATACACTTTAGGCAAGCCATCAGAGGAGGTCAATGTTTGGAGAAGGACATCATGCTTAGAAAGATGAAGGGTCATTGTAAAAGAGAAAGATCCTCGAAGAGATGGATTGATACAGTGGCTATAGGAATGAAGTCAAGGGTGTCGGAATGATGAGGTTGACCCATAATTCAAGAACTATTGTTTCATGGGGTTACTAGGAGTTGTAGTCAATGGCACACACAACCACAACTTTCAGTTCATAATGTTAGAGATTCAGCTAGAATTGGAATGGAAAAAAGTGAAAAAGTGCTGATGCAAATAAACTCTAGTCTCCATATATAAATATTTACCTGTTAGTGTTCACACCCAGAAGATGCTCCTTAAGCCATTGAGACCATGGTCACTAAGGGTCTTGGAAGTGATGCTTTTCCCAGATTTCTACTGTCATATGAACCAAGTCAATAGGGATTTTTATCACTGTCCTCAATATACTTTTTCCCCATCCCTCCTGCTGTGACTTCTTGAGTAAAGAGCTTTATGCTCATAGGGAAGTATACCACATCTCAGGGATCATGAGAACATTTTCTTTTATCAATATTTCTGGAGGAAAATAACCTGGGTTTATCGGTCATTAATATGTATCTCTCTGTACTCATTGCCGTCAAGTCAGAACCAACTCGTAACTGACCTTTCAATGGATTTTCAGAGACTACAAACTGCATTGGATGAAACTGCCCACCTTTCTCCTTCAAAGTTACTGATGTATTCAAACTTCCAGACACACCTTTGAATTAGCAATATAACTCTCTATGGACTACAACATATGGGATGGGAAAATAGAAAAAAATACCATTTTGTAAATGCAATGTAAAAATTGATTTGGATAAAGGTCATCAATCAGTGCCAGAGGCACTTTTAGAAAGGGCTAGGGCTACTTGTTAGAAAGTATTAGAAGCTGCTATCAGGAGGTATATTGGAGATTTGTTTGTTTGTTTTTACTGGGTTGCAAACTTCATGTATTTAATAGAACTCTTCTACTCTTATAGAAAGGCAAACTTCCCTTTTAAAATTTTGTTCTGGGATGGAGTGTTTTCTATTGCTGACTCTGTAGCCCTAGTGTGGTTCACTAGGAAGATGATTAGGATAGCTTGCTAAGAAGCCCAGTAAAACTAATTCTAAGAATATTTTATAATATGAAACATGTTGTGAGTACTTACCTTTCACAGCCACACGCAACCATGCTTGTTGCAGATAGTTTTAGGAGAAAATATGAGAGACGTACCACTGTCCGGTTTTATTCTAAAAGAAAAAGAAACAACTCAGGACAGATTTTCACAGTTGACCTGCCATGAGTTTTTTGAGGTTGTAAATTGTCTGGTAGGAGATTGCCCATAGTTCTCCCACAGGCATTGATAGAATCAAACCAACAGGGAGGTGCAGCACTTGGGTTAATAGCATAAGTTCCTACAGACTATGCCATCAGAACTCCATTGCTGCTATTGCTGTTAAGTGTCGTTGAGTCGAGTACGACTCATAGCCTCCCTAAGAACAAAAGATATGAACACTATTTTGTCCTGCACTATCCTCACACTTCCTGACACACAAGAGCCCACTGCAGCAGTCACTGTGTCAATTTACCTGGCATGATGGTCTGAATGTAAGGATTTAAAAAAATATAGTTATGCATTTTAATGTTATATTGAATTAGATAATCCTTCTAGTTTTTTTATAAGCCATTATGTTAATGTCTATTAATTTCTCACCAAGTGAACAGTTGCAAAGCAGGAAGTTGTGTACTCAGACTTAATCATATTTAGCTTCATTGCATGTCCTGGTGCAATGCATCCTATTAAAGTGCTTATCTTATTCACATTTTCCTGAACCTGTTTTATTTCTGAAATAAAATTTCAATGAGAGTCATAAAGATCTTAGATGTGATAATAAAATGGCTATACATAGTTCTTAGAATAATATCTACTTTATGAGCAACATAAGGATAAAATAAGATTATGTATTTTAAGTACTCAATATACTTCCTGACACATAGTAATTGCTCAGTAAATATTAGCTGCTATTATTTTTGGCATTGCTGATTTTACTTCCTTTGGAGAGTCCACTGTGTAAAAATGAGAGTCACTATGACGTAGGTAAAAGAAGCCATCAACAATTTAGAAAGATGGTAAATCAATGACTTCTATAATCCTTATTCACTGTCCAGGTCTCAGATTCATAGCAAGTGATCAGAAAGACTATGCCATGTCTCAGATGAACCTTAGTCCTCAAACTGACATCATTACTCTTCAATAATTTGGCTTTAACTGCATTTCACTGGTACATCTCCTTATTTCCTGACTGCTGGTACCAAGGTGTTAATTGTGGATCCAAACAAGATGAAGTTGTTGACAGTTTCAATCTCTTTTCTATCCATCATGATGTTGCCTATTGCTCCAGTGGTAGGAATCTTTGCTTTCTTGACATATATCTGCAATCCATACTGAAGGCTGCCATTCCTTGATCTTCTGTGACAAGTGCTTCAAATTCTCCTTACTTTGAGCAAACAAGGTTGTGTTATCTGCATACACCGGTGATGGATGATTCTCTCTCCAATCCTGATGCCACATTCCTCTTCAAAGAATCTAACTTCTCAAATAATTTACTCAGCCTGCAGATTAAATAGGTATGGAAAGATAATATAACCCTGACACACTCTCTTCTTAATTTTAAACCCTGCTCTTTGATTGATGCCTTTCAGCTGTGGTGTTGGAGAAAAGCACTGAATATCCCATGGATGGCCAAAAGAAAAAAAAAATATGTCTTAGAGAGGGTGCAGCTGGAGCGCTATTTCAGAGGCAAGAATGATGAGGCTTTGCCTCATATACTTTGGACATGATGCTAGGAAGAGTCGAGGGTCAGCAAAGGAGAGGAAGACCTTCAACCAGGTGGATTGATGCAGATGGGTTCTTGTGTGTCAGAAAGTGTGAGGATGGCACAGAATAGAACAGGGTTCAGATCTTTTTCTCATAGGGTCGCTATAAGTCATACTCGACTCAACAGCATCTAGCAACAACATATCAATGACTAAGAAGAACTGTAACATGAACAGAAGTATGCACTCCTATGCTGACTGGAACACTACTCACAATAACAAAGAGATGAAAGCAGCCCAACCACCCAAAAACAATTGAATGAGTAGAGAAACTATGAGACATTCATGTAATGGAATATTATGAAGCATTGAAAAACAACGAACTTGTACAACCCTAAACAATATGGATGAGTCTGGAAGAAATTATGCTGAGTGAAATATCTCAGTCATAAAAGGACAAATACTGCATAAGGCCACTTGTTGTAATAATAGGATTGATATGGGGCAGGAGGAAGTGGGAAAAGAATGAATAGCTAATAAAGACTGCACTGGAATGGGTGAAAAGAGCAATATGAAAGAAATGGACAATTAGCAATTATGTATATAGCAAGAACATGAAACAGAACAACCATTAGAAAGGATTTTGAGAGAAGGTTGTTGTTGTTGTTGTTTGGTGCCCTCGAGTCGTAGTTGACTCATAGCGACCCTATGAATGAAAGGCCTGAGCTCTGTTCATACATAGAGTTTCCGGAGGCAAGCCATTTTGGAAGTGGATACCGCTCCTGCTTCCAGGCTTGATTTAGTCAGGAAGCTCCAGCAAACACTGTCCACCATGAGTACCCATTACTACGACTGGCACATCACTGTCACAGTGTTCAGTGTCACAGCAACCACGAGTTACCTCTGTACAGCAACGCACAGACCAGTGCTATACCACCTAGACGAATGTTTGACAGGAAAACAATTTGAACCTGGCCGAGGGCCACAGAGGAAAATCACCCACCTTCGGGTTGGTAGCATAGCTTCCTTTCCACTAGGCCAACGTAGCTCTCTCTTGGTCGTCGTCATTGTTATTGTTGTTTGATGCCATCGAGTAGTAGACGACTCATAGTGACCCTATGAATGAACAGCATGAGCACTGTTCGTACATAGAGTTTCCTCAGGCAAGCCATTTCGGAAGTGGATGCAGCTCCTGCTTCCAGGCTTGTTTTAGTCGGGAAACTCTAGCCAACACTGTTCACCATGGGTCAGCAACACACAGACCACCAGCGCATTGAGAGAGAGGGAGGGAAAAAAAAATCTGCATGAATAAATGAAAGTCAATCTCTTGGTAAACCTTCACTAAAATTAAAAATAATAGAGGGAGCTGTAAATCAGGTTATCTGGTTCCAACACCTAATTTTTCTACTTGTTATTGTGCTGTTGTAGAATTGATTTCAATAGAATGATATTTAACCAAATTACATTTGGTCCAAATTACTACACCACCTTTGTGATTGTTCGCTGTTTGAATCCGTTGTTGTGGCTATTAGGAACGCCTTCTAGGGACTCTCTAGAAGAATCTTGTGTTGTCATCCATAAGTATTTCAGTGAACAAATTTAGAAGTGCCCCATGCTCTTCTTCCTAAAATCTGGAAGTTCTACTGAGATCTGTCCCTAACTATTATTCAAAAAATGTCTTGAACTTTCTGTTAGGGGAGAGTTGCCCTTTCTTAAGATCTACTTGAGCTATCCCCATGTGTAAAATGAGTATACTAACAATTCTTATCTTGGATGTTTCTCTTCTCAGGACCTGGCACTTGGACTGTACTGAAGCAATGATTAAGGAGCTATTCTGTGGTAGATAAAGGTTGGACTCTGGGCTATCTGGGGAAATCCTGACTCCTCTAAGAGTGTGACCTGGAACAAGTAATCTAATCTTACCTCTGTTTCCTCTTTGTAAAATAAGGAAAATAAAGAATACTTTTAATACTAACTAAAAAGTTAAGATTTTCCCAGAGAAGAGGTTAAGAAAATGTGGGTAAGGCATTTTGTGACAGAAACAAACATTTGAGGTATTTTTTTGTTCTCAGAAGTCTCTAAACAGCTGAATGCATGTCACCAACATTCACATTTTCAGTAGCAGTGTGATGCAATAGATTATCACTAGATGTAACTCCAGACTATTCAAATAAATCAGTTAACCACTTGGAGTTGATCTCTCTAGAAAGCAAAAACAATATGAACCCTCCTTACCTGTCAAAAGTTGTGTTAAATAAGGTAGATTACATATTAAAATTCAGTATTAATTCAATATAGATTGACAGTCATCATAGCTACTATGTATAAGAATACTAACTGAAGCCCCTAACTGTGGTGTTGGTGTAGTGCATAGAAACTTGTGACGCTAATCAAAAGTGCACCTTACTGGTAGTTTAAATCAACCAGTGGTTCCAAGGAGAAAGAGATAGCTTATCTGCTCTTAACACAAATTACAACTTCAGAAATGCAACATACATAGGGTAAGCCGGATTCTGACTACCTGATAATGAGACCTTCTTGAAGTTTATCCAGAGGAAGGATGGGAACACAAAAATAATTATTTGCATTAAATATCAATGATATTCAGGTGGAAAACAGAATAAGGCACAGCATGGGCACAAAGGAGAGATCTTTGTCTTTGAAGTTACATCATTGTTCTTTTGCTATTTAAAGAGGTTCGTAGAAGATGATTTTCTGAATGTATTTTTTTTATTTTTGCTTCCATCTTTTAAATTTTTTTATGTTAGTTTGCACATAAAATTCACATACATTGTGTTTCACACCATCCTTCATTCACATTGTGTTTCATACAATCATTCTCATTCATTGTATTTTTAATACTTTATTTTTTTATTAATTTCAATGAATGTCTACAGAGATTTTGGAATTCCATTAATTCATTGTTGAATTTTTCTCCGCCCCCCCTTCACTCCTTTCCTTGAAAAGCAAAAGAAAGACTCCTTCATTGTTACACAATCCCCCCACCCCAAATATACTCCACCCTGAAACCCTCATTCCAGACTCTTATGATAATCATAATGCCCTAAAATATATTACTTTTAAACAATTCTCTCCCTCATCGGCTTCAATGCAGTAAACATAATTTATCCAGTTTTTCTCAGTCTTACCCCCACCCTGATGTCAGCCTCATTCTACAACAGTGGCACTATGTAGTTTTTGTCCTTTTGTGACTGAGATATTTCACTCAGCATAATGTCCTCCAGGGTCACCCATTTTGAATAATATTGCATGAGTTCCTTGTTTTTCAATGCAGTATAATATTCCATTGTGTGGATATACCACAGCTTCTCTATCCATTCGTTTGTTGATGGATACTTAGGTTGTTTCCAGCTCCTTGCTATTGTGAACAAAGCCTCGATAAACATGGGTGTGCATACATCTGCTTGGATGGCAGTTTTGGCCTCTTTAGGGTATATTCCCAGTGGTGGAATTGCTGGGTCAAATGGTATCTCTATTTGCAACTTTTTGAGAAAGCTCCACACTGCTTTCCACAGTGGTTGCATCATTTTACACTCTCACCAACAGTGAATAAGGGTTCTAGTTTCTCCACAACCTCGCCAGCATTTGTTGCTTGCTGTTCTGTTAAATTTTGCTAGTCTTACTGGGGTGAGATGATATCTCATAGTTGTCTTGATTTGCATCTCTCTTAGAGCTAGGGGTTTTGAACATTTCTTCATGTGCTTGTTAGTCATCTGAATGTCTTCTTTGGTGAAGTGTCTGTTCATATCCTGTGCCCATTTTTCTATTGGATTATTTACCTTTATCTTGTTGTGGTGCTCAAGTATTTTATAAATTCTAGATATAAGTCCTTGATCTGATATGTTATTACCAAATAACAGTCTGTGGCTTCCCTTTTTTCCCAGTTGGAGAAGTTTTTGGATGCGCACAGGGATTTGATTCTGAGAAGGTCACATCATCTATTTTAAGTTCTCCTGGTTGTAAATTTTTCAGGTATTTTATAAAATTAATCACCATTGAACTATGCCCACATCACCCTGTTTTTCCAGATCCCCACTTGATCTTTCTCATTTCCTTTACCCCTCCTCCCTCCATCCACCAAACTGTGACCTTTTGATTTCCCTCTTGCCCATTCTCATCCCTCTACTTCAATCCTTTCTATCTTTGGGTCCTTATGCATGTTTTACTAGTTATCCTTCTATTTTTACAATAATAGTCTCATGCAGTTCCATACTACCTTGTTGCCTTCTCTGTTATTCTGTTTTGTTATACATGGGTTTTTCAGAGGCCTGCTATTTCAGAAGTGGATGGCCAATCCTTCTTCCTAGTCTGTCTTAATCTGAATGTGCAGATTTAGAGGAGTATCTGACAGACAAGCAATTTATAAAACAGTGAATGATAAATCCCGCATTGTGGAATTAACCATTAGTTACAGTCTTATGCAGTATTTGTCCTTATGAAACTGGGTTAGTTCACTAATATGCTCTCCAGTCTCTCCCAAGTTATGTAGTAATTTCCAAAATTGTGGCTACTGAGTGTTGTGTGTTGCTGTTGTTAAGTGCCATCGAGTCACAGGCAACTCATAGCGATCCTATGAAGGAGAGTCTTCGACGCTTGGGGCCTTTCATCCTGTCTCCAGGTATATAGGGTTTCCAGAGGTAAGCTATTATGGAAGTGGATGCCATTCCTCCTTCTACTAGGTGAATGTTCCACGTTTTCTCAATCCTGAATGTTAATTTTTACTTAGATCTGTTAATTATAGATCCAAGTAAAACGAAACCTTCAACAAATTCAATATTTTCTCCCCTTATTTGGATATTCCTTTTTGATCCAGTCATGAGATTTTTAAAAAAATTGTTGAGATTTAATACATGTAAGGCTATAATTTAAGCTTCATTGATAAGTGAACTATGTCTTCTACATTTTTTACAAGCAAGGATGTGTAACTTGCATATTGCATAAGGGTTTTTTGTGCAATCCTGAAAACAAAAGACTATACTGGTACATTTCTAGTTTGGGAAAATTCCTTATTCTGTGACACTGAAGAGGAAGAAGTATTTAAGGCAGATCCTTTTTATCAGTAGAAAAGTGGCTGGGAAGGAGAATAGAAACAATTGGAGAGAAACCAGATGAGCTGCTGAACTCTGCCAGTCAGCATCATTGTTCAAGAACAAGGAGTGCCTAGAGTGAACAAATAGACAATTGAATACAGAAAATTGCAGAGAAGAAATACTATTCAAATGTCTACAGCTTCCCTCTCTACATGCATGTTCTCTTCACAAACATATATCTTTAACTAATCATGTTCATGAGAGATGTGAACTCGCTACTGGGAATAACATTCTCCATAATGACCTGGATATGAGAAGTTTCACTTTGAAAGAGTCTGTTCCTTCCTCTATTTTGCAGAATGCCTAGGATAAGAGTCTGCAATTCTTTTGCTCTGTCTCAGACTTTTGGAAAGTATTAGTAGGAAAGTCAATTGAAAAACTAAGCTGATTTAAAAATAAATAAGCAACAGCAACTAAAACAAACAATGACACTGAAAAACACTTAATTTCTGGGAAAGCTAGAATTATTTGGAATAGATATGGCTCAGTATGGCATCCACTTCCTAAACAACATGCCTCTGGAAACCCTATGAGCTTTGATAAATGTCGATAATTGTAGAGGCCTTTTGTTCATAGGGTCACTACGAGTCTTTCTTGACTTGAAGGCAATCAACAACAACAACAGTAACTAACTGAGAACATAGAATTTGTATGAGGCCAAGTGACTTGAGTATCTCCAACTATGAGTTATGTAATCTTAGGATAAATTATAGGGGTTTCTAAGACTTAAATTATGTCTTGGGCAAGTTGCTGTTATGTGCAATGGAGTGGCATGCAACTCATAACGACCCTATGCACAGCATCTCTGAAGCTTGTCCTGTCTTGAGCCAGTCTCACTGACTTACTTAGTATCTACAGACTCCATTTTCCTATCATTCATGCAGGATAATAATAGTACATACACCCCTCATAGAGATGCTATGAAGACGAAATGAATTCTGCCATCAAAAAATATTAGCTAGTACCATTATTTTAATCATTGTTATACCCTCAGAATTGTTTCAGACTCAAATCAAACATTTCTAGAATATTTTTTTAAGAAAATAGTTTCCTTTTTAAACTTCATGCTACTGTTCATTGCCATCAAGCTGGAACTAACTCAGAGCTGATCCTCCAGTAGATTTTCAAAGGCTATACATCACACAGTAAGAGATTGTCCCCAGAGAAACACCACCTTTGGTTAGTAGAATAATTCCCTATGGATCATGGCCACAAGAGCTCACTTAACTAACTCAGCATCAATTAAGTTGACATTCTGGAAAAATGTTCCATGCTAAACTTTCCAGGATTAGAATTCTTTTTATATAAACCCAATGAATTCTCTCACAAGAAGGTGGGAGGTCTCTGTGAAACCTATATGAAAATTTGACCATCAAGAAAACAAGGATTTTATCCAAGAACATTGTCATTAACAGCTGTGTGACCTAGGCCTCTTATCAACCCTTCTCTTCAAATCCTCATGGAATCTTTTCTATTCCTTTATATATACCCCATTTATTAACCTCTGCTATCCTAGTGATTTCCCTCCCTTTGTCTTAATACACCTCGTTTTTTCCTTTCCTCCCCCTCTTTTGAACATTTATACACATCTTGCTCAATTATCCTATTATACTCACAATAGTTGTCTTACGCAGTATTTTTCTTTATGTTGTTGTTGTTTGTTTTTATGGGCTGCCAAGTTACCTCTGACTCATAGTGACCCTATGTACAACAGCTCTGACCCCTTCTCTATCCTGAGCCAACCTTATTGTTTCTGACACACCTACCTCCCCCCCTACCCCAGTCACTGAGTCAATATCTCTTTGAGGGTCTTCCTCTCTTGTCCTGTCCCTCAAACCTCCCCAAGCATGATGTCCTTCTTCAAGGACTTGTCCCTCCTTGCAAAATGCTCAAAGTATGTCAGACAAAGTTTCAAAATCCTTGCCTCCAAGAAACAGCCTGGTTTCACCCTCTCCAGGACAAACCTGTTTGTTCTCTTAGCAGTCCATGGTATATTTCTTATGAGATTGCATTTTTTTCAGTCAACACTGCATTATTTCTGTATAACACTCTCCAGTTTCTTCCATGTTATGCAATGTTTTCCAAAATTGTTCCTTAGTGCTGCACAGTATCTTATTATGTGACCGTAGCACAGTTTTTCGATCCATTAATTTCTTGATGGCATTTGGGCTGTTTCCAGTTTAATGTTACTGTGAATAACGCTGTTAGGAATGTAAGTGTACATATATAAGCTAATTCATGTTTCTTTTCTGATTTCCATGAGATCTATTCCTAGCAGTGGAATCACTAGGTCATAGGAGAATTTTTTATGTTCAAATTTTTTGAGAAATACCAAACTGCCTTCCATCGTGAATGTACCATTTTACAATCCCATCATTAGTGCATAAGAATTCCAATCTTGGAGACAGTTTTGAAAGAATTGTCTCTTCTCCCAGATCTGCAATAAAATGCTTTGAATATTGGAAGAAAGAGAGAACACAGTCTCTCTGTATCCTCTAAAATATTTGTTGTTTTCTGTGTTGTTAAATTTTGCTACTACTACTACTTCTGTTGCTGGGGTGAAAAGGTATCTCATTATCTTGATTTACATCTCTCTGATTGTTAATGATTTCGAACATTTCTGGCTATTGTATGTGTTCTTGTTTTTCTAGTTTCCTTTTCCATGCTTTCTTTGTGGCTATAGATAAATCCAACTGATATTTTTTATGTTGATCTTGTAACCTGATAATCTACCAAGTTGTTCATGAAGGACAAAGTTTGTTTCCTCTAAAAGTTTATTAGTTTATAAAATAGGGTTTTTTAAGCAGGGGAGGGGAAATAAGTAGAAAAGCAGAGGTTAGTAAATGTATGTGTGTGTGTGCATCTGTGCGCGCACCCTCGCATATGCCCAAGTGTGTGAAGGAGTAAGATTCAACATGTACTTGAAGAGAAGGTATGATAATAGGCATGTTGTTGTTTTTAGGTGCCATTGAGTTCAGTATGATCCATAGCAACCCTATGAACAACAGATCTGAATTCTATCCTATTCTGCACCATCCTCACACTTCTGACACACTAGAGTCCATTGTGACAGTCACTGTGTCAGTTTCAAGGAATAGCCTTTCCTAACAACATGCCAAAAGTATGTGAAGTGAAGCTTTATCATCTTTGCCTCCAAGGAGTGCTCCAAGGAGCACTATGGCTGAACTTTCTCTAAAATATATTTGTTTGTTCTTTTGACAGTTCGTGGATGTTCAGTGCTTTTGTCCAACACCATAGCTCAAACACATCAATTATTCTTCTGTTATCCTTATTCATTCTCCAGCTTTGAGATGCATAGCAAGTCTTTCCAATCACTCTTTCTGATAATAGGCATAGATTGTTGTTGCTGTTATTGTTATGATGTGTCATTGAGTCATTTGCGACTCATAGCGACCCTATGTACAATAGCCCTAAACCCTGCTCTATCCTGTGCCAATTGCATGGCCTCTGACACACCCATCCCAATTACTCCAGTCACTGAATCAATCCACCTCATAGAGGGTCTTCCCCTCCTGCACTGTCCCTCCACCAAGCATGATGTCCCTTTCCAAGGACCTGTCTCTCCTTAAAACATGTCCAAAGTATGTCAGACGAAGCCCCAGAATCCTTGCCTCCAAGGAGTAGCCTGGTTTAACCCTCTCCAGGATGAATCTGTTTGTTTTCTTGGCAGTCCATGGTATATTCAATACTCTTCTCCAGCACCACAGCTCAAAGGCATCAATTCTCCTTCTATCCTCATTCACTGTCCAATTCTCTGATGTATAGCACATAATTGTGAATGCTATAGCCTGGATCAGGCGCTCCTTAGTCTTCAGAGAGACACCGTTGCTCTTGAGTACTTTAGAGAGGTCCCTAATAGCGGACTTTCCCATTGCAATATGTTTTTTTACTTCCTGGCTGCTAGTGCCATGAGTGTTGACCGTGGAGCCGAGCAAACTGAAGCTATGAACAATCTCAATCTCTTCACCATCCATCCTGATGCTACCAATCTATTAATCTTTAGGCATAGATTAATATAAATAAATCATATAAAACATGTTGCTGTCTTTGTTCTGTGCTGTCAAATTGAGCATGACTCATAGCGACCCTATGAACAAAAAGACCTGATCCTTGTTCTATACCTATCATCATTTCTCTATGTTCATAGAATTTCCAGAGGCATGTGGTTTAGGAAATGGACTCCACTCCTGCTTCCCAACCTGAATCAATCTGGGAGCTCCACCAAACACTATCCACAAATGGTAACCATTATGGCATTTGACACACCAGTGGCACAGCGTTTAGCATCACAGCAACCTCAGATTACTTCATTACAGCAAATAGACAGACCAGTGCTGTAACACTTAGAAGAATGTTCATCCAAAATGCAATTAATACCAGCTGATTTTAAGCACACAGACTCACCTACTAGGTCCTGATTGGCTCTAAACAAGAGGTTTCTAGCCCATGGCTCATTGTTAGCTAAAGCCAGCAAATCTAATCAGCTTACACACAGTTGTGAACAAAATGAAAACAACACAACAGTCCACAGCTGACCTTTAACCAAAACAAGAAGAACCCACTTTCCAAAATCCAACCGCTTCTTACATGAACCTCCAAACTGGAAACTCAATCACTTTTAAATTCAAGGTTCAGGCTGACTCTAAACCAAGAGGCTTCCAGCACACAACTTTTTGTTAGCTAAATCTAGCAAATCAAATTAACTCACACCTGGTTTTGAATGGAAAAACTCTTGACTCTCACCAAGACAAGAGAAACCAACCACCTTCTAGGTATGAATTATTTTCTAAAACACAATGTTTATGAATGATTTTAAGCAAACCAAGTTTCTTTAAGAAAGAAACCGAATAAAGAGAGGTAAAATAAGAGCAACCAACATTGTGTTAAGTAGAGTTCTTTGAATCAAAATCACAAGAAACCATGTAATTCAATGGAATTAAGCTTGGAAATATTATCTACATAAAATGGTGATCATTCTTTAAAAATTTGCTAACTTGACAAAACAGTTTGTTTAGAAGCAAACTTTGCAAAGCAGCTTTTCTGTTTTGAGAATTCATTCACAGTATTTCAAAAAAGGATATGCCCTGACTCAAGTCATTGGCAAATGTTTTGGCTCATTCTAACAATCCTCAGAGAAATTTATTTTGCTCAACAGCTGGTTTCAAGGCTGGCTTTTAATGACCCCATCCCAGCTCTCTGCATCTGACTTCTATGAAAAGGGGACGTAACGAATTAGATGGGTAATTTCAGAAAAATACAGCTTGTGACACCTATCTTCACACACAAAAAAACCTAATACACACACACACACACACACACACACACACACACTAGAACATTTGAGCATTCCCAGAAAATATAGCTAAACTGCTAATGTTATACTTTTGTCTCATACTTGGAAACTTGTTGATACTTTATTTTTATTGTTTAATTTTCAATTATGTAGAAATATGTGAAGCTTATAGCAGAAAAACTGCATTTGAAATGATATGATTTACATAGAAAAATTACATTTGAGCATATTTGCAGATAGAGCCTAACCATATTGCAAATAGACAAAATAGCAATTAAATATGACCTAAAAGGGAGTCAACTTTTTGTGTCATATAATGCAAAAACAAAAGCCTAACTTATTAATGGTCCATTTGCAGGGGAAAGGGCTTTTATGACCTAGGAACTAAGAGAATGATGTTTCTGCTAAACAAAATTATCTCAGCTATAATGGGAGTGTAGTTGTTAGTGCTGGAAGAGGGGTCAATAAGAAGATGCAACATTTCTCCACTCATTGGTCATCTGCATTGGAATCATCCTGAAATGTTTTGTAAAACTGCCATTTCACAGTGTTTTCATTATTGTCACTGTGTAATATCTTTTGTTTGTTTTGTGTGTAATATGTTTTGATAGTGGGAAATGATTATGCTCTCATTCTGTTGGGTTTTTTTGGCCAAGATTGCAGCGCCACTGACACACATAAATTGCAGTGTTCAATGTAGCATAATTAACACCTGTCAAAAGGTATAAGAACTTGTGTCTACAAACATTGTGGATAAACAAAATGTAATATATAAATGCAATGGAATATATAACACTGTCATAAAGAGACATGAAGTCCTAAAATATGTCACAATATAGATGAACCTTGAAAACATTAAGTCAATTACCAGAGTGCTTCTCAAAGGCAAGAATGGGGAGACTGTCTCACACACTTTGAGCATGTTGTCAGGAAGAGCCAGTCCCTAGGAAAGGACACCATGTTTTGAAAGGTAGAGGATACAAGAAAGAGCAGAATGCCCTTTAATGAGATGAATTGAGTGACTACAACAATGGATTTAAACACAACTGAGTGCATGACGACGACACTGGATCAGGCAGAGTTTTGGTCTACTGTACATTTTGACCGTAGCTAACAGCAATTATAGCACCTTCTTAGTAATACGAAATCCACATGATATTGGTAAATATATACAGATTCAGGTTTAACAGTGATTACCAGGGAGAGTTGTTTTGTTTTTGTTATGTACCTTTGAGTTGGAATTGACTCATAGTTGATCCTGCAGCAGGTTTTCATAGTAAATTAATAATAAATTAAATTCATAACAGATATAAAATGTATATTTATAATTTATATTAATATTAAATATTTATATAAACTTAATAATACATTTCATAGTAAATTGCATAAGAAGAGATTTTGCCCATCTTTCTCCCGTGGAGCTGCTTATGGATTTGAACCACATGCCTTTGTGTTAGCAGCACAACTCCTTACCACTAAGTAACCAGAATCCCCTACCAGGGACAGAAGGGACAGAAAATGGAGATAATTGTCATTTATTGATTCTCTATTTGTGAGATTGAAGAATTTGGCAAAAGAGATTAGTGATAGCTGTACAATATGATTAGTGTAATTGAACTCACTGAGTAGTATATGTGAAAATATTGATTTGCAAACATGGTGTTATTTCTATTTTTGTATTAATTGTAAAGTGCAGATTCCAAGAAGTTACAATTGTTATTTGCTGTCAAGTCGTCTGTGACTCATAGCAACCCTATGTACAATAGCCCTAAACCCTGCTCTATCCTGTGCCAATCTTATTGTCTCTGACACACGCATCCCATTACCTCAGTCACTGATCAGTCCATTTCATCAAGGGTTTTCTTCTCCTGTACTGGCCCTCCACCCTCCCAAGCACTTTGTCCCTCTCCAAGGAGTTGCCATGGATCTACAAAATCTTTGTGGCTAAATTTCTGAGAATTTACTATTTTCATTAGCTCCTGGGTAATTCTTGTGAAAATAGAAATTTGAGGAACGAGATTTCAAAATACATAATCACATTTGAAACTCTGCTCTTTATTGTACAGCTCAGAGAAAGTGAAAATTAGTGTATCCTTCATTATCTTCCATTTTTTTCCCTTGTAATTATTTCTGTAGATTTTAAAATACGCTTATCAGTTAACGCAAGAGTTCTATTCACAGTAATTTAACCAAAGGCAGAGTTAAAAGTAAGATGTGCAATCAGAACAACTATGAGATATCATCTTACCCCAGTAAGACTAGCAAAATATAACAGAACAGCAAGAAACAAATCTTGGCAAGGTTGTGGAGAAACTGGAACCCTTATTCACTGTTGGTGGAAGTGTAAAATGGTGCAACCACTGTGGAAGGCGGTGTGGCGCTTTCTCAGAAAGTTGCCAACAGAGGTACCATTTGACCCAGCAATTCCACTTCTTGGAATATACCCCAAAGAGACCATAGCTGCCACCGAAGCAGGTGTATTCACAGCCATGTTTATTGTGGCTTTGTTCATGGTAGCAAGGAGTTGGAAAGAACCTAAGTGCCTATCAACAAATGAATGGATAGAGAAGCTGTGGTATATTCACACAATGGAATACTAAACTGCATTGAAAAACAATGAACTAAAAAAGAAAAACAAGAAACTTATGCAATATAATTCAAAATGGGTGACCCTGGAGGACATTATGCTGAGTGAAGTATCTCAGTTACACAGGGACAAATACTGCATAGTGCCACTGTTGTAAAACAGCACTGACATCGGGGTTGGGGGGAGCCTGAGAAAGATGGATTTAATAATGTATACTGCATTGAAACAGATGAGGGAGAAGATTGTTTAAAAGGGATATGTGATTAGATATTATTGTCATGATAGGAGTCCAGAACGAAGACTACATAGTGCAGTGGACCTTGGGGGAGGGATTCTAAAACAATGAAAGAATTTTTCCTTTACTTTTCAAAGAAAAGAGTGTACTGGGGAAGGAGGAGGGGTGAAAGGGGAAGAATGAATGAATGGAAATCCAAAGTCTGTAAATTTTCATTGACATTAATAATTAAAAAATTTAAAAAAAGAAAGAAATACGTGCAAAAAGGCTGCACTTTCTTTCTTTTTCCCCCCTTGGTTTTTTTTTTTTTTATACTTTAATTTTGTTGTTGTTGATTGCCGTCAAGTCAAGCAAGACTCATAGCAAGCCTATGAGTAAAAGGCCTGAAACCTTTCTATAACTGGCTACATTTGTCAAAGTTCATAGAGTTTCTGGAAGCATGTTGTTTAGGAAGTGGATGCCACTTGTAAACTGAGCAGATGATTTGTGAAGCTGGATTACATGGAGAAAACAGTATCATGATACCAGGAAGAATCTTTAACAATCTGCAATATACAAAGGATATAACCTTACTTGCTGAAAGTGAAGTGAACTTAGAGAACCTGCTCATGAAGACCAAGGACTTTGATATAGATTATATCTGAACACAAAGAAAACATAATTCCTTACAACTGGATTAATAAAGAACATCATAATAAATGGTGATGAAAGTAAAGTTATTAAAGGTTTTTTTGGGAGGGGGGAACCCAAAACTCATAACCTTAGAACTCATTGCTGCCACATTGGAACTAACTTGTTGCTGACCCTCCAACTGATTGCTGACCCTCAAGCAGGTTTTTGGAGGTGGTAAATCTTACCAGAAGATATTATTAATTTTACAGTACATTCCTGCTGTATTAGTACTTACAGTCTGTGTATACGATGAGTAAGCACAGGAAAGTAAAAACCAAAAACAAACAAACCCAAAAACAGTAGATATGTGACGACTTTCAAAAGAACCTTATAAAGACAGCAACAGGAATAATCTCAGAAAAACTGAGATTGTGCCGATATCCTGGACAATAAATGTTGCTGCCTAAATACATGATGTTGAAGACTTGGTTCCAATCTGATAGTCATGAATTTTCTTCCTGTTTAGTTATTCTGTCTCATCTCGGATTTTTCACAAGTTATCCCCATGTAAGACCAAGCTTCTTCCCTTGTTTCTACAGAAATGTAGCATTATTTTTCTCTCTTTCCTAGGAAGTTTTTAGCCATAAGAATCTGACTTAGCCAGATTCCAACCCAATGCCTGGATCAAGGTGGAGAATTGTTTACCTTCTTCAGGCCAGCTAATACACATTGCCAGTTTCTGGTCATTGGAGCTACAGTGAAGTGGCCAGTCTGTCTGCCGTGGACTGCGTAGAATTCTCATAATTTTAACTCCAAAAGACTCATTACTGAAAATTTGGATCAAATAGTATACTGTTAATTTCATCCCAGATAAAGAATTCTTAAAAGGCATAGTTCTCAACACAGGCATTCTTTGCTTAGTTATTATTTTGTTTTAAGGAGACTTGAGGGAGTATTTTCAGTTAAGGTTTAAAAATTATTTTAGAGAAATAGTTTTGGGTGTTCATCCAGTCTATGACTCCACAAACTTTTAAAATTTGAATATTGGTTCTACATTTCTCCCTTTTTGATCAAAGATTCCTCTATAGGAGACTCTTCAGTCAAGACTTTCAGTAATTCTGGCCAGGTGTCAACCAATTGTTTATGGACGTGCATCCTATTTCTTCCCTCTAATCCTCATTCTCCTCTCTGTCACTTCAAACAAGTAAATCAATTACTTTGATGGCTGTTTGCAAGCTCTTTTAAAAAAAATTTTTTTTTGTATTTTGTGTATGTATACCATCAAATCGGATCTGCCTGGTACAGGAAGAGATTGCTCCTCCTTCTCCAGAAGGGCATCTGGTGGATTCAAACCACATCCCTCTGGGATTGCAGTGCCGCTTCTTGCCATTAGGCCACCCGAGCTCCCAAGCACTACACAATGCACTCTCATTCACCTTGAAATCATAAATGGCTCATGTTGTTGTTGTTGTTGTTGTGTGCTGTCGAATCACTTGCGACTCATAGTGACCCTATGTATAATAGCTCTTAAGCCTGCCCTGTCCTGAGCTAGTCTCATTGATTCAGACACACATACTCCTATTGCCCCAGTTACTGTATGAATTCATCTCATCTGGGGTCTTCCTCTCCTGCACTGTCTTTCCACCCTTCCGAGCATAATGTCCTTCTCCAAG
>NW_006399762.1:22549372-22553895 GCF_000299155.1 Elephantulus edwardii
AGAAGGGTGCAACAATGAATGAATGGAATCCCAAAATCTCTGTAGATGTTCATTGAAATGAAAAATAAACAACCTAAATTAAAAAAAAAAGAATAGTTGAGTCAGTAAAGAAGATTAAACTAATTAAGTAGTTAAATTATTTAAAAAATTTGCATGGGGCATTGTTCTCTCTAAAGACTTCTCCATGTGTAGTCAGTTTCAAGGACAAAAACTCCACAGATCAATCTAGAAAGTATGTTTTAAAGTAAGTCAGCAATTTCTGAATTGTTTTTCAGGAAACACTACATGCCTCCCAGTGATTATGTAAACAATTCATCTGGTCCTTTTTCCACAGCAGTGTATAATAATTACTAATCAACTACTAGGATATAAGAATCTATGAAATTGTGGTTCCTTTTTTCTTGAATATACGTCTGACTCTCCGGTGGACTAGTGGTGAGAAGCAGAGTTGCCTACTGGAAGACATATGGTTTAAATCCACCAAAGGGGGCTCTCCTCCTATAAGATTTACTGCCTCTGAAAATCTGCTGCAGGGGCAGGCATGAGTTGTTTCCAATCTGATGGCACACAACAACAGAAGCAAATACTCAGAAATGTGATCCAACTTACAAATGCATTTTAAGTGATCTTCATCTTGTTGATATTGCTGATTTAATATCTTTTGTTTGTTTATTTGTACACATCTTTGTTGCTAGTTGCCATTGAGTCAATTCTGACTCAAAGTGACTGAACAGAGTAAAACTATGATTCGTGGAGTTTTCAAAGCTCTTGTCTTTTGGAAGCTGAACACTAGAACTGTCCTCAGACGCATCTCTGGGTGAGTACTAATAACCAAGCTTTCAGTTAGTGGTCTAACACTTAACCATCCCAAAGATTGAGGCTGTGTTGCCTTGTGGTTGTTATTTTTATAATTGCCACTGAGTTGAATGAACCACATTCTGAACGTTGCGCTGGCCTACGCCATCCTCATCATCTCTGATATACTTAAGCCATTGCTACAATCACTGTGTCAGTCTACCTTGTTGAAGGACTTCCTCTCTTCTGATGACTTTCCATTCTTCCAAGCATGAAATCTTTTTCTGAGGACCGACCCTTCCTAACAAAATGCTCAAAGTATATGAGATGATGTTTTGTCTCCTTACCTCTAAAGAGCGCTGTGATTGCACTTACTCCAAGACATATTTGTTGATAGTACTTAGGGTTTTCTTCTTCTTTTTTTTCTTTTTTAAAGAACTATCTCTCCAGGTGATTGGATAGATGATTCATTTTCGACTTTGATTGGACTTTAGAATCACTGGAGAGCTTAAAAAACTAAAAGAGAGAAGACCCCGGATAGTCATAAAGCAATAGTGTCGGAATCTTTGGGGTGAGATGTTTTCATGATCTCTCTAACACAAAGTTTTGAAGAGAGTTGGAGATGATAGCTTGATCTGGGCTACTTAGGTGCACACAAACTAGCTGGTACCTTGTTAAATGCAGTTTCAGATGCAGGAGACCTATAGTGGGCCTTCCTGGAGTACTTTTTAACAAGCTCCCAGGTAATGCACTGCTGGTCCTTCCTTAGGCCTCATTCAGAAAAGCAAAGCTCCAAGTTCTTTTCAAGTCTTACAGTCTGAAATTCTCTGTTTTTCTTCATTTTTCAGGAATTTTAACCTTAGGTGTAGATGCCAAATGGGAAAATGAGTCTAGTCGTAAGCTTTCTTTTCCCACTTCAGCTTATATTATTTAGAAAGCAACCATTGACAACTAGTGTCCTGCAAAGAGATGAAGTTGTTAGCTTGAGGAAATTACTTTCTTTTTTTCATAAATTTTATTTTATTAATAATAATGAACATTTACAGATACTTTGGATTTCCATTCATTCATTGTTGCATTTTTCTCCCTGCCCACACCTCCCCCCCAGTTCGCTCATCTCTTTGAAAAGTAAAAGAAAAATTCCTTCATTGGAATACAATCCTCCCCTTTCCCCCCTCCCCCACCCCTGACCCAAGTACACTCCACTACGCAATCTTCATTCTGGACTCTTGTCATAACCATAACACCCAATCATACATCACTTTTAAACTACTCTCTCCCTCATATATTTCAATGCAGTATACATAAGTTATCCAATTTTTCTCAGTCTTACCTCAACCCTGATGTCAGTCCCATTCTACAACAGTGGCACTATGCAGTATTTGTCTTATTGTGACTGAGATATTTCACTCAGCATAATGTCCTCCAGGGTCACCCATTTTGAATAATATTTCATGAGTTCCTTGTTTTTCAATGCAGTGTAGTATCCCATTGTGTGACTATACCACAGCTTCTCTATTCATTCCTTGATGAATGCTTAGGTTGCTTCCAACTCTTTGTTATTGTGAACAAAGCTGCAATAAACATGGGTGTGTTGAGGAAGTTTCTTACAAACACTTCAGAAATATCTTCTTGACATGTATTACTTAATAGTGATTCAGCAGTTTGACCTACAGTAGGGAGAAAAAAAAATCAACCCAATAATGTATACTCTTCACTGAACCTGAATTTAGGTCTCTTTCTAAAAGTTAGGGTTTTATATGACAAACCCAAGCTTAGCCTTGGGACAAGAGTCTTAGTCTAGGATTTCTGCTCAGGTATGAACATCACTTCATCTCAGCAGTAACTCTGGGACATAGTTTTCTCATCTGGTTTATGATGGGAAGAGTACCAACTCCCAGGATGGTTAGGAGGCTAATCTGGCATGATTGACCAATATGTTCTGTGAATAAAACAAGCTCCTGATTTAAAAAAAAAACAAAACAAAACACATCAAACTCAAACTTTTTCCTGTTAATTTATAACTGACTCATAGCAACCATACAGTGAGTTTCTGAGGCAGTAAAGCATAATGAGGGGAAATTACTTCCCACATTCAAACTGCCAGAGGGGTGTGGCCTTTGGGTTAACAACACTAATGCCAAAGGGTCACACCACCACAGCTTCTCATCTCCTGAATAGTACTCATTACTTACTGTGGGTTGTAATGAAAGGCACTGGTCCCAAGGATATTTTGCTCATTTAGCCATTTTGAGGAGAGCAAAGAAAAAAAGGGTTACGTATTTCCTATTTAAAAAAAAAAAATTCCTCAAAACAAAACCAACACTTCCACTTTCTTTGTGAATAGATAAGTGAATGCATTTGAAAACTTAGAAATACCATGTTGAAAATGCAAAATATGGCCTCACTACTACCACACTTGATGACTTTGCATTTGTGAGGTGGAAGGGAGAGACCCAGAGAGAGAGTCACTCTTTCTTTCATTCATGGCCAGTAGTATCCACCTGGTTACCTCTTCTAAGATGATGAAATGAATCTCATGGAGGTTTCATGAACAAATGCACCTAAATCAAGAGCATGAATTTTCCCTAGAATTTCAAGTCTCTGTTGCTTCTCCAACATTAATTAACTGGACTGAATTACTGTACCAGCTAGTAGTGATTTTGAATGGCATTTTCTCGATAATATTCCTCAAAGAGTTCTTCCCTTGAGCTTTTTTAAAATTAGGGGATACAACATCCCAGTGCCTTGGGATGGTTCCTTAACTCAAGGTCAAGGTCAGCCTCTTCCTCTAGCACAGGCAACAGTCTAAAGTGTGAGAGCAACTCCTAAAGCAAAGCTTGTCAGGGCCACCCACCTACTCGTTCTGAGCTACACTTCTGTAAACAAAGTATTACAGAATCTTCCAGGGCCTTCACAAGAAAAAGACTGATAACCCTATTACATTAAGGACAGAAGACATGGAAAGATTTTTCACAGAGAAAGACATTTAATGGCCAACAGACACATGAAGAAATGCTCAAAACCACTGGCAATAAGAGAGATGGAACACAACACCACAGTGAGATTCCATCTCACCCCAGTAGCAGTAGCAAAGTTTAACAGAACAGCAAGCAATAGGATATGGAAAAATAGGAACTTCCATAAAGTGTTTTACCAATATAAAATGGTACAACTATTCTGGAATGAAGCTTGGCATTTCCTCAAAATCTGAACATAGAAACTCCATATGACCCAGCTATTCCACTGGTAGGACTATACCCCCAGGAAACCAGAACTGAGACACAGAGGTTTATATGCCAATATTCATAGCAATGCTTTTAACAATCTCAAGATTATGGAAACAGCTCAAATACCCAACCACAGTCACATGGTTTGAAAAACCGTGGTGCATTCACACAGCAGAATACTACACAGCACTTAGGAGCAAGATTTTCAAAAATTACTACATAGCTTGGAAGAGACTAGAGAGCATTATGCTGACTGAACTAACTCAGTCTCATAAAAACTAATACTGCATAATACCATTATTGTAAAAATAGAAAGATAATTATGCTGCATTGAAAAACAAGGAACTCATGAAATATTATTCAAAATGGATCATCCTGGAGGACATGCTGAGTGAAGTATCTCAGTCACAAAAGGACCAATACTGCATAGTGCCACTGTTGTAGAACAGGACTGACATCAGGGTTGGGATGAGACTGAGCAAAATTGGATAACTTATG
>NW_006399762.1:22559200-22560991 GCF_000299155.1 Elephantulus edwardii
CACGCACGCAAAAATAATAAAAAAAAATAAAATAAAATTTAAAAATAGCAGAATTTATACCTTTGAGCTGTGGCGCTGGAGAAGAGTATTGAATATATCATGGATAGGTAGAAGAACAAACAAGTTCATCCTAGAGAGGGAGAAATCAGGCTGCTCCTTGGAGGTGAGGATTCTTAAGCTTTGTCTGACATACTTTGGATGTGTTGCAAAGTAGGGTTAGTCCTTGGAGAGGGACATCATGCTTGGGAGGGTGGAGGGACAGCGCAAGAGAGGAAGACTCTCGATGAGATGGACTGGGGTAATAGGGATAGGTGTATTGGAGATAATAAGATTGGCACAAGATAGAGCAGGGTTTAGGACTGTTGTACATAGAGTTACTATGAGTCACAGGCAACTCAATAACAACTCAATTCAACTTAACAACAACAACAACAACAATAACATACTTAAACCAACAAGCAGTTGTCTGAACAGATTAAGAGAACACTAAATGGAATACTGCATGGTTCAAAATCAGGAAAGGAGTGAGTCAGGTATGTGTCCTGTCTCCATACCTTTTCAACCTGTATACAGAATAAGATCATTCAGGAAGCTAGACTTTATGAGGAGGAATGTGGCATCAGAATTGGAGGACGACTCATCAACAACCTACTTTATGCCGATATACAACCTTGCTTACAGAAACTGAGGAGAACTTGATGCATTTGCTACAGAAGGTCAAGGACTATAATCTTCAATACGGATTGAAGCGCGACATCAAGAAGACAAAGATTCTCACCGCTCGGCCAATTAGCATCACTATCATAGATGGAGAAGAGATTGAGATTGTTAACAATTTCAACTTGTTCAGATGCACAGTTACTCATGGCACCAGCAGTCAGGAAATCAAAAGACGAATCCCACTGGTGAATTCTACTGTCAGGAACCTCTTCAAAGTGCTAGAGAGTAATGGTGACAGTCTACAAACTAATGTGTGCCTGATCTAGTCCAAGGTCTTCACAATGACTTGTTATGCATCAGAGAGCTGAACAATGACTAAAGATGATAGAAAAAGATTGACATCTTTGAGTTGCAGTGCTGGAGTAGAGTATTGAACATACTATGGATCACAAAGAAAACAAACAAATTTGTCTCCAAGAGGGTGAAACCAAGTTTCTCCCTGGAAGCAAAGATTTTGAAGCTCTGTTTCACATATTACAGGCATATTCACATATTCCTTTCTTTTACTGAGGGACCAATCCTTGGAGAAGGACATCATGCTTGAAAGGCTGGAGGGACAGCGCAGGAGAGGTAGACCCCAGATGAGATGAATTGACACAATAACTGAAGTAATGGGGATAGGTATGCCGGTGTCAGTCAAACTGGCTCAAGATAGGGTTGAGTGCTATTTTACATAGGGTTGCTGTGAGTTGCAGGAAACTTGATGACACATAAAAACAACAACATATCATTTAAAATCAATAAAGGTGTGTATTAAATCTGTACCTTTTCTCCATACCTAGTCAATTTGTGTGGTAACCAAATTGATAGAGAAGCTGGACTCTAGGAAGAAAAATGCATCAGGATTATCAGGATTGGAGGAAGACTCATCAACAACCTGTCTTACGTAAGTGACACAGCCTTACTTGCTGAAAATGAGGAGGACTTGAAGCACTTGCTGAACGAGATCAAAGACAACAGCCTTCAATATGGATTACATCTCAACTTAAAGGAAATAAAATTCTCATGACAGGCAATATCATGATAGATGAATAAAAGTTTGAAGTCATCAACAATATAGTCTTTTTTTTT
>NW_006399762.1:22562367-22568614 GCF_000299155.1 Elephantulus edwardii
ACCACAACAAGATAAAGGTAAATAATCCAATAGAAAAATGGGCACAGGATATGAACAGGCACTTCACCGAAGACGACATTCAGATGGCTAACAATGCAGTCTTGATTGGATCCACAAACAACACCCTTAATGGCAGAAGTAAGGAAATCAGGAGACTTATACTGCATTGATAAAGTCTGCAGTCAGGAACTGTCCAAATTACTGAGGAGCAATGATGTCATTCTGGAGACTAAGGTGTGCATGATTGTATCCATGGCCTTTTCAATCACTTGCTGTGCCTCTGAGAGCTGGAAAATGAATAAAGATGACAGAAGAATTGATGCCTTTGAATTGTGGTGTTATAAAAGGGTACTAAATATTCCTTAGATTGCCAAAAGAACCAAACAGATATGCTTTGGGGAAAGTGCAGCCAGAGTGCTCCTTGGAGGCAAAGATATTAAAGCTATGTCTCACATACTTTGGGCATCTTTTTAGGAGAGACTATTCTTTCGAAAGTACATCAGGCTTGGAAAAGTGGAGGGCCAATAAAGGAAAGGAGGCCTCTCAACAAGATGGATTGACACAGAGACTGTAAAAATGGGCTCAAATGTGTTAGAGATGGTAAGGCTAGGACATGGTTCTGATCTGTTGTCCATGGGGTCGCCATAACTCATACTCTACTTCACGGCACTTAACATGAGTCAGAAATGACTCAAAAACAATGAGCTTGACTTTTGCATGAAGAATCAGTGTCATGTTGCCAACAGCATGTGCGTAGTTTCCATCTGTGTCACATTTGGTCATGTTCTCAGTGTGTCACACTTTTTCATGGTAGTTTTGCACACTTGGTATATTAGATGTTGGTATTGTTGGTATTGTTAGATGCTATCAAGCTGACTATGAATCATAGTAATACTGTGAACAGGTCTGCACCTTCCCCTGTCCATCCTCATGATTTGCATCATATTCACAGTGCCAATCCATTGTGTTGAAGGTCTTCCTTTCTTTTACTGACCTTCTACCTTTCCAGCACAATGCCTTTTCCAGGGACTCACTCTTCCTGACTGTATGTCAAAAGTACGTATGAGAAAGTTTCCCTATGCTTGCCTTTGAGGAGCACTTCCTTGAGGAGTACTTCCTCTAAGAACGACTTCTCCATCTCAAGCACTGATTTTAACAGGTTTGTGAGAGAAAAGTGTGCAGAATGTGCAACATCTATGATGGAGTTCATTATCACATTGAAATAAGTCCAAGCGAGTATAATTATTTTTATTATATGTAGGAAGCTCTGGTGACCTGGTGGCGAGAAGCTGAGCTACAATCCCAAAGGAACACAGTTCGAGGACACCAGTTGCCCTGAGGAAGAAGGATGGACAATCTCCTCCTACGCTATTAACTGCCTCTGAATACCTGCTGAAGGGTCAGCTATGGGTTGGTTCTGACTCTACAGTAAACAACAACAACATAAATATGTAAATACTAGAATGTGTTTACTATATAGCAAATTAATGGTATCCTTTATTAAGTGTTTAGCAAGAGCTACATGATACTAAATGTTGCATGAGCATTTTCTTATTTGGTTATCCTAATTCTTTCATGTGACTAGTTCTTTATTAGCCTGACTTTGTTGTTGTTGTGTACCGTCGAGTTGGAATCAATCCATAGTTGACCCACCGGTGGGTTATTCACAAGGAAGGAGATTGCCTATCCTTCTCCCATGGAACATCTTGTGGCATCAAACTGAGTGCCTTAAGGATTGTAGTTCAGCTTCTTTCCGCTAGCCCACCAGAGCTCATAATATCTGCATGTGATTAGTTCTTTTATAAGCCTGACTTTAGACATGAAATAATTGAGACTTGATGACATAAACTTATTTATCGGAAGTTTTCTGGAAAGTAGGAATAATGGAAATAGTTAACATTCTTGGCAAACTAAAAAATTGAAAGCATGAATTCACACAGTGGCACTATGAAATCAAGGTCCGGCAACACTAATTGTGAAAAACCAGCCATTGAAAGCTGTATGGTGTGCAGTTGTACACTGAAGTACATAAAGTCATTTTGAGTCCAAAGCAAGTAGGAAACAATGGTGGGTTTTTTTTCCTGGAAAGTAAGTAGTTGTAGGGTCAGGATCTGAGCACAGGTCACTCTCAACTCAGCAGCATGACATAAAACTAGGACAAGCCATTAGCTCCAAGTTGTTGTGTGCCACCAAGTCAGAATCAACTCACAGCTGACCTTCCAGTGTACTTTCAGAGGCTGTAAATCACATGGGAACAGCCTTCCCATTTCTGTCCCATGGAGCAACTGGTGGATTTGAAACATGTGTCTTTGACTCTTCAGTGCAATTCCTTGCCACTAAACCACTAGCTTTAAGAGGGGAACACAAAAAGCACCAATGCTAGTGGTCCTCAATTCTCTGCAAATCAGAATACTTGTGGAGTACTAGAAACTAACAAAAATTCATTCACAAAGCAGTCTGTCCCCTTATATTCTTTAGGGCTGATGTCAGGTATCTGGAACATGCAAACTCAATACAGATGATTTCAGTTCTCAACCAGAATCGAGAACCACTGCATTCTGTATCATGTTTAAGAAAACTTCAGATTCATTGCAGTCAAGTAAATTCTGACTCAGCAGCCTTCCATAAGCTCCAGGGCTATAAGTATCTTAATTTATCTTACTATTTTAAAATTATTTTTTATTGTGCTTCAAGTGAAAGTTTACAAAATATGTTGGTTTTTACTCATGCTGTAAATATTTTTATGTGTGTGGAAAAATTTATATTTAGAATTAGCCAGCTGGACATAGTTTAGATGATCCCAATTTTGTTGGCAACATCCAAAACATCTTAGTCAGGAGCAAGTCGAACAAGGCCTTCTTCTCTCCATCAGACTTAACCATGGTGTTGATCTGCCTTAGAGCTTCTTTACAGCTTGTTTGAGTTGGTTCTTGTTGGCCTTGACATTCACAATGAACACAATTTTGTTGTTATCTTCTATTTTTTCCATGGCCGTCTCAATGGTCAGGAGAAACTTGATGATAGCTTAATGAGAGGTGATTTCCCATTTTTTTTCTCCCTTGAAACTGCTTGTGCATTGCTGGAGCAATCAAAAAAAGCCACTAAAAGCCACCAAAGCTTTTGTGCTGTGTACAGAGATGTAGAAACATTCCTTTTTAATTAAACAAGCATTACATGAAATTTTCCTGGAAATATTGAAGCAATATAGAAGTATATAAAGGAAACTAAGTACGGACATGTTTCTATCAGATGATATGCTTTGTCATTCTTTTTCAGAAAATTTCAACACACATTTCTTTAACCATTAACTTAAAAATTTTATCTGATTATAGAACCAGATTGCCTGGAAGATAAATCAGTACTTCTTCAGGCTACATAGCATATATAAACGAAATAAAGCTATCAGCAGAGGACTTTGTATCTTTGTGTATCAATTACCCTGTACATATCTAGATTATTATCTTCCATTTCCCCGAACAGCTTGTTTACTGTGCAGGTGCACAAGACAGAAATGCTCTTGGGTCTGCTATGCAGCTCACATGAGGTTTTCCTTGTAAGATTTTCCAAGTATGGAGAGACGATTGAGACTTTCTACCTCGTTTAGAGACTAACCTCCTAAAAGCTGTAAAAAAGCTAGTTATTCACTAGTGATCTACTTGATCATCTCAGGTCTATGACTTATGGCTTCCAATAACACTTTCATGCTACTCTAAAGAAGGTCTTTATTTAATTTTACAGTCTTTCTCTATGTAACAGTATCTGACCAATGAAATGGATCAGTAAGCCAAGAAATCTTGTTTTAAATTCTTTCCAAGAAGTAATGAAGACCCTGAAAAGTGTTAATACCTCCCAAGTAAGAATGAAAAGCTGATGACAGGTTCTGCCCACCATCCAGGGCTTCAAAGCCGACAGAAACCTATCCAGACCCACTCTCTGTCTGCTGTGTGCCCCAAGAGACTCATCTCTATAGACTTCTTTACTGCTTCCTGACAAGTACAGCCCACAGGGACCACTGCAGAAGATTAGCAGGAAAAGAACAGTGAAATTGAGGTTTTTATTCCTTTGATTCATACACTTTCCAATCAATTGCTATGCAAGTGAGAGCTGGACAATGAATAAGGATGACAGAAAGAAAAAAAAATTGATGTAGTTGAGCTGCAGTGTTGGAGAAGAACACTGATCAGCCCATGGATGACAGAGAGAACAAACAGATAGGTCTTGAAGAGCATGCAGCTGGAGTGCTCTTTGGAGTCAATTCTCTTTGGGAATGTTGCTAGGAGGGGCTATTCCTTGGAGAAAGATATGATGCTGGGAAGGGTGGAGGGTCAGCAAAAGAGAGGAAGACCCTCAACCAGGTGGATTGACTTCTTTGTCTGGAAGTGTGAGGATGGCACGGGATAGATCAGGCCTCAGATCTTTTGTTCATAAGGTCTCTGTGAGTAGTACTTGTCTCAACAGCGCCTAAAAGCAACAACAACAGCACCATGGATATTGATTATGGTACCAAGTAAGATGAAATCATTAATAATGTCAATCTTCTGTTATTATACTGTTAGGCCTAGTGGTGAGAATTTGCTTTTCTGATGTTGAAACGCACCTAACAACAACAACAACATTCCTTTCATGCAAGGAATAAGTATTTCCCTTCCCCCTCCCATGCAAGAAATAAGTATTTCCCTTCCCCCTCCCTTTTCTTTTTTTTTTAGTACTTCCCTTTTTGAGTTTGGTATTTGTCTGAGCTTGGTACTTGTCTGAGTATGCAAGCCACACCTGTAAATCAATCTTTGGGTTGGCAGTACAACTCCTTACCCACTAGGCCACCTGAACTCCTCACTTATAAACTAAAAGAGAGAATAGGAGCTACGTGTGAGAGAGCTAATATTGACAGAAGTGAGAAGTTTGTAACACTGGTCTAAAGCCACCGAACTCAAGGCTAAAGTACCTTGTGCAGATTTCTGAACCTGTCCTGAGTGTAGTCTGCTACTAATCTGTGCTGCAAACCAGAAAGTGCACAGTTCGAGGCCACCTGCTGTTCTGCGGGAGAAGGATGGGCACTCGCCTCCCATGTGAGGATCAGCTATGAGTCAGTTTCAACTCTATGGTACACAACAACAACAACAACAGTCTGTATTATCATCTCTTTATTTCCTCAACATGGTTCTGTGTGGTCTGTGAGCTGTCACATCAGATTTTGGATTCAGGCAATCAGTAAGATTGGTGTTAAGATGAGTTGAAGGAGATACAGGAGCTTGCAGGATATGTCTGACCTCATGAGAATTGGTTTTGTGTTACTGATGCTGTTGATGGGAACAGTTGCTCTTTGTGAAGCTGATAAAGGTCAGATATGGCTACTCCCACATGACCCTTGCACTTTTTACAGAGCCAAATATGGCCTTATGTTTATCCCACCTGAACATAAAAAAAATATAGATAAATCTCAACAGTATATTTGATGTCTTAAACACTACCGTCTGAAGACCAGTTGAGCTATAGGATAACAGCAAGAATACCATCCATGAAGAAAGTAAAAGGTCACTGGAAAGAAAAGACAAAAATAGACATCAGAAGAGAGCTGAACAGAAAATTTCAAAGGGCAATTCAAGAAGATAAAGCATTATAACAAAATTTGCAAAGTGCTGGAATTAGAAAACTAAAAGAGAATAGTCAATATTTATCAAGATGAAAGAACAAAAGAACTCAAGTTGCCTACTGAAGGAATCTATGAGAAAAATATGAAATGACATAGGAAGCAGCAAAAGAAAAGTCAGAGGTGACTTGACAGTGCCAAACAACAAACAAGACTTCCTAAGCAGTAATAACATTTGTGTTGTATCTCTCTTCTCTTCTCTTCTCTTCTCTTCTCTTCTCTCTCTCCATCTCTCTCTCTTGCCCCTCTCTTTTTCCATCTCTCTCTCTCTCTCTCCCCCTCTCCCTCTCCCTCTCCCTCTCCGTGTCCCTCTCTCTTTCCTTTTCCCTCAATCAGGCACAACTTAGTCTTCAAATGGACATCCTCTTGAGATTGTGCATTTCTGTCTGTATTTGGAAATCTCTTTATACCTTGGTCTAGGGCATCTCAGACAAGAATCTTACAGTGAAAGTTTACGGAATACCCTTGAGCCTCTTCAAGAAAAAGACTGATAACCCAACTACAAAATGGACAAAAGATGTGGAAAGAATTTTCACAGAGGAAGATATTCAAATGGCAAACAGACACATGAAGAAATGCTCAAAATCACTGGCAATAAGA
>NW_006399762.1:22569834-22577449 GCF_000299155.1 Elephantulus edwardii
CTGATATTCTTGGCTCTTAGCCAGGATCCATCTGACATCAGCAATGGTATCTACTCATGAAGAAAATAAAAGTTCATTGAAAAGTGAGAAGGAAAGAAAAGACAAAAATGATTGTCAGAAGAGACTCTCAAAACTTATTCTTCAATGTAGGGAATCCAAAATAAAGGCAAAAAATTATAGAGATGAAAAGAAAACATATCCTCAGGAGAAAGTGGCAATCTTTTATACAATTTACAGCCTCTCAAAACCTACTGGAGGTCAGCTGAGTCAGTTCCAACTTGACAGCTGTAAGTTGTGCTTTTTGTTTCTTAGTGCAGTTGCTGCTGTTAGGGGCTAGCCATCAAGTCGAGTACAACTCATAGCAATCCTACGAACAAAAGATATGAACCCCCTTCTATCCTTTCTTCCTGGCACATGAGAGCATATTGCAGCAGTCACTTTGTTTGAGAGTCTTCCTCTCCTTCACCAACTCTCCACTCTTCCCAGCATCATGTCCCTCTTCAAGGAAAATACGGTCAAACTCTAGTCATCTTTTCCTCCAAAAAGCCCTCTGGCTGCATCCTCTCCAAGATGTATCTGTTTGTTCTCTTGCCCCTCCATGAGATGTTCAGTGCTCTTCTCCAACACCACAGCTCAAAGGTGTCAATTCTTTTTCTGTTATCCTTATTAATTATCCTGCTCTCAGATGCATAGGAAGTAATCTGTAAGACTGTGACCTGAATTAGATGCACTTTAGTCTTCAAACCTTAGTCTTCATTACTCTTCAATAATCTGGACAGATCTCTACCTGCAGAATTCCCCAGTATAGTTCATCTCCTTATTTCCTGACTGCTTGTACCAAGGGTATTAATTATGAATCCAAGCAAGATGAAACTGTTGACAGTTTCAATCTCCTCTCCATCCATCATGATGCTGCTTATAGGTCCAATGGTAAGAATCATTGTTTTCTTGACATTGAGATGCTAACCATACCAAGGACTGCATTCCTTAACATTCTGCAACAAGTACTTCAAGTCCTCCTTGCTTCCAGCAAGGAAGATTGTATGTTATGAGCAATTTAAGTATAAGAAAATATGTAGTAATTTGCTGTTATCTGTTAGAAATAAAAATAAGAAATATGTTAGGAATTTGCTGTTATGTGTTAGAAAATATGTTGGGAATATTTGTGAAAAAAATATATTGAACAGTTTGATATGCCCAAAAAGGCCCTTAGTAGCCATACTGCCCCACTGACCACAACAGGTGTAAACCTCTGATAAGGGAATGTGACTTGTTACTGCCCAAATTGCCAAGGGAATGCAAATTGTATAGAACATGATTGCTCAAACCCATATTGCTTTGGGACTATTGTGATTTGTCATATAACTTGTTTTGAAACTAATATGGTTGGTAAAACCCAAAGTTTAAATGTTGTTATTCTTAATATTATTGTTTGAATACAATGCAGTACCTAAATCTTGAATGTTATTGGTTTAATACAATATAACCTCCAAAACCCAAAAGTATTTATATCTTGGGAGACTAGCTAAAACTTCACTTCTGCCAAAGACGCTGAACACTGAAGACCCAAAGACTTTTTTCAGAGCCAAAGACTCTGGCCACACCAGTGGCTGTGAGCTGTTGACCCTGGCCACATCAGTGGCTGTGAGCTGCTGACTCTGGACACACCAGTGGCTCTGAACAGCTGAACTAGCCGAGGACCCCAACCGTACCAGTGGCCCTAAGAAGCCAAAGAAGGAGACAAGTTGGGCTCCAGGGGTGAGTGTTTGCCACTATCCTGTGAATCAATACATTGTTAAGAATTTATGAATTGCAGTGTAGATAAATTGTAATTGACTGATGCTTATTTTAATTAATGAATCAATAAGCATTTATTAATTGGAATGTAGAAAAATTTCAATTAGTTGTTTAATCCTTGTTATAAATTTATGAATCAATATGTTATGATGAATTTATAGATTGCAAGGTAAATAAATTGCAATTGATTATTGCTATTAATTAAGTAAGTAACTGTAATTGGTTTTTGTAATGCCAATGAGTAATTAATTAAGGCTCAAGGTTCATGGCATGTGTCATCTGCATAATACAGGTCATTGATGAGTCTCCCTCCAATTCTGATGTCACACTCCTCTTCATAGACTCCAGCTTCTCAGATAATTTTCTCAGCATACAGACTGAATAGGTATGGGGATATAATATAACCCTAAGGTACTTTATTCTCAATTTTAAATCATGCAGTGTTCCCCTGCTCTGTTCTCAGGTATTTTCTCTGAATAATCACAATTAAGGGTTCTGGGGTTCTTATTCTTCTCAATGTCAGCCACAAGTTACTATGTATGATCTACACAGTCAAATGCCTTTGCATAGTCAATAAAGAATAAATACATATTCTTATGGTGTTCCTTACTTTCAGTCAGGATCCATCTGATATCAGCAATTATATTCCTAGTGCTATGGCCTCTTCTAAATCCTGCTTGAACTTCTGACAATTCCCAATCGGTGTATTTTTCTAGCTATTTTTGAATGATCTTCAGTAGTATTTTTCTTGCACGTAATACCAATGATATTGTTCAATAGTTTCCACATTCTCTTGGATCACCTTTCTTGGAAATAGGAACAAATGTGGACCTTTTCCAATCCTTTGGCCAGACAGCTGTCCTCTAAATTTCCTGGCATAGACTAATAAGTGCATCCAAGGCTGCATCTGTTAATTGAAACAAGTCAATTAGTATTCCATTAATTCCTGGGGCCTTATTTTTCCCCAGTGCCTTCAATCCAGATTCTGCTTTCTCCTTCATTACCATTGGCTCCTGTTTATATAGTACTACCTGAAATTTTTCAGTGTCAATCAATTATTTCTTATACAGTAACTTTGTATTCCCTCCATCTTCTTTTGATGCTTTCTGGGTCATTCAATATATTTCCCACAGCATCTTTCAATATTGTGACACAAGGCTTAAGTTTGTTTTTCATTTCTCTCAGCTTGACAAATGCAGAGCGTGTTCTTCCCTTTTTCTTCTCCAATTCTAACTCTCTGTACATTCCATTATTTATAGATAATATCCTATTATCAAATCACTATACTTCAGAATAGACCTTGAAGAGGTCTTTTTCAGAGAACTATAAATAAAACAGCCCCTTTTTCAATCCTAATAAATGGACTGCAAAAAACCAATTAAATCTGTCCTGGAAGAAGTGGAACCAGAGTGCTTCTTAGAAGCAAAGATGCTATTGTTATGGATTGTCGAGTTGCTTGAGACTCTTAGTAACCTTATGTATAATAAGCCTGAAACCTACTTTACCCTCTGCCAGCCTTATTGTCTCTGACACACCTACCCTCATTACCCCAATCACTGAATCAATCCATCTCATCATGGGTCTTCCTCTCTTGCGCTGTTCCTCCACCCTTTCAAGTATGATGTCCCTCTCCAAGGACTGATCCTTTCTTGCAACATGCCCAAAGTATGTCAGATGAAGCTTCAGAATCCTTTCCTCCAAGGAGCAGCTTGGTTTTACCCTCTCTTGGATGAAACTGTTTGTTCTCCTAGCAATCCATGGTATATTCAACACTCTTCTCCAACACCACAGCTCAAAGGTATCAATTTTCTTTCTGTCATCCCTAGTCATTATCCAGCTTTCACAAGTAATTGCTAAGACTATGGCCTGTATCAGGAGCATCTTAGTCTCCATACTGACATCGTTTCTCTTCAGTACTCTGGAGAAGTCCCTGACAGCAGACTTTCCCAATGCAATTCATCGTTTAATGTCCTGGCTGCTGGTACCAATAGCATTGATTATGGAGCCAAGCAAACGAAAGCTGTTAACAATCTCAATCTCTTCTCCATATATCATGCTGTCAATTAGACCAGTGGTGAGAAGCTTTGCTTTCTTGATGTTGAACTTTAATCCATGTTAAAGGCTGCAGTCTTTGACCTTTTGCAGCAAGTACTTCAGGTCCTTCTCAGTTTCAGCAAGCAGGGTGTGTCATATGAAGTAAAACTTTATCTCACATACTTTGGCATGTTATCAGGGGAAACCAGTCCCTGGAGAACAGTATGTTTTGAAAAGTAGATAGTTAGTGAAAGAGAAAAAGACCTTGAAGGAGATGGACTGACATAGTGATTACAATTGGTTTAAGGACAGCAGAGATTGTGAGCACATACAGGTTCAGGCAAGGTCTTGTTCTTCATAGGGTTGCTGTGAGCTGATACTGATTTGATCTTATACTACAACAGTAACAGAAACAAGGTAAATAGAAATAGAAATATGTATTACATGTGTGTCCAAAATTATTAAATAATAAATAAGTGCTGTCCTGTGCGATATCTATTATAATATAGTATGCAATCCCAAAAAACAGATTTGGCATACTATAGATAGTTGTTCTCAAGTTGAATCAGCTCGATGACAACTCTACCCACAAAAGAATAAACATTGATCAGTCTTTCAAGATAGCTGGTATGTTTGTGTCCATTGTTGTAGCCACTAAGTATTTTGAGTGCCTTCCAACCTTAGAGTATCCTCTTCTAGAACTCTACATTCTAGTGTGATGCCTACAGTTTTAATAGCTTTGTCTAGAATAATTACAAACCAACTAATCCTGGGTGATCATACTAGTATTTGAAATACTAGTAACATCGTTTCCCCCATCATAGCAAAATGAAAGCAATCACAGCACATGCATGGTGGAAATACACCATAGTAAATATAGGCATTTTCTTCACTAAACACTGTTAAGTGTTACACACACACACACACACACACACACACACACACACACATTCTGTGGTATGGCTGTGGGGCTGTTTGGAGCATTCTTTATGTTCCATTTCTCAGTGACCATTTTAGAAATTATCTTCAATAAAATTTCTTTAAATGTTAAGGGGAATATCTATCCCCGAGATACCAATGGCTTCCTTTTCACCGGACAGTTTAACTATGTAACAAATTGTTCTTTGGTCAAAAAAAATGAAAATAAAGGACACATTTACAGGATTTCAGTTATATCTGTGTTGAAACTCACAGTTCCCTATCTCTATCCTACTTGTTTTCTCCCCTGTGGCTTTATGCCAGGACGTTTCCATTTTCTCTTGCAGACTTCTACCTTCCTTTCTCTATCTGCTCTATTATCTGTAAGGATGACCACTATGGGAAGCAAGGGCATCAATTGCTTCTTTGGCCATGAACTTTTAGACTGTTGGGTTAAGTTCATGGAGGCAAGAGTATAATAAAAGTATTCCATAGCTCAAAATTAAGTTTACTTATTAAATTTGAAAAAAAATTGTTTCTATAATGTCATTCAATTACTCAAGAATTTGTGATCTGTACACTCTTTTTAATTTAAATTTGGAGCTGAGAAGGGACTCAGTTTAATCTGCTGCAAGAACAAGGATGAAAGTTAGGTACATGTACACTGTTCAGTACTTTAAATATATTTTTGTGGTTAACTTTTACTTACCTCAAAGCCCTTTAAGTAATACTATAGTTAAGTACTTAACTACTAACTAAAAACTCAGCAATGTGAACTCACCAGCCACTTTGAGAAAGAATAGATGTGGCAATCTGCTTCTGCAAAGATTTCAGTGTTGGAAATCTCATGAGATAGTTCTACTCTATCCTATATTGTTGCTGAGTTAAAATCAGCTACATTCAAGGGTGCAAAGAAAAAGTAGACTCATTTAAAGAGGAATGTTGGGAAAATTTTACACCAGGACTGTTCTTCAAAGGAGTTTGTAACTACTACTTGAGTTCAAAGGAGATAATAAATACTCTTCAATTACTTACTATGCATCTGAGAGCTGGACAGTGAATAAAAATGACAGAGTTGTAGCACTGGAGAAGAGTACTAAATATTTCATGGATTGCCAAGAAAACAAAAATATATGTCTTGGAAAGGGTGCCACCACTCCTCAGAGGCAAGGAAGGATAGTGAAACATCATCTTATGTTCTCTGGGCATTTTGTTAGGAGGGGCCAGTCCTTGGAAAAGGACATCATGCTCGGAAAAGTGGAGAGTCAGCATGGCAGAAGAAGATTATTTCATCTACATATATTGACGCAGTGACTGTAACAAGAGGCTCAAATGTATTAGAGATGATAAGACTGACATATGACAGGCAGGGTTCAGATCCGCTGTTTGCATGGTCTCTATGAGTTATGGTCTACTCGAAGTCACCTTACAAAAACAACAACAATTAAATCGAGAATTACTACAATGATATATATTAAGTCAACACAAAGAAAACTTCAAAGTCCAGCTCAGGAGACAGAAATGGTACAAAGACTAAACACAACTTATAAATGAGGTCTCAGAGAGCCAGAATTTAAGGTCTTATGTTGAGTCCATCAGAAAGCTGGTCCACTGATGTTTTCACAACACCAACTGTTTTCTCTGGGTCAAAATGTAGACTATTCCAGTTCAAGAAATGGATACATTGTCATTGGTTTTGATAAGTGTCAAGTCAACTCACATGTGGAGAAATAATTCCTGATGCATTTGTTAACATTTAAGATAAGGCAATACACACGAATAATAATTAGCAGTTGTTATTATTATTACTTACCATGCTCTATTCTAAAACATTTTCTGATTCAGGTCATGGTCATTCTGATCACTTGCTATCCACCTGAGAGATGGAAAATAAGTAAGGATGACAGAAGAATCATTGATACCTTTGAGCTGTGGTGTTGGAGAAGAGCACTGAATGTCCCAAGGATGGTCAAAAGAAGAAATATGTCCTGCAGAGGATGCAGCCAGACTGCTCCTTCGAATCAAAGATGATGAGGCTTTACCACACATACTTGGGGCATGTTGCTAGGAGGGACTATTCTTTAGAGAGGGGCACGATGCTTGGGAAGGTAGAGGGTTGGTGAAAGAGAAGAAGACCAGGTGGATTGATATGGTGACTACAGCAATATACTGTAATGTGTCAGAAAGTGTGAGGATGGTGTAGGATGGAATAGGATTCAGATCTCTTGTTCATAGTGTAGCTATGGGTTGTATTCATCTTGATGGTACCTAACAAAAACAATTCTATAATCTATACATCGTTTAATCCTTACATTGGGTCATTACCTGATGAGGTGGACTGTTGCTATTGTTAGTTGTCTTGAAGTTGTCCCCCAACTCATGGTGATCAACGAAATGAAACATCTCCCAGACCTGAGTCATCAAAATGGCTTATAAGGATTTTACAGACTGATTTTCAGATCAAAACCACCAGACTTTTCTCTCTGTTCTATCTTAATTTGAACCTCTTTTAAAACATGTTAAGGAGCGCGAGGGCGACGCAGCACAAGGGCGACGCAGCACGAGGGCGACGCAGCACTAGGGCGACGCAGCACGAGGGCAAGGCCGGCAGCCGGGGGAACGCTGCCGCCAGACCGGGGAACGCACGCCGCCGCCCGCCAGACCGGGGAACGCCGCCGCCAGATGGGGGAACGCTGCCAGATGAGGGAACACCGCGAGAGGGACCCGGAAGAGACCCGGGAAGAACAACAGCCAGCCACCTACCGCGGAACTCCAGAGGAGCAAAGACTGTGAGACCCCAGAGGAACGAAGACTAGCGGACACTGCAACCCACACCTGTGTGACCCTTAGCACACAGGGTGCTGCT
>NW_006399762.1:22604919-22613796 GCF_000299155.1 Elephantulus edwardii
AAAAAAAAGAAAAATTATACAGCAAACCATCAGTTAAAGATGACTGTTATGATTTGACAAATCTAGCTTACAGAGGTATTTAGTTTAATGACATTGAAATTGTTATTACAATCCTTAGGTGATGCAAATGGACAATGTAACTGGCTGCTAATGAAAAGGCCAGAGGTTCAAGTCCAACTGTACCTCAGAAATAAGGCAGGGTTACAAAAATCTGAAAAATCAATCATTAAAAGCCCTATGAATTATAGAGAATAAGTCTGTATATGTATTTATATGTGCTGCAAATATCGCCATACAGAGGCAAAGTTATGGAAACTTCTGAGCCATAACCAAACAGTTTTTGTGAGTGGGTCACTGGGCTTGGGAGTTTGAGATAATATTGGGAAGCATCAATATCAATTGGCGTAACATAGTCCATAAACACCATGTAACATATCCTACTTTCGTGAATAGTGACTAAGGTTATAAAGGCTTGTGAGTGGCAGAGAAGATGCAACTATGATCTTTTCCCAAGAACAATGTGTGAAGAAAAAGAAAGATGCATGGAAGCAATTACTCCAAAAGACTAATGGACCATGTGAATGAACTTCACCTTTTATGACCCTGAGGCCAGAAAACTAGATAGTCTAGTTACCCCTGTCAAGCACTCTGAACAGGATCACAATTGGAGATCTTTGAAAGCATGGGAGAAAACTTCTAACCACAACTCAGTCATACAAACGCGTGGGTGTCCTAGGCTGACAGACATGAACGGAACCCCTGAAACTAAGGCTTTCAGACCACCTTCAAGCCTGGAAGTGAGCCATGATGCTAGATTTTCAGCCGAATAATAACTGATTAGTAAGATAATGACTAATATCAGGATTGTGTGAATTCCCTAGAACAACCAAACATAAAAATTTAAAAAAGAAGAAAAAAAAAAGAAAAAAAAATTTAAAAAAGGACTGACTTTTTACCAAGGATAAAGAACAGAAAGCAGGAAAGAATGAGAAAGGAGAACAAAAGAAAGTGGTAAACACTGGGAGGAACGGTGTTCCACAGAAAGAGTGCTGTTATAGTGTGAGTGTTACAAACACCACCACGAGTGAAAAGATGTATGAATTGTTGAATGGAAAACCTATATTCTTTGTAAATTTTCATCCAGAGAGTTATATAAAATTTAGGATCCAAAACCCACCATGAAGCATTTCGTTTTATTCTGACTCATATAAAGTCATCATCTGTCAGAGCTGACTCAGTTACCACTGGGTAGTGGTGATGGTAGCAATTAGAATTGAACCATCTGAAAGCATCTCAGTGGTCTCAAAAAGTAAGCAAATTAAAGAGGTGGAGGACTCAGTTACCTTGGACTGAAAAAAAAAAACACAAACCAAAACAAAGCCAGGATTGTGAGCTACAAAAGGATCTGTAGCCAATTCTAATTTATCCATACGTATGCCGTTTGTGCTAATAATATCTGTTCTCTAAACTGCTGGTTAAGCACAAGGTGATTGAAGGAGAAATGACACCATATATCACAAAGGGTCTAAGCTGAGGTCACAAGGTTGGTCTAAAACCAAGGCTCGCTTCTTCTTTCTGGGAGCACTGAGGATAATTCACCAGAAGGGAGGACAGAGGCTGCTGTCTGCATTTCCCCTGAGCACTCCTATCGTAGCTGAAATCAGGAAGCCGCAACAGGATATTATTAATCATCCCATAAGCAAACACACATTAAGCTACATTTGTCCTTTATTGGCAAATTCCACTGCAGACATGTCATCCATGAACAGAGCAATAATTCCAAGATGCAAAGGAGACTAGCAAATGTCTCTTCTCATCCAATTAGATGATAACAAGTTTATGTGAATTATCAAGCTGAAGAAGGAAACTGACATTTAAATTTAAGTGAAAATAACTACAGAATAATAAACCTTAATTCTTGAAGGGTTTTGGGCACATGGTTACTGTTCTTAAATCCTATAAGTAATTAAATAATGTAAAAGAATTCTATGTCTTGGACTAATGTGTCACACATTGGACTGATAAAAGTTGGCAGTTCAAATCTCTCAGTGTGAGAAGGTGGGCATTCTCCTCCTGTAAAGATCACAGGCCTGGAAACCCAATGGAGGGTCACTATGAGTCAAAACTGATTCAACAGCAGTGGTTGTGTAAAATACTAGCTGAATAATGGATGAGAAGGAATGGGGGGAAAGGGGCCTTAGTTTCCTAGTGCTGCTATAATAAAAATACCACAACTGGTTGACTTTAAAGAATAAAATTTTCCCCCCCATCCAATTTGTTGTTATAGGTCATCAGGAAGACAACCCATCAAAGCAACCCCCTGAGTGACAGATCCAAATGTTGTCCTATCCTACGTCATCCTCCTGATCTCTGCCATGCTCAAATTCACTGTTGCAGTCACTGTGTCAATCTGTTCTGTTAAGGATTTCACTGAACTTCTACTTTTCCAAGCATGATGTCTCTTCCCAGGAACTGGCAACTCCTGACAACATACTCAAAGTTGTCCACATGAAGTTTAACACCTTTGCCTCTAAGGACCATGCTGATTGCACTTCCTCCAAGAGAGATTTGTTTCTTCTTTTGGTATCATGAGTTATTTCGTGCTCTTTGTCTAAACCACAATTCAAAACATCGGTTACTTGTTTTTCTTTTTCATTGTCCAATTATCAGAAGCATAGGAAGCAATTGAAAAAACCATGGCTTGGATTAAGTGCCCTTTAATCTTTAAAGTGACATCCTTGCTCTTTATAACACTGTAGAGATCCTTGACAGCACAGTTCCCCAACATAGCACATATTTTGACTTCTTGCATGCTACTACTGGGATGTTGATTGTGTATCTAGGTAAAAGGAAATTCTTGACACGTTTCATTTTTTCTCTATCATGATGTTGTCTATTGGGCGAATGGTCAGGATTTTTGTTTTCTTGATGCTAAGAAATAATCAGTATTGAAATTGATAGTCTTTGATCTTCTTAACATAGCCCAGCTTCTCAAATGACCTTTTCAGCACAAAGATTGGATGAATTTAGAGAAAAGATACAACCTTGATGTACGTCTTCCTGGTCTTAAATAGTGCAGCATTCCATTTTTCTATTCAGAACTATTTCTTGATCTGTGTATAGGTGTCACATGAGCACAATTAAGTGTTCTAGGATTCACAGTTATCTCTCTGTTATCCATAATTTGTTATGATCCACACAGTCAAATGCTTTTGCATAACCAATAAAAGAATTTAGTAATTCCTAAATGTCTAGGAGCTGAGTTTCAGCTATCAGTGAGATATTAAACTGTTCTCTGTCAGTTACTCTGACTTAGAAAACCTGCCTTGAAATACATCCTTATATTGCTGTACCCCGTCTAGCCAGAATTATTTCTATGGCCTACTGCTTCAGCCATTGTCTACAACCCATTCTTTCAACTTCACTCAAGTGGAGATTTGAGTCTACATCCAACACCCTGTCATTACTGACTACACAATTTCACTTGCATTGTCTCATGTTATATATTAAATGGTGGTTGGTTTTGTGTACCATTGAGTCACTACCTACCCATAGCTGACCCTCTGACAGGTTTTCAGGGTCAGTTAATCTCATAGGAGGAGATTGAACATCTTTCTCCTGTGAAGCAGCTGGTGACTCAAACCATGTGCCTTTAGGATTGCAGTGCAGCTTCTTGCCACTAGACCACCAAAGCTCTCAGATGAAAGGAGCATACAGAGTAACTGTACCAAAAGATTTGGCTAACACAGAAGAATTTAATGAAACAACATATGAGCCTGTGGTGATAGAGAAAAAAAATCAAGCTGCTCTGAAGGAACTGGCAAAAGCAAGACCAGGAATTAACAGAATACTAATTGACATATTTCAACAAGCAGATGCTGCCCTAGATATGCTCCCCAAGTTGACAAGAAATTTGAAGGACAACCACCTGGGCAACTGATTGGAAGAGATCCACATTTGTTCCCATTCCAGAGAAAGGTGACCTGATAGAGTATGGAAAATAACAAACACTGTCATTAGTATCACATACAAATAATATCCTACTGAAAATTATCCAAAAATTACTGGAATAGCACATTAATAAAACTGCCAGACTTGCAGGCTGGGTTTAGGAGAGGCTGTGGTACTAGAGATATTATAGCCAATGTTAGATAGATCTCGGATAAAAGCAGAGAGTACCAGAAGAATGTCCATCTGTGTTACATTGACTATGCAAAGGTATTTGACTGTGTAGATCACAACAAACTGAGGCTGACTCTGAGAAGAATGGGAATCCCAGAATACTTAATTGTCCGTATGTGAAGCCTATGCTTGGACCAGGAGGCAGTCATCAGAGTAGAGCAGGAAAATACTGCAAGGTTCAAAACCAGGAAAGATTCAAACTATGGATGTGTCCTATCTCCGTACCTTTTCAGTCTATAAACAGAACAGAACATCCAAAAGGCTGGGCTGTATGAAAGGAAAGTGGTATCAGAATTGGAGGAAGACTCATCAACGCCTGTGTTATGCAGATGACACAACCTTTGCTTGCTGAAACTGAGGAGAACCTAAGACATTTGCTGCAGATGGTCAAGGACTGTTGTTGTTGTTTGTTGTTATGTGCCATCGAGTCGCTTGTGACTCATAGCGACCCTATGTACAACAGCCCTAAACTCTGCTCTGTCCTGTGCCAATCGCACTGTCTCTGACACTCCCATCCCGATTATCCCAGTCACTGAATCAATCCACCTCATAGAGGGCCTTCCTCTCCTGTGCTGTCCCTCCACCCTCCCAAGCACGATGTCCTTCTCTAAGGACCGGTCTCTCCTTACAACATGTCCAAAGTATGTTAGATGGAGCCTCAGAATCCTTGCCTCCAAGGAGCCACCCGGTTTAACCCTTTCCAGAACAAATCTGTTTGTTTTCCTAGCAGTCCATGGTATTCTCAATACTCTTCTCCAGCACCACAGTTCAAAGGCATCAATTCTCTTTCTATCCTCCTTGGTCATTGTCCAACTTTCTGATGCATAACAAGTGATTGCGAAGACCATAGCCTGTATCAGACGCACCTTAGTCTCCAGGGAGACACCATTGCTCTTCAGTACTTTGGAGAGGTCCCTAACAGCAGACTTTCCCATGGCAATGCACCTTTTAATTTCCTGGCTACTGGTGCCAAGAGTGTTGACTGTGAAGCCAAACAAACTAAAGCTGTGTACAATCTCAATCTCTTCACCATCCATCCTGATGTTGCCAATTGGTCCAGTGGTGAGGATCTTTGTCTTCTTGACATTGAGCCTCAATCCATATTGTAGGCTGCAGTCCTTGACCCTCTGCAGCAGGTGCTTCAGGTCCTCTTCAGTTTCAGCAAGCAGGGTTGTGTCATCTGCATAACGCAGATTATTGATAAATAGTCCACCAATCTTGACCCCACATTTCTCCTCATAGAGCCCAGCTCATCACTAGGCCTATTGGCAGCATTATGATAGAGAAGAGAGTGAGATTGTTAACAGCTTCAGCTTGATTTGTTTCACAATCAACACTTTGGGCACCAGCAGCTAAGAAACCAAAAGAGTAACTGAATTGGGGAAACCTGCTGTCAGAGTACTGAAGAACAATGGTGTCAGTCTAGAGACTGAAGTGCACTGATCCAGGCCATTGTCTTTGCAATTACTTGCTATGCATCGGGAAGCTGGACAATGACTAGGGATGATAGAAGAATTGATGCCTCTGAGCTGTGATGCTGGAGAAGAGTATTGAACATACCATGGACTGCTAGGAGAACAAACAGGTTTGTTCTGTAGAGAGTGAAACCAGGCTGCTTCTTAGAGGCAAGGATTTTGAAGCTCTGTCCTACATACTTTAGGCATGTTGTAAGGAGTCCTTAGAGAGGGACATCATGCTTGGAAGTGGGAGGAACAGTGCAAGGAAGGAAGACCCTGAATGAGATGGATAGACTCAGTGACTGGGTAACTGGCATAGATGTGTCAGAGACAATGAGGTTGGTTTAAGATAGAGCAGGGTTCAAAGCTGTTGTACATAAGGTCGGTATGAGTCACAAGTGTTTTAATGGCACATAACAACAACAACTTATATTAAATGTACAAGATAGAGAAATTTTTTTTCTACATGGAATTCAAATTTGCATTAGTATATCTGTTTTAGATATATCTGTAAATTAAACTCAAAGAGTCTTGCACATCTGAAACAAAACAAATGGACTCGTATTTTAAAATCAGGTATTGTATCTCCAAATAGATTATTATTTATCCATATAAAGGAATGAAGTTCAGACACCTGCTATATTATAGATGAATTTATAAAAATACTGAGTGAACTAGCTCAGTTCCACAAGGACAAATATTGCACAAAAACATTACTGTAGAATGAGTATGAGGATCTAAGGGGAGAATGGAAGCAGAGGGATGAGGATATGAGGGGAGGGGTATTTAATCATTGGGATGTACAATTTGATGGGTGAGGGGTGAAGGAAATAGAAGGAATCTGGTCTGAAAAAATGTATTCAAAGTTTGTAAGTAAACTAGTATAATTAAAAAATTGTTTGCCAAAAAAATCCAGATGCTAAAATATCATTACTTAGATCAGGCCTACCTTATTGTTTAAATTAACATCCTTGCTCTTTGACACTTTATAGAGATCTATGACATTTTCCCAATGCAATGCACCTTTTGATTGCTTTTGTCTTGGATATTTGTAATATTTTACATTGCTATGAAAATTATTATTGTTAAAAATAATTTATGTAATGAATTCCCATTGAGACATAACCAACAATCAGCTGAACTTTCAGGAATTTTCAGAGGATATAAATCACGTGGAGGGAGATGGTCCTCTTTCTGCCATGGAGGAATGGGCAAATTCAAACTACCTGCCTTTGAGTTAATAGCACATTTCCTTACTCAAAGTGCCACTTGTAAAATGAAACAAAGCATAGGAAAAGTTTTAAAATAGTATACAGTCAGTTATGGGTAAGAAAATGAGTTTTAAACATTCTAGCTGCACCCAGCTTTAACTTCTTTCTGGCATATCTCAGTCAATGTATTAATTTGATCATTTCTGAATTATCTTCAGTAATATTTCTTTCTGTGTGATATTAATGATAGGTTTCAATAAACCTACATTCAATTGGATTCTTTTTCTTTGAAATGAGCATATTACGATCATTTCCCATTAATTGGTGTTCCAAAGTTCTTTTCCTAGATAAGAGAGAAAAGAGTTCTTGTGGCCTAGTGGTAAGAAGCTGCACTGCCAACCCAAAGGTACACAGTTTGAATCCACTAGTGCTCCGAGGAAGAAAAATGGACAATATCCTCCTATGTGATTTATTGTCTCTGAAAACCCACTGGAGGGTCAGCCAAGAGTTGGTTCTCACTAGATGGCACGTAATAATAACACATAAAAGAGTGTTTTCATCATTAGTGCAGGGACTTATAATTATCAAGGGAGATAACGAGAGAGTCCAACTGTAGCGTTATGAAATCAAAGCAGCTTGAACCAGATGGGAAAAATTTAGAGAAGGAGGTGGGACAGGAAACGTTTTAGAGTTTCAAGTAGAAACAAGGTAAGAGAGTCCAAAGACTAAATACAGAAAGATAGAAAATGAGTAGGTTAACTGACTAACTCAGTAGCCACGATCATCTTTGGGAACCCAAAGAAAATATTCATGTTTAATTCATGTTTATTCATATGCTGTGTCTCCTTCTGCAGATTGAGTGAGAAGTAAATTTAAAAATCTCCACTTAGAGCCAGAGCAGGAATAAGGACCAATATTGTCATTGTCAAGTGTCACTGAGTTGCTTCTAACTCAGTGACCCTATGTGTAACAGAATCTCTATGTATAACAGCACTCAAAATTTCCCAGGTCTGTATCTTCCTATTGTGGCCATGTTTGAGTCCATTGTTTTAGCCACTGTGTCAATTTGTCTCAATGGCTGTCTTACTATTTATCATTGACCTTCTACTTATTCAAGCGTTTTGCCCTTCTCCAGGGACTGATCTTTTCTGAGAACATGCCCAAAGTGTTTGAAAGAACCACTCACCTTCTCCACTTCCAAGAAGCATTCTGGTCAATATTACTTCTAAGAGAGATTTCTTCATTCTTCTGGTAGAATCAAGGAAATTAGAGTTCCAACTCGATCCAAGCAGGTCAGAGGACCCTGAGCTGGGGCAAATTTGAGCAGTTCCTTTACTGTGGGACTGGTGAGAATACATTTTAGCTTCATTTCTCAGCAGCAGAATGATTATAAGGAGCCAAGAAAATTCATGGCAAGGATTTTTATTCCCCCCCCCATTAGTTTATTCACAAAATTTGAATACATATTTGAACAGCAAGGGTTTTTCTGTAACAGATTTTACAAGGGAAAAAGTGAATGTCTTCTTAAGTATTTGCTGGCCTTGGAGAGCCAAACATTCATTTTACATATATTTCCTCACAAGAACCCACGACTCTTAGGGGCCTAAGAGGAGGCTAGCAATTCCTTGCTTTTAGGAGAAAAGATTATATTTGTGGAATGACTCTTATAAACTAGGAGGTAATCCCAATTATTACTGATAAGCCATCTGTCATAAAATCCTTTGGTGAATTATTATTGAAGCTATGATAGAAATTAATATCTTGGTTTCAGATAAACTTGGCCAGGACAAATCTTAGGGTGGAAATACATTTTCAGTATTCCATCATTTGTCTTGGGATTCTCATCCACTACTGTAGTTTTAAGCGCTATCGCTATGTTCATTCTTTTGTTCCTTGCTCTGTTCATAGGACTACTTCCTTATTTAAATATAGGTTTCAGCAAGCAACAAATGCTGGCGAGGTTGTGGAGAAACTGGAACCCTGATTCACTGTTGGTGGGAGTGTAAAATGGTGCAACCCCTGTGGAA
>NW_006399762.1:22614791-22638069 GCF_000299155.1 Elephantulus edwardii
TTATAGAAAATAAAAAAAAATAAATATATGTTTCACATGAGCATAATCAGTTATTCTGGGATTCCCAGTCTTCTTAGTGTCAGTCATAATTTGTTGTAAACTTGTTGTAAATCAAATGCCTTTGAATAGTCAATAAAGCATGTATAGGCATTCTTCTGATATTCTCTGCTGTCAGCCAAGATTCATGGAATATTGACAATGATACCCCTAGAGCTACAGCCTCTTCTAAAGTCAGCTTGTCTTTCTTGCAGTCCTCTGTCAATGCCCTGTTTCAGTCATCATTGGATAATCTTCAGCAAGATTTTGCTTGCATGTGATGTTTGATAATTTCTACACTCTGTTGAGTTACCTTTTTTTGGAAAGAGAATAAGTATGAATCTTTTCCAGTTGGTTGGCCAGGCAGCTGTCCTCTAGATTTCTTGGCACAACTTGGTGAACACATTTAGGGAAGCATTTGTTTGTTGAAATATGTCAGTTGGTATTCCATCAATTCCTGATCAAGAAAGGGATCAGGGATGTTTCCTTTCTTCATAACTTTTCTTTTTTTGGTTGTTTCCCCTCACCCCCCCTTCTCCTTACCTTTTCAATCTATATGTGGAACAGATCATTCAGGAGACTGGACTTGGTGAAAAAAATGTAGCATCAGGATGAAGGAAGACTCATCAACAACCTGCATTATGAAGATGATACAACCTGGCTCACCAAAATGGAGGAGAACTTGAAACATCTGCTGCAAAAGAACAAGAACTGCTGTCTCCAATACAGATTGCATCTCAAAATCAAGAATACAAAGATTCTTACCACCAGGTCAATTGGCAGAATCATGTTAGAAGAAGAGCTTGAGATTATTAACAATTTCATCTTGCTCAGGTCCACAAACAATAAATATACTTGGCACCAACAGTCAGGAAATCAAAAGATGAGTTGCTTTGGGAAAGACAACTGGTAGGAAACTCTCCAGAGTGCTAAGGAGCACAACAATGTCAGTCTAGAGACTAAGGTGTGCCTGATCCAAACCATGGTACTCTCAGTAACTTGTTAAGTATCTGAGAGCTAGAAAATTACTAAGGGTAGCAGAAGAAGAATTGATACCTGTGAGTTGTAGTGCTGGAGAAGAGTATTGAACATACCATGGAATGACAAGAGAACAAACAGGTCTGTCCTGGAGAGGGTGAAACCAGGCGCTTCTTTAAGGCAAGAATTTTGAGGCTTCATCTCACATACTTTGGGCAATGTTGGTAGAAGGGATCAGTCCTTGGGGAAGGGCATTATGCTTGGAAGTTTGGAGGGTCAGTGCAGGAGAGGAAGACCCTGGGTAAGATAGATTGACACAGTGACTATGGCAATAGGGACAGGTGTATCAGAGACAGTGAGATTGGCTCATGACAGGGCAGGGTTCAGAGCTATTGTTCATCGAGTCACTATGAGTCATAGTGGACTCAATGCCACATAACAACAAACAGCAACGATATTCATAAAGTTCCTACTCAGGGGGCAACATGATTGCCTTACTCTCCACTATCACCTCTCAGTATGGACACTCATTCTCTTTTTATTGCTTGGGTTGTGTAAAAACAGTGAGTCAGGCAGCATGAGGAAGACCAAGTCTGACCTTTATTAACATCACAAAGGGGAACAGTCTGCACTAGCAACATCCAAATTATAAACCAGTTCCAGGAAGTAAAACATATTCCCCTCGCTGTCTCACCTACTTTTATTAATCCCAACAATAACCATACTGCTCTACTGTTGTTGTTATGTGCTATCAAGTCAACTGCAACTCATAGTGACCCGATGCAGCTCTGAACCTTGCTCTATCCTGAGTCAATCTCACTGTCTCTGACACACCTCCCCTCATTATGCCCGTTATTGTCAAACCATCTTATCCAGGGTTTTCCTCTTCTGTGCTGTCCCTCAACCCTTCCAAGCATGATATCCTTCTCCAAAGACTGATCCCTTGTGGCTACATGCCCAAAATACTGAGCCTAAAATCTGTTGCAATGATCTCACAGAACCTCACTCACGGCTATGGAGTTTAATAGGAAAGTAAACAAATTACAAATCAAGCTGGCAACAAGATACACATAATTCTTCAGTCTAGACAGCTTCTCTAGTGTGATCAAGGGTCCTTTTATCTTCAGCCTCAGGGCTTAGCTCAGTGTTAACAAAGGTCCCTTAGCCTTCCACTTACAGCGTCTTCTCTTGGTCTTCCAACAAGCCTGGGTCTACCTCTATGGGGCAGGAATCTGAATTCCACTCTGCTTCATGTTGCTCTCCGGTTCTCTCCTAAGGCTGCTGCTCTCAAAGATTCATAGCATAGCAATGAATCTCTAGCCCAGCAAGATGTGTGTGGACCTTGCTCTCTGCTTCCTCTTCTTTGCTAATAGTGAGATTCTCACTTTTATTGCTAAATTTGCTTTATTTAATCTTAATAGTATTTGGGAAACTGACTAATCCTATAATTATTCCTTTGTCTACTCCCTTAACACTCTCACTCTATTATGTGGTAAATACAAGACAAAGTCAATGGCTACGAAAGCCATTTTGAACAGTAAACCCTTGACTCTAGAAACTGCAAAATCTACTCTTTTCCCCATAAATGCTTAATTTCACATGTAATTACAGAAATTCAAATTAAGATTATAAGCCTTTTTTTATTAATTTCAATGAACATTTACAGAGATTTTGGATTTCCATTCATTCATTGTTGCACTTTTCTCCCTGCCCACCCCATCCCCACCCCCAGTTCTCTCTTCTCTTTGAAAAGTAAAAGAAAAATTCCTTCATTGGTATTTAATCCTCCCACACCGCCCACCACCCCCACCCTGAGTATACTCCACTCTGCAGTAAGCCTTGTTTTAGAACCTGAATATATATCAATTCCATATGAGCTAGCTATTCTCTTGCTAGGAATATACCCCGAGGAAAATAGGACAGAGTTACAAAGAATTGTACACTGATGTTCATAGCAGCATTTTTCACAATATCAAAAAAATGGAAACAGCCCAATGACCACCAACAAAAGAGTGGATTAAGACATTGTGGTCCATTCACACATGGAATACTAAGTATCACTCAGGAGTGATGTTGCTTATGTTAAGTGTCTTCGAGTCAAGTATGACTCATAGTAACCCTATGAAAAAAGATCTGAACCCTATTCTATTCTGTGCCATCTTCACACTTCCTGATACACAAGAGTCCATTGCAACATCACTGTATCAATCTACCTGGTCAAGGGTCTTCCTCTTCTTTGCAAACTTTCCACCCTTCCTTGCATCTTGTCCCTCTCCAATAAATAGCTCCTCCTAGCAACATGTTCAAAGTATGTGAAGTGAAACCTCATCATCCTTGCCTCCAAAGAGCACTCTGGCTGCACCCTCTCCAAGACATAGCTGTTTGTTCTTTTGGCCATCCATGGGATGTTCAGTGTTCTTCTGAAAAATACCATATAACATAGGAGAGGCTGGAGAGCATTATGATTAGTGAACTAACAGTCTCATAACAGGCTCATTTGTCTCATAACGACAAATACTGCATAAGACCATTGTTGTAAAAATTGAAGGATCACCAGTAAGATGTGTACAAAAGTCCAAAGGGGGAAGGGGAGGGGGCAGGGGACATGAAGTTGTGGATGGAGAAGTTTGGAACGCAGAGGGAGAGACTGAAGGAATTAGAAAAGATCCAGCAGGAACCTAAGAAGATGGGATAATAGTGGGCATAGATAAATAGTGATTAACTTTATAAAACACCATGTGAATGGAGGAATGTTTCATACAATGTGTGAAACACAATGTATATAAATTAAATACATGTATACAAGTTTTTTTAAACTCTATAAAGGTTACTAAAATGATGTTAATTATAGAACAGAGTTCAGGTCTTTTGTGCAAAGCTTACTCTCATTCATATTTCACTTGATGATACTTAAGCACTGCTAAATGAGACTAGTATTGTTTTATCTGGAGGAACACTCTTCCAATTTGTACATCACTCTTTGTCAGTGTGCTGTACCAAGTAACCTGGGTTTGCTGTGATTCTGAACCTTGTGCCATTGGTGTATCAAATACCAGAATGATTTCCCAATGTGGACAGTGTTTTGTGGAGCTCCCAGTTGTAAAACAGGTTTGGAAACAAAAGTGGCATCCACTTCCTAAACAATACGCGTCTGGAAACTCTATGAACTTGAAGAAATGACAATAGTTATGGAAAGGCATTAGGTCTTTTGTTTATAGACTTGCTGAGTCATGCTCAACTCGAAGGCAATCAACAACAAACATACAAATCAAACATACAAATTTTTGTATGCAAACTAAAATAAAATTTAAAAACAACAACAAAAGACTTTTTTTTTTACTTTTAAGGGAGTTTTGGTAGCATAATCCGCGGAGAGTTGTGCTGCTAAGGCCAAGTTCTCTGGTGGATTGAATCCCTCAACTACTCTGTGGGAGAAAGATGGGCAGTCTCCTTCCGTGTGATTTACAGCCTCTGAAAACTGGAAGGTCAGTGATTAATTGTTTTCAACATGATGATAAAGAGTTGAATTAAGAGCCAACAGGAAATATAGGATCCCTTCCCTCCCCAGGCCTGCCTCTGCTGAAGCCACCACCACTGCCTCCTTGGCTGGATGTTGGAATAGTCCTCCAGGTGTATGGACTCAGGATGACAGGGCAGCCTCCTTCTGTGGTTGCTGGGCTTGTGAACGCTGCAATATCTTTATTTTAAAGCCATGGTATTTTCAATTGCATCCTAAGTGTCTGAAAGTTGGACAATGAGTAAGGAAAATCAAAGAAGACTAAGTACCTTTGAATTATACTGTTGACAGAGTATTGGATATACCCTGATCAGAGTGGCTAAAGCGGTCTTATTTTGTTTGCATTATTGGACTTCTTTTAGACACACTAACTGATTTTTACTTTAAAAATAGCTTAATCCAGTAAAATCCAACTGGTATAAGTACGTGATCATAGAATCTTAAAATTTAAAATTTAAAAAGAATATTAAAGGCTACTCATTGTAAAAAAAAAAAGAGAGAGAGAGTTGAATTGAGTCTACAGGAAAAATGTAGGTGGTAAGAAAGAACTCTATTCAGCTCCAGGTTTTGTTTCTTTTCAATGGGTTTGTTTTCTTAGCACTTGAACTACAACAAAGTTTAATACAATAATGTATAAAAAAAATTAAGCTATTTATAAAGCATGGTTTTCCAGAGATTTTCCTTTTTTTCTTTAACAGAAATGCATCTTTAGTGTATGAAGCCACCTTTACAAACTTTCCTGCCTCTCCCCAATTCCACAAAATAAGCCACACAAACACAACTTTAGTTCTCAGGCTTAATTATTTTTACTACAGCCTTACTATCGTCACACACTTGCAACTGTCCTGCTTCTTTCTTTCTTGGAGAAATGAGTCAGTCTAGTGGCACTTTGTGGTACTATTGTTTAACTATAAAATTCTTAGTCAACCCAATCAGTGGTCCTTAATAATAAAAGTAAGACAAAGAATGTTTCTCATAAATGTTATTGTCATGTTCCTACATGTACCAGTCGGATACTTTGTTGGAAGCAACATTAACAGACTCAGACTCAATTGAAAAGGAATACATCAATAGGTTATCTGATTCGAAGAGGTAGCAAGCTAAACTCAGTAGAGAGAAAGAATTGGGGGAAGCCAGGAGCAAAGAAAGATTAATCTTTGGGGTTACTACTGCTCCCTGCACGTTGGTGTTAGTGCCATTGAGCAGACTGACTTATAGCAACTCTTTAGACAATATATCAAAACCTTACCCTATCCTGCACTACTGTCACAATCTCAGTGCTCAAGCCCATTGTTACAGTGACTGTGTCAATACATCTCCTTGAGGGTCTTTATTTAGCTGACCCTCCACCTTTCCAAGCATAATGTTCTTCTCCAAGAAACAGCCTTTTCTAGCATCCTGCTCAATGTATGTGAGACGAGGCTTTACCACCCTTTCCTCCAGGGAACACTCTGGCTGCAACTTTTCCAAGACCTGTTGGTTCTTTTAGCAGTCCATAAAATACTCTGTACTATCCTCCAATATCACAGTTCAAAAACATCAATTCTTCTTCTGTCATCTTTTTTCGTTGTCAAATTTTCAGATGTAAAGGAAGTTTCTTGAAAAGACTTATCTGAATCAGGTGCACCTCAGTCCTCAAACTAACATCATTGTTCCTCAGAAATTTAGAGAGCTCCTTGACTGCAGATTTTCCTATTGAATGCATCTCCTGATCCCTGACTGTTGATTGTGGATCCAAGTAAAGTGAAGAGGCATTAGTCTTTAGAAAAATATGTTATGCTGAGGAAAGTAGAGTCAGTGAGAAAGAGGAAGACTTTCAGTGAGATAGATTGACACACTGACTCTAACAATAAGCTTGACTATAGGAGGGATCATGAAGATGGCACAAGATAAGGCAAGATTTTACTCTTTTTTCATGGGTTACTATAAGTAATAGTTGACTCAATGGCCTAGAACAACAACTGTTTATATTAAATTCATATTGGTGTGAGGTGTGGATGAGGTTTCAGGTGAATTCTCTGTCTTCTCAGGACTGTTGTCCTTAAGAGAGCACAACAGAGATAATTTAGCAAACTTTATTAACCTCAGTGTACCCCTACCAACAAGTATCATGATTTTAGTTGGATAAGGGAACAATCTTCCTGAAGCAGTAATCGTGGTTACTCAGCACTTGGAAAGCTTCAGGAAGAATTTATCACATTTACAGGAGTATTGAGTAGTATTTTGGGACACAGTGGTGGAGTAGACTGAAGACAATTGTAATATTAGCCAAAAGAAGTTCCTCTCTGGTGATTTGAATCCACCAGGTGGTCCATAGGAGAAACATGGGCAATCTCTTCCCCATGTGATTTACAGCCTCTGAAAACCTGCTGGAGGATTAGCTCTGGGATTATTCTGACTCAACAGCACACAACATCAACAACATACAGATGTTTAGGGAGCTCTGGTGGCCTAGTGGTAACAAGCTGCACTGCAATCCCAAAGGCACATGTGTGGGAGATAGACAATCTCCTCCTGTGCCCTGACTTGCCTCTGAAAACCCACTAGAGGGCCAGCTATGGATCAGTTCTGCCTTGAAAGCACAACAACAACAAGAACAACAACAACAATGGCTTAGTGGTAAGGAGTTGCACTGCCAACCCACAGGCACACAGTTCAAACCTACCAATTCCTCCGTGGAAGAAAGGTGGGCAAACTTCTCCCGTTCAATAACTGCTTCTGAAATCTACTGGAGGGTCAGCTATGTATTGGTTCTAACTAGAGGGATCATAACAAGAACATACGGATCTGAATGGAGCTCTGGTGCTGTAGTCTTTATCTAGGGACTTGTTCTGCTAACCCAAAATCAAGGTCTCTCTGGAAGTTTAAATCTATCAACAGCTCCAAGGGAGGTAAATGGTCAGTCTCCTCCCCTGCCATTTACAGCCTGAAAACCTTAATGGAGAGTCAGCTATAAGCCAGTCCCAACTCCATGGCAAAGAGTGGGTTATTAGTCCTGTTGGTACAATGGGTTAAACATTGGTCTGTTAATTGAAGTTTAGTGATTTGAACTCACCAACCCCTCAAGGAGAGAGAAATGAGGCAGTAAAGCTCCTGTAAATATTTGCAGCCTTGGAACCCCCAAGGAGAAGTTCTACTCCCTTTAATTATAGTGCTTCTTAATGACAGTGTTTGACTTGTTCTGGAATCAAGATCACAAGACTATTGACAAAGAATCCAGTAGGTAGTGAAAATGGAAGCTCAGTTTGGCCACAAAATACAAGAAGGAACAAGAAAAAGGGACTAGCAAGAAATCAAAGCTTGAGTTCTAGGTTTTATTCTATTCCTTACAATCCATATGACATTTAGCGGTCAGTCTACTTTTTGAAACTTCCGTTTTCTCGTCCCTAAAAAAAACCATGAAAATATTTGCCCTATCAAGTTGGCAATGTTACCAAAAAGGACTAAATAAGGTGAAGATTTGAAAACCCACTAACATTTAGTACATTGTAGTTAATTCTCTATTGAGTTTCTAAGGCTAAAAATTTTTATTAGAGGACAGTGATCATTTTTCTTTCCCAGTTAGTATATTTAAAATACCAACTATTCAGTTACTAATCAGGCATATTACATATTCCATCATCAAGGCTACATAAATGATTAATAGAATCACATCCCTACATGTGTGTCCATTGTTGCATAATTTACCCATATCCAAGAGTGTTGCAGGTTGAGAAGCAAGTGGGATGAAAGAGATTATGTTATAGAAACAGGTCAGAATTTAAATTTAATCTGTCTCAGTGCCACTGAAACAGAAATTTATTTTCTGGTCAAGTTAACAAATCAGGAGAAATGAGAACAGTCACTTGAGGATAAGACTGAACATTTTAAGCATTTTCTTTATGAACTTTCCTTCCTAATGGAAAAGAAGCATTCTAAATTGGTAATGGAATGAACAGACTTTGGAGAGTCACGTCAGATTCCACATCCTGGCTCTGCCCTTTTTATGTGACCTTCAGCACATTTATTACCCTCTCTCTCTGAACTTATGTTTCATCCTCTCTGTAGTGGGGGAAAGTATAATTTTGGTTTTGTTTTTGGTTTTTTTTTTTAGTGGTAGTTTATTTGCAAAATTAATACATTGTTTTTCACACCAGACCTTTCCCATTTCCTTAACCTACCCCTCCCTCCATCCATCAAATTGTGTGACCCTGTTGTTTTCCACCCCCACCCAAGCATCCTCACCCCTCTGTTCCCACCCTTCCTCCCTTACATACTCATATACCTCGTGTGTGTGTGTGTGTGTGTGTGTGTGTGTGTGTGTGTGTGTGTGTTCTATTTTGGGGCTTTTTTTTGCTGGTAGTGGTGTTTCTTATTTATTTTAATTTTGGGGGGGTTTTAATATAATGACTCCTTTACATTATGTTTCATTCATATACATTGTATTTTGTACAATCTTTCATTTACTTTGTGTTTCATACAAGCATTCCTATCCATTCTAGTTTACATCATTTTTAATTTGTTTGCTTAGAAAGTATACATACATTGTGTTCACACTACTCTTCATTCACATTGTGTTCATACTATCATTCTCATGCATTATATTTTATAAAATCAATCACCATTGGACCTTGCCCATCATTAACCTGTCTTTTCACCCAGATCCTTCCTATTTGCTTCCCGCTCCTCTCTTGACCCAACAAACTGTGCAGCCTTGTGGTTTCACCCCTACACCTCTGCTCTTCCCTTCCCCCTTGGGTTCCTATACATATTTTACTAGTTATCCTTCTATTTTTATAATAATGGTCTTATGCAGTATTTATCCTTATGAAACTGCATTAGTTCATTCAGCATAATGCTCTCTAGTCTCTTCCAAGTTTGGTAGTATTTTTAAAAATTGTTGCTTTTGAGTACTGCATAGTAGTCCATTGTGTGAATGTACCACAATTTCTCAATCCGTTTGGTTGTGGTTTGGATATTTGGGCTGTTTCAATGTTCTTACAATGTTAAATAACGCTGCTATGAATATTGGTGTACAAATTTCCATTTGCATCTTAGTTCTAATTTCCTTGGGGTATATTCCTAGCAGTGGAATAGTTGGGTCATATGGAATTTCTATGTTCAACTTTTTGAGGAAATGCCAAACTACCTTCCAGAGTGGTTGAACCATTTTACAATCCCGCTAACAGTGTATGAGAGTTCCCACCTCTCCACATCCTCTCCAACATTTGTGGCCATACTAAATGTTGCCACTGCTACTGGGGTGAGATGCTGTCTCATTGCAGTTTTTATTTGCATCTCTCCCATTGCCAGTAATTTTGTGCATTTCTTCATATGCCTCTTGGCCACCTGAATGTCAACCTCTGTGAAAAGTCTTTCCATGTCTTTTGCCCATTTTGCAACTGAGTTATCAGTCCTTTTTTTTTTTGGCTGCCCAGGAACTTATACACATTTAAATGCATTGTTAAGACTAAATGGAAACATACAGAAAGGGCCTACCATAATGGCTAGCACAGAGTAAGTGCTCAATAATTATACATAATTTCATATTTTCTTTTTTCTGTTTCTAAATATCAATTTTGTTTTTATACATGTTGTAAATAAAAATTAAGTTTGATCAATAGAACCCAAAATTAATACTGTGGTGGTTACCATATTTGTTGTTGTTTTTGTTAGTTACTGTGAAGTTGGACCCTGATTCATAGGATCCCATGTACAGAATGCTGGTGAACTTCCCTGTAATGTACCAGCTCTATGTCTGAATGATAAGGTCATTGTGATCCATAAGGTTTTAATTGACTCAGCTTAGTAAAAAGATTGCCAGACTTTTTTGCCTTGTCCATCTTAGTCTGGAAGTTCCATTAAAATCTCTACAACATCAGATTGTTGTTGTTGCTGTTGTTGTGTACCATTGAGTCAGAATCAATTTATAGCTGACCCGCTAGCAGGTTTTCACAGGCAGTGAAGTGCACGGGAGGAGATTGTCCATCTTTCTCCTGATAAGCAGCTGGTGGGTTTGAATCACATACCTTTGGGTTGGCAGCACAATTTCTTACCACTAAGCCACCATAGCAACAGACAATACATGACAAAGAGATAGGTGGTAGCTAGATGTGAAGTGAATTATTGATGAAGTAAACTCTGGTTTTCTAAATAAGCAGCTAAAATGTTACCACTGAGCCACCGATCCCAAGATTGTAGCATTTCTTATCCTCTAGAGCAGGGTTGTGAGAGATTGTACCATATATTGCAGGATATTTAGCAATGTCTTTGGCCTCTACCCACTGGGGACCATCATCACCCCCACAAGTGGTAACCACCAAATGTTTCTTGATGCTTCCAAATATCCTTTGTGGTAAATAGGGGTTTGTCCAGAAATTAAAGGGAAAGTAGACAAAATATCACTAAGGACATGACAAAGGTGGGGGGATCACAAATTTGGGACTAGCTACAAATACAATAAAACTCATTTTCACTTAAAGTGAATATATACTCAGTACTGGCAAGAAGCAGCACTGCAATCCCAGAGGTACATAATTCAAGGCCACCAGCTGCTCCATGCGAGAAGGATGGGCAATCTCTTTCTGTGTGATTAATTGCATCTGAAAACCACCAGAGGTCAGCTATGGGTCAGTTCCAACTCTAGTACACAATAATAACAACAACAAATAATTAGTAATAGGGCGCTCTGGTGGCCTAGTGGTGAGAAGTTGTGCTGCAATCCCGAAGGCATGCAGTTCAAATCCACCAGCTGCTCCACAGGAGAAGGATGGGCAATTTCCTCTCATGCAATTAGCAGCCTCTAAAAACCCTCTGGAGGGTCAGTTATGGATTGGTTCTGACTCGATGATATTCAACAAAATGTTAATAAAAGGAATGCTTAGTCCCACACAGAGCTTAAATGCATAGACAAAAATATTCCTTTAAAGATGCTTTATTTAGTATCCTGTCATTCATCTATTACTGTAGTAGTTTCTGTGTTACTGTGATGCTGAGAGTTATTTTAAATATCAGCAGGGTTACCATGGTGAACAGGCTTCAGCAGAGCTTCTGGCCTAAGGCAGACTAAGAAGAGTTCACGAAGATCTACTTCCTAAAATCTTACAAATGACAACAGAACATTATCTGGCCCACTTGCTTTGGACATACCATCAGGAAGAATCAATTGAGGGAAGTTGGCATTGTATTAGAGAAAGAAGAGAACCAATAAGGGAAAGGGAAACCCTTAGTGTAATGGATCGGCACAGCAACTACTACGATGGACTTGAGCATATTGGTGATTGTAAAGACAATGCAGAACATTTCTGTGTGTGTAAGATCTCCACGAGTCAAAGGTGACTCTGTGAAAGGAATGTAATTCTTTATCTCTATCAACACAGCAAAATTAACTGGAAAAGTAGATGATAATCTGTGCTTCTGACAGGAGATAATGGTAGATTGGTCCATCTACATCAAAACCAGATATAGGAAAGACTTCTAAAAAGTTTGGGTTTTTTTAATAGATTTTTTAAAAAATTATTATTTTTTGTGTGCGTGTACTGTCAAATCAGATCTGACTGGTACAGGAGGAGATTGTCCCTCCTTCCCCGGCAGAGCATCTGGTGGATTCGAACCATTCGCCTCTGTGATTGTAGTTGCAGTTCCTTGCTTCTAAAAAGTTTTGAGGACACCGTTTGAACTCATGAGAGCTTGGGTTAGCAGTAAATTCCAGGATGGTTCCTAATTCATTTGAAAAGCTGTGTGATATAAAAAGTGTCTGTGAGTCTCATGCCTTACTCCAGGGGAGTCTGTCTCAACCCTATTTATAGGAATTCTCCTACTCACCACTTCCAGCAGCTGTTTAAACATCATCAGTGTTTAATGCTGGAGTTCAGAATAAAAAGCAAAGGGCAAAGTTTACAATTACAATCCCAGGGCTTACTCAGGAAGTGATAATCGGCATTTTCAAAGAACGTATTCTTCAAAAGTTCACCCTAGGCAGCAAGACGTAAGAGGAATATAGATAGCCATTGAAATATCATTTATTTTTATAACTATCTCATAAAAGTTCTTATTTTAAAATCTTACTGAGAAATCAGTAGACATAAAGAATATACAAAAATGATGTGATGGTTACAGTGTGTGCCAGCTTGGCTACGTCATGGTTTTCAGTGGTTTGACAGCTACATAGTGATATAGATTGGTGATTATGTGGTGACGTAATTTTGCAGTTATATAATGATGTAACCATCCTCCATATTGTGGTTTCTAGTGATCAGTAAATCAGATGCAAAAAAGTTTCATCTATATTCTTCTTATTGTTAGATGCCTTGGAGTCAACTACAACTCCCAGCTACCTATTGACAACAGATCTAAACCTTGCCCTATCATGTGCCATTTTCATGAACTCAGCTTACTAAGCCCATTATTATAGTCCCTGTCAATCCATCTTATTGAGGATCTTCCTCTCATTCTCTGACCCTTCACCTTTCCCAGAATACTCTTTTCCGAGGTTAGGTCCTCCTGAAAACATGTCCAAAGTATTTGAGACTGAGTTTCACCAACTTAGCCTCTAAGAAGTTCCCTAATTGCAGTTTCTCCAAGATAGACTTGATTTTTCTTTTGGCAGTTCATTCAATAGTTTTAACAAACACTACAATTTAAAGACATCAATCCCTCTTCTGACATCCTTATTCATTGTTAAACTTTCAGATGTATAGAAAACAGTTAACAATGGAAAACACTTTTCTTGGATCAGATTCCTCTCAGTCTTTAAACAAGCATCTTTGCTTGTAAGAATTTTAGCAAGGTTCTTGCCAGCAGAGTTCCCCAATGCAAACATCTTTTGATTTCTTGACTAAGGAAGACTCAACAACAACCTGCATTTATGCAAATAACACAACCTTAGTTGCTAAAAGCGAGGAGGACCCGAAACACTTGCTGCAGAAGATCAAAGACTACAGCCTTTAATATGGATTAGAGCTCAACATCAGGAAAGCAAAGGTCCTTACCATGGACCAATAGACAACATCATGACAAATGGGAAAAAGGATTGCAATTATTATTTCATCTTACTTGGATCCATAATTAACACCCTTGGTGCCAGCAGTCAGAAGATATATTGCTTTGAGGACACCGTTTGAACTCATGAGAGCTTAAGTGAGCAATACGTTCCATGATGGTTCATAATTCATTTGAAAAGCCATGTGATGTAAAAAGTGACTGTGAGTCTTATGGCTTATTCCAGGGAAGTCTGGCTCAACCCTATTTATAGGAATTCTCCTACTTACCACTGAAATATAGATTCCTCTAGCAGCTTATGAGCAATGATGCCAGTTTGAAGACTAAGGTGCACCTGATTTAGGTCATGGTCTTTTCAATTCTTTGCCATGCTTCAGAGAGCTGGACAATGAATAAAGATGACAGAAGAACTGATGTCTTTATTTTGTGGTGTTGGAGAAGAGTACTGAATGCTCTATGAACTGTCAAAAGAACAAACAAATGTATCTTTAAAAAGGTGCAACCAAAGTGTTCCTTGGAAGGATGGATGGCAAAACTTTGTACTTTAGACATGTTTGCTAGGAGAGGCTATTCATCAGAAAAGGATATCATGCTTGGAAAGAGAGGAAGATCCTCATCGAGGTGGATTAATACAGTGACTTCAACAGTGGGCTCAAGTACATCAGAGTTAATGAGGATAGCACAGGACAGGACAGGATTCAGATCTGTGGTCCATAGGTTTGCTCTGAGTCCTACTTGGCTTGATGGCACTTAATAACAACAACAATATTATCTTTCAGGGGTGTGATCTGTGGATCCAAGTAAAACAGTATCAATCTTTTCTCTATCGTAAAGTTGCCAATTGGCTTAGTAGTGAGGATTTATGGATTTTTGAGGCTGAGATATCTTCCAGACATCCAATGAGTCACCTGTGACTCATAGTAACCTTATGTATAGCAGCTCAGAAGCCTGCCCTATACTGAGCCATTCTCACTGACTCCAACATACATATCCCCATTGACCCCTTACTGTATCAATCCATCTCATCTGGAATCTTTCTCTTCTGTGCTGTTCCTCCATCCTTCCAAGCATGATGTCCTTCTCCAAGGACCAGTCCCTCCTGGCCACATGCCTAAAGTATGTGAGGCAGAACTTCAAAGTCCTAGCCTCCAAGAAAAATCTTGGTTTTCCTCTCTCAAGAGGACAGACTTACTTGTTTTCTTGACAGTCCATGGTATCTTCAAGTTTCTTCTCCAGCACCGCAACTGAAAGGCATCAATTCTTCTTCTGTCATCCTTAGTCATTTTCCAGCTCTCTGATGCATAGCAAGTAATTGTGAAGACCCATGGCCTGGATCAGGTGCATCTTAGTCTCTAGACTGACATTGTGGCTTCTCGGTACTCTGCAGAGAATTCTGACAGCAGCTTTTTTCAAAGCAATTTGTCTTTTAATTTCCTGACTGCTGGAGCCAAGACTGTTGTAGGTAATAATCAGTAATGTATTTTCTAGCTGGGAGAGTATATTTGAGAAATTAAAATATTTTCACCTTAAAATCAGCAAGTTTGTCTCTGTTTATTGTTAGGGCTTCTACATAATTAGAGCTTATTGGTAATTTTGTTTTTCTTTTAACTCTCTCTTTGTTTATTGTGTGCAAGTGGTTCAATTTAATTTGCAAATGTTTACCCAGGAAGTATGGTGGCATAGTTCACAACACATTGTTCTGCTAATCAAAAGGCACACAAGTCCCTTAAAAGCAGTTCAAATTCACTAATGACTCTTTGGGAGAAGGATGATATGTCTTTTCTTAAGACTTACAATATTGGAAACAGGGTTGAGGGGATTTAAGAGTCTATGACAGTGAGGGAGGGAGTGAAACAAACCTGTAGTCAGATGAGTCTATTTGTAAGTGGAATCCAGGAGCATCCTGAAAAAGAACTAATTTCTTACATAAAAGAAAAACATCAAGGAACCCAAGTTTCATTTCAGAATAATGAGGAAATTTCTGAAGTAAGAAAGGAATTGAAATTGAACACGATGCTTCTTGTTGCTGTTGTTGTTAAGTACCATCGAGCCGTAGGCAACTCATAGCTACCCTATGAAGGAAAGTCCTCAATACTTGTGTGACTTTCATCTTCTCTCCAGGTTCATAGGGTTTCTGGAGGCAAGATAATATGGAAGTGGATACCACTCCTGCTTCCAACAAAGTTTCCATAAAGCTTACTTATTAAGAGTGTCTGCTATTATTTAAAATATAAATATCATCACTTCCAGCATCATAATAATATGTGAACCTATGAGCAAAAGACCTGAACACTTGTATAACTTGTATAACTTTCCTCATTTCTCCAAGTTCATAGACAAGCTATTTTGGAAGTGGATGCCAATTCAACTTCCAAGCTTGTTTTAATCAGGGAGCTCCACCAAACACTGTCCACCATCTGTGACCAATATCGCATTTGGCACATCAGGGTCACAGTGTTCAGTATCACAGCAACCACGAGTAACCTCTGTACAGCAAATGGACAGACCCGTGCTATACCACCTAGAAGAATGTATGACCAAAAACAGGCCCAAGGGCTGTAGACCCCAGAGCCCTACAGCATTTAAAAATTCCGGTATGCCCACATGCCTGTGGACTGTTAGCCAGAGACCCCAGTTCATCTGGCAAGTCCCATCTGCTGACACCAACCTAGGATAAAAAGAAAGCCATAAAAGCCCCACGCGTTCCATACGTATCCCTCCTCAAGATGCAAGAAGCCATCATAACTTCCAGCTCAAAACCTACACAATGAAGTAGTAACAAAAAAGAAAATATTAAAACTGCTCAAGAAAATACTTGAAAGCGAAACGCAGTTGCTTAGCTGCTGATGATTGTTTTAACAGTGGCCAAAATTGTGTCAGTCATTTAAAAAGATAGCACCCTTGCATAAACATCAGTGTTCTTAGCTCAAGTTATGACAGACATAAGAAAAAGTACTGATTAGAACCTGGTGACCACTAGCAGATCTGCTCTTTTTTGAATAGTGATATGAACTGGGGAATATACATGGAACACGCAAGACAACCAAGAAAATTAATTTATGACCAATGAAATCAAGCATCAAGCCTTATTTTGCTTCAAAGTAAGTTTTTTCCTGGGTTTTTTTCTACCCCAAAGTAGTTCTTTTTCTGAGCATCAAAACCTATCATAAGTTAATCAACTGTTAGTTGATTTTGAAAGTTGATTTGCCCTATTTTAAAGCATCTCTATTTCTCTTTTAAACTAGAATTCTAATCTTGACATTTAAAAATGTGTGTGTGTGTGTGTGTGTGTGTGTGTGTGTGTGTATGTGTGAATGTCAAAGGGAAAAAAGCAAGTTCTAACACCATACACTTTTATTTATATCAACAGTCCTCTAGACTAGCCTACTCTGTACTACTCTGTGTTACTGCTTTGTACAGTATCAGAGACTGAAATGAAATAAAACATTAAGCATAAATAGATCTTGACTTACAAGGCATCTATATAGTCCCTTCCGCCTTCTGAGGTAATAAGTATTTTAACAAAGACTCTCTTTCAATGGACCTTTCAGACTAAGCCATATTAAGAAGTAGGGATTGGCCATGCATGTCTGAAATAACAGACCATCCAAAATTCTACCAGTAGCAGTGGAATATTGTTTCGTACAGTGCTGGAAGATGAGTTGCTTAGGCGGTTGTGGTTGTTGTCGTTAAGTGCCATCAAGTCTTAGACGACTCATAGTAACCATATGAATGATAGACCTGAACACTTGTATAACTTTCATTGTTTCTCCAAGTTCATAGGGTTTCTGGAGGCAAGCTATTTCGGAAGTGGATGTCATCCTGCTTCCAAGCTTGTTTTAATCAGGGAACTCCACCACACACTGTCCACCATGGATTACCATTATCACATTTGACACATCAGTGTCACTATGTTCAGCATCACAGCAACCATGAGTTGCCTCTATACAGCAAGTGGACAGACCAAGGCTATATGACCTAGAAGAATGTTTAACCAAAAACAATTAAAAGCAGGCCTGAGGTCCATGGATTAAGGACACCCACCTTTGATTTGGTAGCATCACTTTCAATGCACTAGGCCAACTGAGCTCTCTCTGTTGTTGTTGTAGTTGTTGTTGTTAAGTACTGTCAAGTTGTAGACAAGTCATAGCAACCTATGAATGAAAGACCTGAACACTTGTATAACTATCATTGTTTCTCCAAGTTCATAGAGTTTCTGGAGGCAAGCTCTTTCAGAAGTGGATGCTTAGGTTAGAAGACACTTAAAATGAGATTAAGGAAGAACTGCCTCCTCAAATTAGAGTCTACTTTAATGACATGGATGGAGTAAAGCTTTCACCCAGTGAAAGGCCTTCATTTGCTGATGTGACAAGAGTCAAAAGGAGGAGAAATAGCAGCAAACATCCATTAATTATTGAAAAAAGAAATGCATATAGTATAACTCTAAGAAAATTGGAAGCTGTCAAAAATGAAAAGACTTAAAGATCAGCATTCTAAACACTAGTGAGCTGAGATGGATCAAACGTCCATTGGGTAATAGATTATTTCTAAGTTCTCCATTCTGTTTCTCGGTCTGTGTGCCTGTTGCTGTACCAATACCAGGTTGTTTTGGCTGTGCAGCAGGTTTTAAAATCAGGATATGAAAAGTCTTCTACTTTTTTTTTTGTCTTCAGTGTCACTTTGCTTCAAGCTCTTTTTCTTTTCCACATAAAGTTAATTAATACCTTTTCCATTTCCTTAAATGCTCATGATGGGATTAGGATAAGGAATGCTTTGAATTTATAGATTACTTTTGGTAATTGTGCTGTTAAGTGTTTAAAAAAGTGTTCAAAATGGTTTTCATAGACATTGAATTGGACTTTCCATTTAACTGCCTGGGAATATGTGAACAGGGTGTGTTACTCTACGCACAAGAGGATTGGCTAGTCTCACCACTAAACTGAGCAGCCTCTGAGGCACATTAGACAAGTTGTGGTTTCTTACCACCAGTAAAGAAGCAAGAATGTAGTGCACACCCGATGGGACCAGAGATGTTTGCCCTACCTAGATTTACAGCAGTAGCAGCCACCAGAGCAAAGGACCAGAGACACAGCATGAGATGGTGTTGACCTTGGGACTGCTACCCCTCAGGGAACCAGAGCTAAGAGCCTTTGCAAAGTTTGTTGGAGGAATTAAGGAGTGGCAAGTGTCATAACTGGAAGAACTGAGTACTTTGAAACACTGGCCTAAAGCTGAAAGGCTCAAGGCTGAGGTGATTATGAACACATTTTGGAAGCTATCCCGATTGAGTCAATATATTCTGCCACTAACTTGAATTATAGACTTCTGCTTTTCCTAATGTGGTTCTTCTGTTTTAAAAAAAAAGGTGATCTGATAAACTGTGGAAATTATTTAACAGTATTACTAATATCACACGCAAGCAAAATCCTGCTAAAGATTATTTAAAAACAACTGGATCAGTACATAGACAGGAATGTTGTTGTTGTTGTTGTTGTTATGTGCCATCGAGTCGCCTGCGACTCATAGCGACCCTATGGACAACAGCCCTAACTCCGCTCTGTCCTGTGCCAATCGCACCGTCTCTGACACTCCCATCCCAATTATCCCAGTCACTGAATCAATCCACCTCATAGAGGGCCTTCCTCTCCTGCACTGTCCCTCCACCCTCCCAAGCATGATGTCCCTCTCCAAGGACCAGTCTCTCCTCACAACATGTCCAAAGTATGTTAGACAGAGCCTCAGAATCCTTGCCTCCAAGGAGCCACCTGGTTTAACCCTTTCCAGTACAAATCTGTTTGTTTTCCTAGCAGTCCATGGTATTCTCAATACTCTTCTCCAGCAATACTACTAGACATACTACTAGACAGAAATACTACTAGAAATACTACTAGAAGTTGGGTTTAGAAAAGGTAGTGGCACTAGAGACATTATAGCCAATGTTAGATGGATCTTAGCTGAAAGTAGAGTCTAGAGGAATGTCTCTCTGTTTTTCATTGACTATGCAAAGCCATTTGACTACGTGGTTCCCAACAAGTTGTGGCTAACCTTGAAAAGAATGGGGATTCCAGAAAACTTGATTGTTCTCATGGAAAATCTATACTTGGCTTGAAGGCAGTCATCAGGACAAAGCAAGGAAATACTGCATGGTTCAAAATTAGGAAAGGTGTGTGCCAAGGATGTGACCTATCTCCATACCTTTTCAATCTATATGCAGAACAGATCATCAGGGAGGCTGGACTCTACAAGAAGGAATGTGGCATCAGAATTGGAGGAAGATCCATCAATAAGCTGTGTTGTGCAGATGACACACCTTCCTTGCTGAAACCAAGGAGTAACTGAAACATTTTCTGTAGAAAGTCAAGGACTGCAGACTTCAATAAGGATTAAAGCTCAACATCAAGAAAATAAAGATTCTCACAGCTGGGCCTATTGGCCGCATCATGATAGATGAAGAAGATATTGAGATTGTTAACAGTTTATGCTTGCTTGATTTCATAATCAACATTCTTGGTACTAACAGCCAGGAAATTAAAAGACGAATAGCACTGGGAAAGTCAGCTGTCAAGGACTTCTCTAGAATACTGAAGAGCAACGATAGCAGTCTAGTCACTAAGGTGCACCTAATCCAAGTCATGACTTGTTTGTATCAGAGAGCTAGACAATGACTAAGGATGACAGGATAAAAATAAATGTCTTTGAGCTGTAGCTCTGGAAAAAAGTTTGAGTATACCATGGACTACTAAGAGACAAACAGGTCTGTCCCGGAGAGAGTAAAAAAGGCTGCTACTTGAAGGCAAGGATTTTGAAGCTCTTACTCATCTACTTTGGGCATGTTTCCAGAAGGGCCTGGTCCTTGGAGAAGAACATCATATTTAGAAAGGTAGAGAGACAATGCAAGAGAGGTAGACCTTGGATGAGATAGATTCAGTGACTGGGGTAATGGGGGCAACTGTGTCAGAGACAATAAAATTGGCTCAAAATAAGGCAGGGTTCAGAGTTGTTGTACATAGGGTTACTATGAGTCGCAAGTGGCACGACGACACATAATAACAACAATATGATTTTGTGTGGTCTGTGAGCTACCATATTGTTTTTTGGACCCAGTAAAGCAGTAAGATTGGCATTGGAATGAGTATAAAATGGGGGAGCATGAGACACATGTCTGGCCTTATGGGAATTAGCTTTGTGTTGTGACTATTGATGCAGATTATTTCTCTTTGTGGAATTAGCAAAAGTCAGATTTTGCCATCCCCACATGGCTCTAAGTTGTTGTTATGTGGCATCAAGCCAGTCATGACTCATAACAATCTTTGGTCGTATACTTGTTGTGCCACAATCATGAGTCCCCCAAAGGTCACCAGGGAGCTGAAACTGATGCAAGAACATGAGGGATTTTATTATGAGCTTGAGCAGAGTCTCTACACACACCCCAACACAGTGACAACGTGGCAGAGCCCCCAGCACTTCGAGACAAGGGTTTTTATTGGTGCTGGGAGTGGCAAAGACTGAGTGAGAGGCAGGAAGATACAAAGGGACTGGGGAACTTATGAGGTAAGATGAATGTGGCTCTTAGCAATTGGCTAATTTGAAAATAAGTGGGTTCATTAGCAAGGGTGCGAATATTTGGCATACTCTGATTGGAATAAGGTTCATACAGGAGGAGTAAGAGTCACTTCCTTGTTGCTGAGGTCCTTTCAGGAAGTGAACTCAAGAAAAATAAGGACAAAGGACTTAAGATGGCCGCCAGACCAGAGATATATATAACAAATCTTGACTCTTACATACTGAGCCAGTATTTTTACAGTAATATTGTCCTTTATTATAATGTTAGGGCTTCCAATCCATGAGCATGGTATAAAATAACATGGATTTTTAAATCATTACTATTTTTTTAATTTTACTTTATTAATTTTAATGAACATTTAGAGATTTTTTTATTTCAATTCATTCATTGTTATGTTTTTCTCTCTGCCCACCCCTTCCCCCCAGTTTGCTCTTCTCTTTGAAAAATAAAATTCCTTCATTGGTATACAATCTGCACCCCCCCCAGTAGACTCCACTACTCAATCTTCATTCTGGATTCTTGTCATAACCATAATATCCAATCATATATCGCTTTTAAACCGTTCTCTCCCTCCTCTGTTTCAATGCAGTATACATAATCTACCCAATTTTTCTCAGTCTCACCCCAATCCTGATGTCAGTTCCATTCTACAACAGTGGCACTATGCAGTATTTGTTCTTTTATGACTGAGATAACGTCACTCAGCATAATGTCCTCCAGGCTCACCCATTTTGAATAATATTTCATGAGTTCCTTGGTTTTCACTGCCGCGAAGTATTCCATTGTGTGAATATAGCACAGCTTCTCTATCCATTCATTTGTTGTTGAGCACTTAGGTTGTTTCCAACTCTTTGCTATTGTGTACAAAGCAGCGATAAAAATGGGTATGCATATGTCTGCTTGGGTGTCAGTTATGGTTTCTTTGGGGTATATACCCAGTAATGGAATTGCTGGGTCAAACGGTATTTCTATTTGTGATTTTTTGAGAAAACACCATATTGCCTTCCATATGGTTGCACCAGGTCTTCATCTTTTTTTAATGGCCCTCTACCCTTCCAGCATGATGTAGTTTTAGAAGGATTGGTCCCTCATGACAATATGCCCAAAGTACATGAGGCAGAGTTTCACCATCCTTTCCTCTAATTGTTACTGAACACAATAGGTTCTTTCCATAGTCAGTTGCCAATAAGAAAAACAGATTTCAATATTCATAAGCACTTTATTACAGATCTGTGGAGGACAACAAGTCAGCCTCAAAGACTGCCTCTCCAACTGGGAGAGGTTACCAGGCTTTTATACTAAAAAGAAAAGAATTTATACATCTGAAAGTCTATCCCACTCGAATTTCAAAACCATCTCAGGAACAGGTTTGAGGCCTTCAGTACCAATGAGCGTAGACCAAATGAGCTCTAGAAGGATATCAAGAAAATCGTCCATGAAGAATGCAAAAGATCATTACAAAGCCTGAAAAAGAAGAAAAGACTAAGATGGATGTCAGATGAGACTCTGAATATTGCATTAGAGTGCCAAGAAGCCAAAGCTAAAGGAAGCTGGACAGAAAATTTCAAAAGGCAGCCCAGGATGACAAAGCAAGATACTAGAATGAAATGTGCAGAGAGCTGGAGTCAGAAAATCAAAAGGGCCGAACTTGCTCAGCGTTTCTCAAGCTGAAGGAGCTGAAAAACAAATTCAAGCCACGGGTGGCAATACTTAAGGATACTTTGGGCAGAATGTTAAATGATCCAGGAAATATCAAGAGAAGATGGAAGGAATACACAGAGTCACTGTATCAGAAGGAATTGGCTGACACAGAAGAATTTCATGAAATGACATATGAGCAAGAGCCTATGGTGATGAAGGAGGAAGTTCAAATTGCTCTAAAGGAATTGGTGAAAAACAAGGAGTTGACGGCATACCAACTGACATATTTGAACAGTCAGACACTACCCTGGATGTACTCACTAAGTTGTGCCAAGAAATCTGGAGAACAGCCAGCTGGCCCACTGACTGGGAAAGATCTATATTTGTTCCCATTCCAAAGAAAGATGATCCAACAGAGTACGGAAATTATCGAACAATATCCTTAATATCACATGCAAGCAAGATTCTGCTGAAAATTTTCCAAAAATGATTAGAGCAATATGTCAACAGAGAACTGCCAGATGTGCAGGCTGGATTTAGAAGAGATTGTGGTTTTAAAACTT
>NW_006399762.1:22638324-22640844 GCF_000299155.1 Elephantulus edwardii
GACTCTGAGAAGAATGGGAATTCCAGAACATTTGATTATGCTAATGCAAAACCTATACTTGGACCAAGAGGCAGTCATCAGAACAGAGCAAGGAGACACTACATGGTTCAAAATCATGAAGGGGGTCCGTCAGGGATGTATTCTGTCTCCATATCTTTTCAATCTGTATGCAGAACAGATCATCTGAGATGCTAGGCTGTACGAAAAGGAATGTGGCATCAAGATTGGTGGAAGAGTCATCAACAATCTGCATTATGCAGATGACACAACCCTGCTTGCTGAAACTGAGGAGGATCTGAAGCGCTTGCTGCAGAGGGTCGAGGACTGCAGCCTTCAGTGTGGATTGAAGCGTAGCAATAAGAAAACAAAGATTCTCACCACTGGGCCAATTGGTAGCATCAGTATGGATGGTGAAGAGATTGAGATAGTTAATAGTTTTAGTTTACTTGACTCCACAGCCAACACTCTTGGTAACAGCAGCCAGGAAATCAGGAGATGAATTGCTTTGGGAAAGTCAGCTGTGAGGGACCTCTCAAGAGTACTGAAATGCAACGATGTCAGCCTGGAGAAAGAGAATTAATGCCTTTGAGCTTTGGTGCTGGAGAAGAGTGTTGAATATACCATGGACTGCTAGGAGAACAAATAGGTTTGTCCTAGAGAAGGTGAAGCCAGAATGCTCCTTGGAGTCAAGGATTCTGAAGCTTCTCTGACATACTTTGGGCATGTTGCAAGGAGGGACTGGTCCTTGGAGAGAAACATCATGTTTGGCAGAGTGGAGAGGCGGTGAAGGAGAGGAAGACCTTTGATGAGATGGATTGATTCTGTCACTGGAATGGTGGGAATAAGTGTGTTTGAGATGGCTAGGTTGGCACAGGATAGAAGAGCATTTAGAGCTCTTGTACATAGGGTCGCTATGAGCCACAAACGACTAGATGGCACACATAACAACAACAACAACATATATCGGAAAGAAAAACCCATTCATATGCAGATACTCCCTTTCCTGTCAAACAGGCAGATTAAGTTACAATTCACATATTGTCGGGAAAAACAGCTTCAAAGAGATAGCAGTTAATCTAGGAGATGCATTTCCTCGTCTTGTAAGCAGACAGATTAAAGAAAGGACACTAAGAATTCTAAGGTAAAGCAATTAGCCTTTCAGGCTGAAAAAAATTATGCCAGTTTTATAACTGTATAACTATAGTTCCATAACGGATACATACCTTGAGAATTCTGAAATATCAGTACCACCTCATCATAAGGAGCACTCCAGTGTCACTTATTTCAAGACTGATTTGTTTTAATGGCAATCCATGGTATATGCAATACTCTTCACCAAATCCAGAATTCAATGGCATTGTTTCTTCTTCAATCTTCATTACTCATTGTCAGCTTTGTATTATCATACTTCTTGGGATTAAATTTTCTTAATGTTGTTATCTGATTATGCCCTAACTTGTCCTGTTTTGAGAATCACCAATAATTTCCTAATTGCTAGATTCAGTCAGTGGTAGTTTGTCATACTTCATTATGAGTCCTACTGATGGTGTGGTATTGATAAGTCTTCAGACTGACATCACTGCTGCTCATTAATTTGAATGGGCACCTGACAACAGGCTTGCCCAATGCAATTCACATCCAGATCGTTAGGTGCTGGTACTAAGGGTATTGACTGCGTATTCATGTAAGACTAAATAATTGAGAATTTCAATCTTTTCTCCTTTTGTCAAGAAGTCATTCATTAGTCCAATGAGGAGGATTTTTAATTGAGGTCTTCTTAATATTGAGATGTAATCCATTTTGAAGGCTCTAAGGAAGTTCTGGTGGCCTAACGGCAAGAAGCTGTGCTGCAATCATGAAGGCATGCAGTGATAATCCACCAGCCGCCCCGCAGGAGAAGGATGGGCAATCTCCTCCCATGCAATTAGCTGCCTATGAAAACCTGCCGGAGTCTCAGCTATGGGTAAGTTCCGACTCCATGGTACACAACAACAATCTTTGATCTTCTGCATCACGTGCTTCAAGAAATCTTAACTTTCAGCAAGCCAAGTTGTGTCATTTGCATAATGATAATTGTTAATGAATGTTCCTCCAATAATGATACCACATTCTTTTTCATAGGGTCTAGCTTTTAGAATGACTTGCACAGCATACAGACTGAATAGATATTATTACAAACACAAGGGGTTCTTTCCATAGTCAATCGCCAATAAGACAAATGGATTGCAATATCCGTAAGTGTACTTTATTACACAAGATCTGGGAGACAAGACTGTCTCCCTGTCTGGCAATGGACATGGGATTTTATAGGATGGTGAGACATCAACTTACTTAATAATAAACTTTTGTTAGTAAAAGAAGATGGAAGGAATATACTGAGTCATTGTATCAAAAGGAATTGGCAGATACAGAAGAATTTAATGAAATAACATTTGAGCAAGAGCCTATGGTGATGAAGGAAGAAGTTCAAGCTGCTTTGAAGGAAATAGCAAAAAATAAGGCCTCCGGAATAGACGGTAT
>NW_006399762.1:22642044-22644598 GCF_000299155.1 Elephantulus edwardii
ATGCTTGGGAGGGTAGAGGGACAGCGCAGGAGGACAAGACCCTCCATGAGGTGGAATGATTCAGTGACTGGGGTAATCAGGATGGGTGTGTCAGAGGCAATGCGACTGGCACAGGATAGAGCAGGGTTTAGGGCTGTTGTACATAGGGTCGCTATGAGTTGCAAGTGACTCGAAGGCACATAAGGACAACAACAACATATCTGAAAGAAAATCATTCACACCCAGATACTCCCTTTCCAGGCCATCGGGCAGATACGATTGTGGAAAACAGCTTCAAAGAGATAACAGCTAATCTAGGAGATGCGTCTCCTCTTCTGATTAACAGACAGATCGCAGAAAGGACACTCAGAATTCCAAAGTCAAGCAACCAGTCCCACAAGCTGGAGAAAACTCTAGTTTTATAATTGATACCTATATAGAGAATTCTGAACTTATTAATACCATCTCATCAATATGGAGAAAACAGACAGCTCTAATGCACAGCTTTCCTGACTTTAAACCTTTCAGATAGAGTGCCATAATTTCTGTAACAAAATACAAATCTTAAAGAATTAGTTTCTTAATTATGTTCACACTTGTGTGTGGCTCTGGCTCTACATTGATCTGTGAAAGAGTCAATAACTATAGAAGAAAATATAATTAACATAGCTTTGTTCAACAGTTCATTGTTACTGTAAAGGAGCATTTCTTTAAAAAAAAGAAAGTTCACCACTTGCTGCCACCAAAAAAACAAGTCCATTAAATTCTGAAACGTTGTTGAGTCTCTGAGTAGTACAAAGAGTTAAGAGCTTGATCACTACCCAAAGGTTCGGCAGTTTAAAGCTACACAAAGGTTGCTCATAAAAGGGGGAGGATTAATCAGGGGTTGTACAATTTTATGGGTGAGTGGGTGGGTGGGTGGGTGGGTGAGGAAAATTAGAAGAATCTAGTCTGGAAAACAAATTTTGTAAAAAAACAAGAAGAAAAAGAGGAGAGGAGAAGGAAGAAGATAGCCTGAAAACCTGCTTCCAAAAGTCACAGCCACTCTGATCTAGTTACTCTCTCACCTTTAAGCCTTTCTAACCTTCAACTATGCAGAGACAGCTTGGAATCTCCTAAGCCAAGGAGACCAGTCATTGTACTTGTACTTGCAGCAGTTTTTGAAGTTCCATCTCATATTTTAGGCATGTGGCCAGGAGGGACCCATCCTTGGAGAATGATATCATGCTTAGAAGAGTGGAGGGACAGTGCAGAGGAAGACCCCAGGTGAGATGGATTGATGGTGTAACTGGGGCAATGAAGTTAAGTGTGCCTCTGAGGAGCAACTTGTCCAAGACAGACCTGTTTGCTCCCTTGGTGGTTCAATACTCATCTTCAGCACCATAACTCAAAGACATCACTTCTTCTTCTATTACCTTTAGTCATCTTCTAGTCTCTGATACATAGCAAGTCGTTGCGAAGACCATAGCCTAAATCAGGTGCTTTTTAGTCTCTAGACTGACATCATTGCTCTTTAACCCTTTGGAGAGGTCTCTGACAGCAAACTTCCCTACTGCAATTCATTTTTTTTTAATTTCCTGACTGCTGATAATAGGGTAGTTAGTATTAATAAGTTCAGAATTCCCTATATACGTATCAGTTATAAAACTATAGTTATTTTTCTTCAGCCTGCAAAACTAGTTACTTAGTCTTCAAATTCTTTCCTGTCTTTAGTCATGTAAAGTAGTTTGATCTGTCTGTTTACCAGAAGAGGAAATGCATCTCTCCTAGATGTTAATTATATCTTAACCCGCCTGTTTATCAGGAAGAGAACTTTGTCCTTCCTGAATTACTGATACTTAAATTTCTATTCAGATGTAGAAATTATCTTTACTAACAAAAGTGCATTGTTCAGTGAGCTAGAGTTTCACCCTCATATATAAAGCCATGACGACTCCCAGACCAGGAGGCAGTCTTTGAGGCCCAGACCCACTGTCCTCCACAGATCTATAATAAAGTGCATTTATGGATGTTAGAATCCATTAGTTTTATTGGCAATTGACTACGGAAAGAACCCCTTGCATTCAGTAACACTGATACAAAAAGTGATGACTGTGGAGCTGTTGTTGTTGCTGTTATGTGCCGTCGAGTCGCTTGCGACTCATAGCAACCCTATGTACAACAGCCATAAACTCTGCTCTGTCCTGTGCCAATCGCACTATCTCTGACACTCCCATCCCTATTATCCCAGTCACTGAATCAATCCACCTCATAGAGGACCTTCCCCTCCTTCGCTGCCCCTCTACCCTCCCAAGCATGATGTCCCTCTCCACAGACCAGTCCCTCCTTACAACATGTCAAGTATATTAGATGAAGCCTCAGAATCCTTGCCTCCAGGGAGCCACCTGGTTTAACCCTCTCCAGGTTGAATGTTTGTTTTCTTAGCAATCTATGGTACCCTCAATACTCTTCTCCAGCACCACAACTCAAAGGCATCAATTCACTATGCTGCATTAAAAAACAAGGAACTCATGCAATATTATTCAAAATGGTTGACTCTGGAGAACATTATGCTGAGTGAAATATCCCAGTCACA
>NW_006399762.1:22646208-22647937 GCF_000299155.1 Elephantulus edwardii
TGGGTCACCCTTCTTTGGGATGGGAACAAATATAGATCTCTTCCAGTCAGTTGGCCAAGTGGTTGTTCTCCAGATTTCTTGGCACAACATGGTGATGAGCACAAAGGAAGAGAAACAGTTGTAAGCAGACACTAGTGACTGGGACATAGAATGTGAAAACCATGAATGTAGGAAAATTAGCTATTGTAAAGGAAGAAATGGAATGCATAAATATTGATAGACCAGGCATTGGTGAGATGAGATGGACTGCCATGAGGCATTTTGAGTCCGATGATCTTATATTACTGTGGAGATGAAAACGTAAGGAAAAATGGAGTTGCTTTCATAGTTAAGAAAGTCATTTCTAGATCCATCTTGAAGTATGATATTGTGAGTGACAGAATAATATCCATACGCATACAAGGAAGTCCAGTGAATACTACTATCATTCAGATATATGCACCAGTAACCCTCTGTTGTTGTTGCTGTTATGTGCCATCGAGTCGCTTGCGACTCATAGCGACCCTATGTACAACAGCCCTAAACTCTGCTGTCCTGTGCTAATCGTACTGTCTCTGACACTCCCATCCTGATTATCCCAGTCACTGAATCAATCCACCTCAAAGACGGCCTTCCCCTCCTGCACTGTCCCAAGCATGATGTCCTTTTCCAAGGACTGGTCTTTCTTCACAACATGTCCAAAGTATGTTAGATGGAGCCTCAGAACCCTTGCCTCCAAGGAGCCACCTGTCCTTTCCAGGACAAATCTGTTTGTTTTCCTAGCAGTCCATGGTATTCTCAATACTATTCTCCAGCACCACAGCTCAAAGGCATCAATTCTCCTTCTATCCTCCTTGGTCATTGTCCAACTCTCTGATGCATAACAAGTGATTGTGAAGACCATGGCCTGTATCAAACGCACCTTAGTCTCCAGAGAGACACCATTACTCTTTAATACTTTGGAGAGGTCCCTAACAGCAGACTTTCCCATGGCAATGTGCCTTTTAATTTCCTGGCTACTGATGCCAAGAGTGTTGACTATGGAGCCAAGCAAACTAAAGCTGTGTACAATCTCAATCTCTTCACCATCCATCCTGATGCTGCCAATTGGTCCAGTGATGAGAATCTTTGTCTTCTTGACATTGAGCTTCAATCCGTATTGTAGGCTGCAGTCCTTGACCCTCTGCAGCAGGTGTTTCAGGTCTTTTTTTGGTTATTGAAAAAGAAGAGGAAATAGAAGATTTTTACCAACGTTTACCATCAGAGATTGATCAAACATGCAATCAAGATGTAGTGATAGTAATGGGTGACTGGAATGCAAAAGTTAAGAACAGAGAAGAAGATTCAGTAGTTGGAAAACATGGACTCAGTGACAGAGATGGAGCTGGAGATAAAATGATTGAATTTTGCACAATCAATGACTTATTCATTGTAAATATGTTTGTTGGGGTTTTGTTGAAAATATGTTTTTACAACACATAAACTCATGTTTATGGATTTCACGTGATGGTATGGATAGGAATCAGATTGATTACATCTGTAGAAAGAACCGCTGGGGAAGCTCAATATCAGCTGTGAAAACTAGGCCAAGAGCTGATTGCAGAACAGACCACCAACTACTCATATGCAAGTTCAAACTGAAGCCGAGGGAAAGTAAACCAAATCCATGGGAACCAAAATATGACTTTGAGTCTATCCCACCTGAATTTCAGAACCATCTCAGGAACAGGTTTGAGGCCTTAAACACTAA
>NW_006399762.1:22648789-22652006 GCF_000299155.1 Elephantulus edwardii
TATCTAGATACATGGATTAGTGTTTTTAGTATTTGCTTTATCTATTTTTATCACATTTAAATCTTATTTGCTGTCTTTGTGTTTCTCTAATAGATAAGGACATTTTCATACCTAACTTCAATACATTTACCATAATTCCTTTTTTTTATTATTTAGGATCTATTTTATACCCAAAGTTACATAATTTCCTTAAAATATCTTTTGTGATTATTTCATACAAGTTGTTTAAAAATTAACATCTCAATGAGCTACCAAATGTGTGCAAGGTCAATAAATTATATTTAGTTTTTGCCTTTTTTAACTTATAATACACACTTTTCAATAGCTATATGTTTCCATTTGAAAAAAGAGCTAACCTTGTTGTTGTTGTTACTATGTCTGCAATTCCTTATAATGCTCAGTGAGAGCTAATTCTTTACCTTTTGGACCTATGGAAGTGGTATTAAAATATTTGTCATAAAAATGACAACAAAGTTTACTTATTTGTAAATAAATTTGCACCCACACCATGGAATCAGAAGGCTATAATGGTTTTGAGGTTGCAGAAAGACAAAAAGTCAGAAGCAATTGTGTTATGGAGAATTTTCCTTAAATAACATATGGTATTAAGAACTTTTAGAAGAAATGATAATATAGAAAAATCTACTTACTAAATTCAATTTAGAAAAGTCAAAGCCTTGAAGGGCACTAACTTTTTCAAAGTAAATAAATTTTTAGAATTTGTCTTGAAACTTCTTTCAGAGAAGAATATTAGGGGCCAGTCAGAATTACAAAAGCTGTCAGAGCACATCAAGGTCAAAGTAATTATATAACTTCTACCAGCAAGAGATGAGTTCATTTATCTGAAAATTGGATTTCTCCTCAAAAGTGAAGCAGGAAGTGAGACACGCAGATAGAAAGAGAAACAGGAAAAAGATCAGAGAGAACCAAGTGTCAGAGATACTGAGGTATCAGAGAAAGAGAGACTCAGACCATCAGACAACCTCCATTTAGTTTGGATGGAAGTCTCCATGGAACTCATTAGATCAGATTATGCTGATAAAGAAAGCAGCTTTTGGAAGAAGACAAAACAAGGCATGGAAGAAAACTTGCCACTAATATATGGAAGGGAACAGAAGCAAATTGGATGCAGGACATAAACAGAGTAAATCAAGATTCAGACTACTTAAATAGGAGAAAATAAAGTGGATGTATGGAAACAATACTAATTATTTAGAAACTGCTACTTTCCAAGCTACTAATTTTATCACATAGATTAACTGTTGAGATGAATACCTTGCTCCAAACAACAGCAATTCGGCCTCAGAAGGTGGAAGTACTAAACTGTAATATTAAACTAATTTCTCTAGAGAATAATCAAATAATATTGTCTAAACATAATACTTTAAAATAGAATAAAATGGGAAATAAAGAAGAAGGAAATATGGATGAAGGAGAATTTACTTCCTATAATGCAAGACTATCATTATTCTTTATATTTACATTTGTTGTTGTTAGGTATTGTGAAGTTGCCTGCAACTCATACTGACCCTATGTACAATAATGCTCAAGCCTGCCCTATATTAAGCCAATCTCACTGTCTCTAAAACACTTGTGACTATGACCCCAGTCACTGTGTCAATCCATCTCATCCAGGGTCTTCTTTGTCTGCATTATCCCTCCACCTTTCCAAAAATGATATCTTTCTCCAATGACTTGGTCCTTCAGGCAACATGCCCAAAATATGTCAGATGGAGCTTCAAAATCCTTGCCTCCAGAGAGCAACTTGGTTTAACCCTGTCTAGGATAGACCTGTTTGTTCTCTTCACAGTCCATGGTATGTTCAAACCTCTTCTTTAGCACCACAACTCAAAAGCATAAATTCATCTTCTGATAATCTTGCAAATAATTGCAAACACCATGGCCTGGATCAAGTGTACCTTAGTCTCTAGACTGGCATTTTTGCATTTTGAACCATGCAGTGTTTCCTTTCTCTGATCTAATGACTGTCTTCTGGGCCAAGTATAGGTTGCACATAATAAGCACAAGCAGGTATTCTCAGAATCCCATTCTTCACAAAGTAGTTCTTTCTTGAGTTCAAGTAACTTTTGGACAATCTTCAGTAGGATTTTGCTTGAGTGTGATACTAGTGATATCATTCAATAATTTCTACACTCTGTTGGATCACATTTTTTAAAATGAATATAGCTTTTCATAGTATTCAGGTATTATCAACTTCTTTTTATCTGGTTTACAGAATCCTATAGGGTCTCCACAAGAAAAAGACTGGCAATCCAATTACAAAATGGACAAAAAATGGAAAGAATTTTCACAGAGGAAGATATTTGGATGACCAACAGACACATGAAGAAATGCTCAAAATCACTGGCTATAAGAGAGATATAAACCAAAACCACAATGAGATACCATCTCACTCCAGTAGCAGTGGCAAAATTTAACAGGACAGCAAGTAATAAACGTTGGAGAGGATGTGGTGAGATAGGAACTCTTATACATTGTATAATGGTACAACCACTCCAGAAGGCAGTTTGATGTTTCCTTGGAAAGCTGAACACAGAAATTCCTTATGACCCAGCTATTCCACTGCTTGGAATATATGCCAAGAAAATGAGAACTGAGACACAATGGAGATTTATATACTAATGTTCATAGCAGAATTATTCACCAGTATGAAAACAGCCCAAATGTCCAACGGCATGGAATGGATAGAATAATTACGGTATATTCACATAATGGAATGCAACACAGGATACAGGAGCAATGATTTGTAAATTACTACCTAACTTGGAAGGAACTGGAGAGCATTGTGCTGAGTGAACTAAGTCAGTCCCATAAGGACAAGTATAAGACCATTATTATAGAACGTGTATGAGAATCCAAAGGGAGGAGAGGGGAGCGGAGGGATGAGAATGGGTTGGGGGTGGTGATGAAGAGGTTAATCATAGGGTTGCACAGTTTGATGGGATGAGGGTGGTGGGAGGGTAAGGGAAATTAGAAAGATCTGGTGTGAAAAACAATGTATGCAAATTTTTTTTAGAAAACCAGTATAAAAACAAAATGTTATTTAAAAAAGTTGGTAGAAATCATCTATTTCTAAAACAACTATGATATATCATCTCACGCCAGTCAAAATAGCAAAATTTAACAGAACAGCAAGCAATAAATGCTGGCGAGGTTGTGGAGAAACTGGAAACCTTATTCACTGTTGGTGGGAGTG
>NW_006399762.1:22653216-22664408 GCF_000299155.1 Elephantulus edwardii
GAGGGTGGAGAAAACAGTGCAACAATGAATGAATGAAAACCCAAAATCTCTGTAAATGTTCATTAAAACTAATAAAATTTAATAAAAAAAAAAGTCATCTATTTCTCCTGTTTGGCTCTGGGTTGTTGGTGTGTAAATGTGAATAATGGTGATATTGACATGTGTTCCTTGCATGTGTATAGATATTATTCTGTCATTCACAGTATTGTATTTCAAGATGGATCTGTATGTGGAAATGTCTTTTCTAACTTATGTGTGTGATCTCATTTTTCCTTACTTTTTCATTTCTGGTATAGGCGTATATTATATAATTGTCTGATTAAAATGCCTCATGCCAGTCCATCTCATTTCACCAGTGCCTATTATGTCAATGTTTATACATTCCATTTCTCTCCTAACAAGATCCGTTTTACCTGCATTTATGCTGGTCACATTTTACATCCTAATAAGTAGAGTCTGTTTGCAACTCTTCCTCCTCCATTGTGTTTTCCAACTAGAGGACTCAGCCTCAGGCGCCATATCTGCTAGCTTGACTTAAGCGTGCTCTGTTGTGCATAGGGTTTTCAAAGGCCTGTTGTTTCAGAAGTGGGTGGACAATCCTTCTCACGGATCTGCCTTATTTAAAATATTCAACTTAGAACAATATCTGGCGGAGAAGCATTTTACCCAGAAAAGCAGATGAGATACATTATCCAATTGCAAAAGTAACTATTTAAGTGCTGGTCCCCAAACACCATCAGTCTTGGTGCCTGTGATTTGGTCTCACCCCTGTCCTGATGTGCCAGCATCCACTTTCTCCAGCATCCACTTCGCTCCTCCCCTCCCAACTCCTGTCTTGCCTGTCAGCACTCCCCTTCCCCTTCCTCCCAGCAAACCCTAAATATGGTGGCTTAGGCCTCTAGTCACTTCTGTGATGCTTGTCTGTCCTGTAGCCACTGCTCCACTGTCTTGAGGCTGCCACGAGCACTGCTCCATTCCCTTGTGCAGATGCTTCCCAGCTGCAGATGTACTCTTTTAAGCAGTCTCTGCCCACTGCTGCTCACAAAACAGCTGACTGTCTCCAGCTCCCCTCTCTCACGTCTCAGTTGACCAGCAGCAGCACTGGTACTTCGCATTGCTGGTGCCTCAAGCTTTTCAAGTATGGTGGCCCTTTGCAAGGAATAGCCTTTCCTATCAACATTCATAAAGTAGAAGAGATGAAGTTTCAAGTTTCATTGTCCCAGCCTTTAAGGAGCACTCTGGCTGTGCTTTTCCCAAGACATACTTGTTCATTCTTTTGACAACCTATTGAATATGCAGTATTCTTCTTCAACTCAACACTACAACTCAAAGGCATTGATTCTTTTTCTGTTTTCCTGTGTCGTTGTTCAACTTTCAGACACAGGCAAGTAATTGATAAGACCATGGCTTGGATCAGGTGCACCTTAGTCTTTAAACTGTTATGATTGCTCTTTAGCACTTTCAAAAGAGCTTTGACAGCTGAATTTCCCAATGGAACATGTCTTTTAATTTCTTCATTGCTGCTAATAAGAATGTTGATTGTGAAATCATTAACAACTTTTACCTTTTCTCCGTCTATCATGATCTTGTCTATTGGCTCAATGGTGAGGCTTTTCCCCCCTTGATGTTTAGATATAACCTTTATTGAAGTCTATAGTCTGATTTTTTGCAACAAACATTTCAAGTCCTCTTTACTTTCAGCAAGCAATTAAACATAATGCAGATTCCTGATTAATTTTCTTCTGTCCCTGGTGCCATATTCTTTTTCATAAAGGCTAGCTTCTCAAATTATTTTCTCAGCCTAGGACAAAAACCAAGGACTATAAAATTCATTACAGAAAAGCTAGGAACAACACTAGAAGTCCTAATCCACAACATAAACAGTCTTCCCAGTATCCTGGAAAAGCTACAACCAGGAGAAGATAACATAGATGAATGGGACCTTCTAAGACTCAAATCCCTATGCACATCCAAAAACTTCTCCAGTAGGGTAAAAAGGGAAGCCACTGACTGGGAAAAAGTATTCGGTAATACCATATCAGATAAGGGACTTATATCCAGAATTTATGAAATACTTGAGCACCACAACAAGATAAGGGTAAATAATCCAATAGAAAAATGGGCACAGGATATGAACAGGCACTTCACCGAAGACGACATTCAGATGGCTAACAAACACATGAAGAAATGCTCAAAATCCCTAGCCCTAAGAGAGATGCAAATTAAAACAACTATGAGATATCATTTCACCCCAGTCAAAATAGCAAAATTTAACAGAACAGCAAGCAACAAATGCTGGCGAGGTTGTGGAGAAACTGGAAACCTGATTCACTGTTGGTGGGAGTGTAAAATGGTGCAACCCCTGTGGAAAGCAGTATGGCGCTTTCTCAAAAACTTGCAAATAGAGATACCATTTGACCCAGCAATACCACTACTGGGAATATACCCTGAAGAGACCATAGCTGACATCCAAGCAGATATATGCACACCCATGTTTATTGCAGCTTTGTTCACAATAGCAAGGAGTTGGAAACAACCTAAGTGCCCATCAACAAACGAATGGCTAGAGAAGCTGTGGTATATTCGCACAATGGAATACTATGCTGCATTAAAAAACAAGGAACTCATGCAATATTATTCAAAATGGTTGACTCTGGAGAACACTATGCTGAGTGAAATATCCCAGTCACAAAAGGACAAATATTGCATGATGCCACTGTTGTAGAATGGGACTGTCCTTGGGGTTGGGGAGAGACTGAGTAAGATGGGTTCAATAATGTATACTGCACTGAAACAGAGGAGGGAGAGAACCGTTTAAAAGAGAGATATAACTGGGTATTTCTGTCATCACAGGAGACTAGAGCGAGGGCTACATAGTGGAGGGGACCTGGGGGAGGGTTTGTAAAACAATGAAAGAATCTTTTCTTTTAAAAAAAAATTATTTTCTCAGTGTACAGGATGAGTAGGTAAGGAGACAGAATACAGTCTTGAGGTACATCTTTATTTCAAACCATGCAGTTATCCTTTGCTTAGCTGCCCATTAGCTTCTTGGTCTAGATAGAGGTTTTATATGAGCAACATTTTGTGTTCTGAGATTCCTGTTCTTCTCAATATTAGCCATAATTTGTTATGATCCACATTGTCAAATATCTTTACATACTCAATAAAACATAAATAGAATCCATCTGGTATTCTAGGCTTACAGCTATAATATATCTGACATCAGCAATAATATTCCCATGTCATTGCATCTTCTTATTTTATTATTTTATTATTTTGCGTGTGTGTGTGTGTGTGTGTGTGTGTGTACCGTAAAATCGGATCTGACTGGTACAGAAGAAGATTGTCCCTCCTTTCCCGGCAGAGCATCTGGTGGATTTGAACCATGCACCTCTGGGATTGCACTGCAGCTTCTTGCCACTAGGCCACCAGAGCTCCCCCATTGCATCTTCTAAACTACATTGTTGTTGGTGGTGTGCACCTCCAAGTCAGAACCAACTCAGAGCTGATACTACAGTGGGAAGCTGTAAATTGCATGGTTAGAGATTGCTTATCTTTCTCCTGTGGAATAGCTGTTGAATTTGAACTGAGTGTCTCCAGGTTGGTAGTACATGCCTTATCATTAAGCCAACAGAGCTCCCTTCAAAAATGTTTTAAGGGAGCTCTGGTGACCTAGTGGCAAGAAGCTGAGATGCAATCTCAAAGGCACATGGTTTGAATCCACCAGATGCTCCTTTGGAGAAGGAGGGGCAATCTCCTCCTGTACCAATTAGATCTGATTCGATGGTACAAACACAAAAAATAATTTTAAATAATAAATGAAAATAATTTTGAAATTTTTGAAGAAAGAGAAAATTTTATGAAGAACTTTAAATAATCTCCCTTAAAGTCCCTATTCTAATGTAATGGATAGTATGTTTATGAAAACTCTAAAAACCCCCGAAGTTCCCATTCTACCAATTGGTAAGACTAAGGAAACACCAACAGCAAAGTGCTTTTATTTCCCTAATTACAGATATTTTAATTGTGTATGGTTACATCCTGCATTTGTGTCTTTGGGCATAAGTGTGTACTTATAAATAATATGGTCACTTTAGCCTATAATATAAATTTAAAATACTTTGCAAATTGAAATTCTGCACGCTAAAGAGTTCTTTTCATTTTGTAAAGCCTATAGAGGTCACCAGGGAGCTCTGGCGGCCTTAAGGAGTGGTGGTGCCAACCTCAAGGCAGGCATTTCAAATCCACCAGCTGCTCTGTGGGAAAAAGATGCAGTTCACAACCTCTTGTGCAATTTAAAGCCACAGAAAACTCACTGGATATTCAGTTATGAATTAGTTCTGCTTTCATAGCACATAAAAAATAACAACATAGATGTCAACAGAATTTCACCCTTGTTCTGTGTAGATTATAACATTGTCATTACCAATTACTGCAGGAAAATTGAGAATTATACAGGCAGATGATATTATCACAAAACTGCAGTTCTTCTGCCTACCACTACAAAGTTATCTTGGAGGTAAGGGTTATTAGGGTGAAAACAGAGTTATTATATATTGGTATATGGGAGATATGGAGTATAGACTTTCCAAATCTCTCTCAGGGAAGAGAAGTTTTGAGGGAATATTTGTAGTATTTCAGAATATTAGGCTAAGTGTAGGGAAAGGAGGAAAAAGCAAGGTTATTTTAGAAGAGGAGATGTTATGCAGTTCAAGAGGAGCATGCACCTGGCCTATCAAAATGACATCTCTCTAAGTTCTTAGTCATCACAGGACATGCAACGTGGGTCTCTTCCTGGCTGTTCTCTCTAGAACTCTTTTTACCTCTGCATACACAGAACACTTGAAAGCTTTTTTAAACAACTCAAACAAGGAATTGTGCTAGCAATATTGGAGGACATTATGAAGGAACATCTTGGGCTGCCAGTATGAGCTGAATTCCAGGTTATTGATGAAGGGCCTTTTGATGAAGGGTTATTGTTTACGGGCCTTTTGATAACTTGCGATCTTTTGGTAACTGCTTGATCCGACATGTCTGGGGAGGGGTGCAATAACTTGGTTAGAAAAGAGAGAGGGGAGCTCTGGTGGCCTAGTCGGTAAGGAGATGTGCTGCCAACCCAAAGGAAGGCGGTGCTAATCCACCAGTTGCTCCGTGGGAGAAAAATGGATCATTTCCTCCCATGTGATTTACAGCCTCAGAAACTATACTAATGGGTCAGCTATGAGTCAATTCAGACTCAACAGCACGTAACAACAATGACAACAGAAAAGAAAGGCAGTCCTTCTAAAAGTATATCATATAAAGGGGAAAACAAAATGGGAAAATGAGAAAATTTATAGCTTCTAAAAATCTGTGCTGGGTCATCTATAAATTGGTTCCAACTCAATAACAATGAATTGGGTTTTTGTTGAGAGAGAAAGTGAATTTTGCTAGAATAATCATGTAAATATTGAATGTAGTCTATACCCCCAAGGAAATTTCTCTTTCGATTGATTGCATGCTTTCCCATCAGATCATAATACAGAGGATGATAACATCGTATCTGTCAAGCCACTGAGAATTATAACCTTCCCAAGTTGACATAAAATATTAATCATCACTTGACACAATTGATATTTTAAAAGAATTGCAATGGTAAGGAGGAAAGAAAACATTAGATACCTTGTTTCTCTAAACTAATAGGGTGTAATTTCTATTTTCCCCATTTGAACGTGAGACTTTAAAGAAATAATACAAAGAATTTTTTATACTTTAAAGAAATAATACAAAGAATTTTTTATTTCTTTTTTTAAATTTTTCTACTAGTTTATTTACAAAATTTGAATGCATTGTTTTCAAGAACAAATGCTTTCTATTTCCCTCAATACCCCCCACTCATCAAACTGTACAACCCCATAATTAATCCCCCTGTCCCCCTGCACATCCTCATCTCTTTGCTTCCAACCTCTCCATCCCTCTTGGATCCTTATACTCATTCTACAATAATGGTTTTATACAATATTTATCCTTGTGGAACTGAATTACTTCACTCAGCATAATGATCTCCAGTCCCTCCCAAGTTAGGTGATAATTTACAAAATCATTGCTCCTGCATGCTGCATAGTATTCCATTGTGTGAATGTACCATAATTTCTCAGTCCATTCATTCGTGGTTGGAAATTTGAGCTGTTTCTATGTTCTTGTGATGGTGAATAATGCTGCTGTGAACACTGGTGTACAAATCTCCATTTGTGCCTCAGTTCTCATTTTCTCAGGGTATACTCCCAAGCCAAAGAATCAAATGCAAGAATGGTTGCCCATGGTGGACAGTGTTTGGTGAAGCTCCCCGATTAAAACAAGCTTGGAAGCAGGAGTGGCATCCACTTCCACAATAGCTTGCCTCTGGAAACTCTATGAACTTGGAGAAAGGACGAAAGTTATACAGAAGGTGTCCAGGACTTTCATTCATAGGGTCACTATTAGTCGCCTGCAACTCGACATCACTTAACACCAACAACAACAACACATTCCAAGTAGTGTAATTTTTTTGTTTGTTTCCAGAACTCAAGGGAAATAAAGATGAAATATAGAAATGTAGACAGAGACAAGAGTGGGGGAACCAAATAAAGAAGAGTGAAGAAAACCAAAGATGTGTTGTTGTTATTGCATATTATAGACTGGGAACAGACCCACGGCTGACCTCAGGAGAGTTTTCAGAGACAGTAAATCATATGGGAGGAGATTGCCATCCTTCTCCCAGGGAGCAATGGGTGGCCTTGAACCACACGCCTTCAGGATTGCAATGCAGCTTCTTGCTACTAGGCTATCAGACCTTCCACAAAGATGCATGGAAACAAATAATTCAAAGGACTGACAGACAACAAGGGAGCTCTGGTGGCCCAATGGTAAGGAGTGGCACCATCATTTGAAAGGCACACAGTTCAAATCCACCAGCTGCTCCAAAGGAAGAAGATGGGCAGTCTCTTCTCATAAAGCTTACTGCCTCTGAAAACCCACTGGAGGGTCAGATATGAGTTGGTTCTTACTTGATAGTACATAACTACAGACTGCATGACCTCGGACTCCTTGACCTTGAGATCAGGACTAGTTAGTGTCTGGCTATCTCTGCTAACCACTCTCAAAGTGATCACAATGGAATGTCCTAGCTAGCATGGGAGAAAATGTGGAACTCAAAATCATAAAAAAGGCAAGGTTTATTGATCTGATATAAACTAATGCAACTCCTAAGATTATGGCTTTTATTCATCTTTCAAGTCTGAAACCAATTTTGTCCCTGTGTCTCAAATTTAAGTTAAAGAATAAACCAGGAACAATAATCTGAGGGAGAATGAGATGCACTCCTCAGAAAAGTCAACATATGAGATCAAAAGGATAATATGTGCCTAGGGATAAAGCTCAGAAAGCAAGTACTGATAGGAGAGAGGGGCTCGTGGAAATATTAAACACAGGGTGGAAGTGAAAAGAGTGCTCTTATAGCACAGGAATTATAATCAGTGTCATAAAATGAATGCATATGAATTGTTGAGTGGAGAATCAATTTGTTTCATAAATTTTCACTCAAATCACAAATAATTTTTAAAAAAATATTGTCTCCAAATTCTTGGTAGCTCCATACCTGACAGAATGAATCCCCTGGCCCTGGGCCATCTGCATGATCACCTCTGGATGAGATTGTCATACTCCAGAGGGTCTTTTTTTTCCCCAATCATCTTAGTCTTACCCAGTGCTCACTCAAATTGCATATTGTCATAATGATATTCATCACTTTCTGACATGTTACTGTTGTTGTTGTTGTTGCTATGTGCCATCAAGTTAGAATGGAGGCATAGATGACTGTCTAGTGGGTTCTCAGAGGCTGTAAATTTCCTCAGAGAAGAGTGGCCATTTTTATCCCACAGAGTAACTGTGGATTCAAACCACTTACCTTTGTGTTGTCCGCATACCTCCTCACCCACTAGGTCACTAGAACTTTCTCACATTCTAACTTTGTCCCTGGCATATTATGCTATTAAATCAGAAGGCCACAATATCTCCAGTAATATGTATGCACCAGTAGCTCTGAGAAAGAATTTCAAACTGTCTCCTCTTGCCAAGATGTAGAGCCTCAGAAACTTAATGGTCACAATGAATTGCAATCTACTCGATGGCAGTGAGAAAATACTACACGATTTTCTTGTTTGTCCTTCTCCTCCTGTGAAGGAAACTGTGAAGCATAGTCCTCAGGGAGTTTTGCTATTGACACCTTTGGGTGTTTGGATCCACCAGTGATATCAAGGGGAAAAGGACGAACAAGCTTCTCCTGTGCAATTTCCAGCCTCAGAAAACCCACTGAAGGATCAACTTTGAGTAGATTCTGGCTTGATGGCAATGAGTGAGTGAGTAACAGCTCCAGAAGGAGCCACACGTACAGAAATCATCGTGTAGTTTCATTCATGGATTCATACTTGCGGGAGGGAGGACCCAAACAAACAAAAGCAATCCAAACCTAAGGCCGGGGATTCCAAGTCAGAGGAGAGATTCGGTAGGACGAGTTGAACTGCCCACGGAGTTTCCAAGACTATAAATCTTTACAGAAATGACTACCTCATCTTTCTCCTGCAGGGAGGCTAGTGGATTTGAGCCTTTTGGCTAGCAGACTGACTTTTGATCCACGGCACCACTTGGGCTCCACTGAAAACATATTAAGCTTCTACATTTCACTTGAAATATTGTGGTACTTAATAGTTTTTTAAAAGAAGTAAATTAATTAAGTGCAAAAAAAAAATACCCACACAAAAAGTTCTAACCTACTTCTCATCTTTTTTTCCTATTTCAATATTTATTTTTTCTATGTTTTAGTCAACCAGTAGCACACCCATTATTGGTTAGTTTTTACAGGGGAGAAAAACCACCCTCCTAGCTAAAAAGGAAATACAAAATGTTTGGTTTTTGTCATAGTTGTCAGATGTCGTCTAACTGACAATAAATCATAGTGACCCTGTGAACACCATCTCTGAGCCTTGCCTTATTCTGCACTATCTTCAACCATCTCTGATTTCTCAAGCCCCTTGTTACATTCACTGTGTCAATCTTTCTTGCTGAGGGTCCAGAAAAAGCATTTTAACTCTATGTCACTCATGCAAATGACAATGCTTTAGAAGAATGTTCATTTCTTTCTCATTCACAGTCTTTTCCAAAGTGAGGGCTTGCCTGTTTCCAAGGAAGTGAAGATAGAATAGCACCACCTGCTGTCAGACTGCTGATATTGACCAAATAACGAAGTTAGGCCTTTAAGTTTGTTTTCCCAGTGGAGACCTGAAAAGCCAGGGTGATAGTGGGCATATATTAGTGGTGATTAATTTTATAAAGCAGTGTATTTGGACATGTTGCTAGGAGGTGCTATTCTTTGGGGAAAGAAATGATGCTGAGAAGGGTGGAGGGTCGGCGAAGGAGAGGAAGACTCCAGATGGATTGAAAGGGTGACTGACTGCTGCAATGGGCTCTTGTATGTCAGGAAGTGTGAGGATGACGCAGGACAGAACACGGATCAGAACTTTTGTTCATAGGATCACTGTGAGTTGTACTGAACTCGACAACACTTAACAACAATAACACATGCGAATGATTATATGAAACACAATGTGAATGAAGAAGTGTGTGAAACACAATGCATATGAATTTTGTATGCAAACTAATATAATTTTCTAAGTTACTTTTTAAAGAAAAGCCAAAAACCAAAACACTGTTCTATCTACTGTGTTGTTGTCACTTACTGTTGATTTTGACTTGTGACAACAGCACATGTGCAGAGTGCTATTGCTCCATACAGATTAGAATCTGTGGCCTCTCAGAGTAAATCACTGGGACTATCTTCAGAGGCACCTCTGGGAAAGTTTGAACTGCAAACCTTTTGACTCATGGTGGAGTATTTACCTGGATTCATGGCCCAGCATTTCCAGATCTCTCTCATAGCAAAGAACTGACGGGGGAGAGTGGGGAGGAAACTCTGGCAGCCTAGAGGTAGGAATCCAGCTGCATGGTGTCCCATCTGTATCAAAGTAGAACTATGCTCCAAGAGCAGTTTTAATAGTTGAAGATGACCAAGTCTTTCTTCCTAGGTGCCTCTAAATGGACTCCGCTCTCCAATCTCAAACACTTTCTCCAGCCTAATCGGCTACTCCGGAGTAGTATATCATATGATCATCTGATTCAAAATGCCCCATGCTGGTCCATCTCATCTCACCAGTATGTCAATATTTATGCCTTCCGTTTCCTCTTTAACAATACCTAATTTTCCCACTTTCATGGTTCTCACATTCCATGTTCCAATCACTAGTGTCTGCTTACAACTATTCCTCTTCCTTTGTATTTCCATACTCAGTTGCCTTTTCTGCCATTCTAAGTGTTTTCTGTTGTACATAGGGTTTCCAGAGGCCTGCTATTTTGGAAGTGAATAGCCAATCAATCCTTCTTCCCAGTATATGCCAATCTGAATGTTCAGATCTAGAGAAGTATCCAACAGATAAGCATTTTACAGAAAAAGTGAAAATATATTCCTTATTGTGGAATTAACCATTAGTTTCAGTGTTGTCCCTGCCCTTGGTTCAAGTGCCCTGACCCACTTATTTCTTTGCTCCACCACCCATCAAGATACCCCTCCATTTCTACCCACTTGGTGGAAGATCCATAAACAATCTGAGTTATGCAGATGACACAACCCTGCTTGACGAAACTGACGAGGACCTGAAACGCTTGCTGCTGAGGGTCAAGGACTGCAGCCTTCAATATGGATTGAAGTTCAATGACAAGAAGACAAAGATTCTCACCACTGGACCAATTGGAAGCATCAGGATGGATGGTGAAGAAATTGAGATTGTTCACAGCTTTAGTTTCCTTGGCTCCACAGTCAACACTCTTGACACCAGCAGACAGGAAATTAAAAGACATATTGCCATAGGAAAGTCTGCTGTTAGGGACCTCTCTAAAGTACTCAAGAGCAACGGTGTGTCTCTGGAGACAAAGGTGCATCTGGTACAGGTCACGGTCTTTGCAATCACTTGTTATGCATCAGAGAGTGAGACAATGACGAAGGAGGATAGAAGGAGAATTGATGCTTTTGAGCTTTGGTGTTGGAGAAGCGTACTGAAGGTGCCATGAACTGCTAAGAGAACAAACAGATTCATCCTAGAGAGTGTTAAACCTGGCTGCTCCTT
>NW_006399762.1:22669813-22674577 GCF_000299155.1 Elephantulus edwardii
CTCAGTCCATACTGAAGGCTGCAGTCCTTGACCCTTTGCAGCAAGTGCATGAGGTCCTCCTCAGTTTCAGCAAGCAGGGTTGTGTCATCCGCATAACGGAGATTGTTAATAGATCAAATTTGTCTTTCATCCATTGAAAATATTCAGTCACTCCTCTTTTCAATTCTGTGTCAGAAAGTTCCATGAGCCTTTCTGATTTCAGGGTATCGGCTGCTCTTGTGTCATCCTTTGTGAGTGACATCTTGCTTTGCTCTTGTATATTGTGTGGGATAGTTTGCTTTCTTTGAGACATTGGTATGTGTTCTTGATTTGAAGACAATGCTCTTGAGATCAGATGGGCAGCTACCAAACTTGTGCGTTTCTCTGACTTTATGACTTCAGAAAAATTTCAGTTCAGCACCTGCTAGGGCAATCTCTTATTGGTAAAACAGGTCAAGGTGCTCCTGTTTAAAGGCAAGTTGATTGCCCAGACGTGTAGGCACTGGTGTGGAGCCAAGTGGGGTGAGGCAGGCAAAGGGTTGAGTGATCGCAAGGGCAGGTCAGTCACATGGAGGACCTTGCTCAAACCTCTGCTGCCTCAGTGTGCTCACGACTGGGGTCCTTACTCAAATTCCTGTTGTCTGTTTTCTACCCAGTGGTTTTCTGTGTTCCCTGCCTGGTGGCACTTACACAGGTGACCTCACACAACAGCCCCTCCTCCAGCAGGGTCCTGGATCCGAGAGGATCCAAATAGTTAAGGTCAAGTTCCCACCAACCCACTAGCCTCTGGCTGGTCTGCAGAGTTCACAGAAGCCAGCTGGCTGGCTCGTTTTGGGTGGGAACCCAAGAGAGCTCGGCCAATTTTCCCACCTGTGGGCACACCCTTAGGTGCTCTCCCAGATAATCAGCCCCAGAAAACACAGATAAGATCCTACTGGGCCTTTCTTCTGCCAGGTTAGTTCCACAACAGCTTGGTTGATAGCTCTAGGTGATGGCTGGATCCGCTGTGGTGCCCTGAGGTCACAGGGCTGTGGTGGGGGCTGAGGTGCGTGGTTGTGGAGCTGCAAGGGGGGCGGGGGAGGGGGAGGAAAGCAAGGGACTAGGGGGGTAAGGAGCACAGGGCTTGGACACTACCACCAAGAGGTGGGGGTGGGGCTTGGGCGCTGCTGGTTATTTATGCAGCAGCACCCTGTGTGTTAAGGGTCACACAGGTGTGGGCTGCAGGGGGGTCCCACAGTGTCCGGCAGTCTTTGCTCCTCTGGAGTTCCACCGTGGATGGCTGACTATTGCTCTTCCTGGGTCTCTTCCCGGCCTGTCTGGCGGTGGAACTCCGTCTCTGGCCCTGGCTGCTCCTTGGAGGCAAGGATTCTAGGCTTCGTCTGACATACTTTGGTCATGGTATAAGGAGAGACCAGTCCTTGAGAGGGTGGAGGGCAGGTGCAGGAGGGGAAGGCCCTCTGGGAGATGGATTGATTCAGTGACTGGGGTAATCGGGATGAGTGTGTCGGAGGCAATGAGATTGGCACAGGATGGAGCAGGGTTTATGGCTGTTGTACAGAGGATCGCTATGAGTCGCAAGTGACTCGACGGCACATAACAACAACAACAATCAGCTACTGTGTAAATGTAAATGGCAGCACATACTGGCAGGTCACAAACTGTCTTTGCCATCTGATGGAAACAATTTTTTCTTTTCCTTTTCTAGTCTTCTCCTTTCCTGCTTAAAAATTCATTGAAATTGGCCTAAATGGAGACCTTCTTGTTTTTCCCAATAGAAAGTTACTCCTATATGCATATGATTTATTTTCATAATAATTTTCCATTTTTGACAGAGATTAACATCTCACAAACCCATTTCTCCTTACCCTCCCCATTTTGTATTTGTTAGCTCAGGTCCCAATGCATTTCCTGTCTAGTTTCCTCTGACTCCCTGACCTCATTTTTATCTTCTCCAATCACTTCTTCACACTCCCCCGAAAATAATTTGTGGGTGCTCCTATTCCCTGTTATTCACACGGTATTGAGGACATCAGTTTCAGAAGCTGATGACCACTCTTTCTTTTTAGTCTGCCTTAGTCTCAAAAGGCTGCTGAATCCTGTCCTCCATGGGTGACCATGATGATATTTGAAATATTGGTGAATAGCTATCACCATCACAGCAACATGCAAATCACTACTAACTATCACTAACATACTATCGGAAAAGAGGGAGACCCTCAGCGAGATGAACACAGTGACTGGAACACTGGGCATAAGCATAGTGGATGGTGCAGGATGGGGCAAGGTTGTTCATAGGGTTGTTCCTATAGTTGCTATGAGTCACAGTCGATACAAAGGTGCCCAGCAACAAAAACTTACTCCCTGTTATGGGTGCCTGTAGTAAAAGGAGATAAAATAAAGAACCTCTTCTCTCCTAACTCCAGTACATTATCTATAGAAAATAAAGATTTAAGTACAGGCTTAAAATCATCAAAATGCTTTCAGACTAGACTACTTTTGCAATAATGATCTGTTCTACCACATCAAGGACACGACAACCCTACAGGGTGTTTCTCTCAGCAGTCATAGCCTTTATGGTAATTTCTTAAATTGGAGACTAGTGATTGAGACCATGTTCCTGAAGTTTGGTTAAGTGTTTTTCTAAGTAAACATTTCTTTTCTACTTACTAATAGGAAGGGCAGTTTAAGCACATTGTGATCTCTATGAAGTTATTTTCCGTCAGCTGAAAAATAATTTTCCTTCTGGTTTTTATGTAGTCTTAATGCACAGTGTATAATAAATTCTGAAGCAGGAGTAGCTACAGCATCTAACTGGAAATCTTTATTTAATTTGGGTAGGTGAAGAAAGAGAAATTATAGTCTTACAAATGTGTCACTTGATAGCTTACATGATCACAAAATTATCTTTGCAAAAGATGATTCTTTTGCGCGAGCAAATAATATTTTTATTTATTTATTTAGGAAAATGAGTGTTCTTACTTTTTATAAAATTGCTGATAGCTCCACACTGCAGGAAGGATGTCTAAGTTTATTATTATTAAACACAAAGGTCTAAGCCACCACTTTATTACCAGTTCACAGACACTTCACTGCAACTTCATGATTCCAATAACATTCAGATGTCCTTTGATTAACATTTTGAATTATGTTTTAACATCATGATTATAAAAGAAAAAGTATTTTTAAATTACATTTTAAGGAAGATAGTGGTAATGAATTGTCTTCTGATGATATTCAAAGAGTCTCCCACATCAAATGAAAATTATGTTGTTGTTGTAGCTGTTATGTGCCCTCGAGTCATTTGCAACTCATAGCGACCCTATGTACAAGAGCCCTAAACTCTACTCTATCCCATGGCCTCTGACACACCCATCCTGATTACCCCAGTCACTGAATCAATCCACCTCATAGAGGGTCTTCCCCTCCTGTGCTGTCCCTCTACCCTACCAAGCATGACGTCCCTCTCCAAGGACCTGTCTCTCCTTACAACATGTCCAAAGTATGTCAGACGAAGCCCCAGAATCTTTGCCTCCAAGGAATAGCCTGGTTTAACTCTCTCTAGGATGAATCTGTTTGTTTTCTTGGCAGTCCATGGTACATTCAATACTCTTCTCCAGCACCACAGTGAAAAGGCGTCAATTCTCCTATCCTCCCAAGTCATTGTCCAACTCTCTGATGCATAATAAGTGATTGCAAAAACCATGGCCTGTATCAGGCGAACCTTGGTCTCCAGAGAGACACTGTTGCTCTTCAGTACTTTACAGAGGTCTCTAACAGCAGACTTTCCCATCGCAATACGTTTTTTTTAATTTCCTGGCTGCTGGTGCCAAGAGTGTTGACCGTGGAGTCGAGCAAACTGAAGCTGTGAACACTCTCAATCTCTTCGCCATCCATCCTAATGCTACCGATTGGTCCAGTGGTGAGAATCTTTGTCTTCTTGACATTGAGCCTCAGTCCATACTGAAGGCTGCAGTCCATGACCCTCTGAAGTAAGTACATGAGGTCCTCCTCAGTTTCAGCGAGCAGGGTTGTGTCATCTGCATAGCGCAGATTGTTGATAGATCTTCCAGCAATCCTTATGCCTTGCTTCTCCTCATAGAGCCCAGCCTCTCAGATAATCTGCTCTGCATACATGTTGAAAAGGTATGGAGATAGGACACATCCCTGGTGTACACCCTTCCCAATTTTGAACCATTTTTGGACTTTTGAACCATTTTAAGATGGATCTTAGCTGAAAGCAGGGAATACCAGAAGAATGTCTATCTGTGTTTCATTGATTATGCGAAGGCATTTGATTGTGTGGATCATAACAAATTATGGCTGACTCTAAGAAGAATGGGAATCCCAGAACACTTGATCGTGCTAATGAAAAACCTATACTTGAACCAAGAGGCAGTCGTCAGAACAGAGCAAAGAAACACTGCATGGTTCAAAACTGGGAAGGGTGTATGCCAGGGATGTGTCCTATCTCCATACTTTTTCAACCTGTATACAGACAGATGATCCCAGAGCTGGGCTCTATGAGGAAAAGTGTGGCATCAGGATTGGTGGAAGATCTATCAACAATCTGTGTTATGTAGATGACACAACCCTGCTTGCTGAAACTGAGGAGGACCTGAAGCACTTGCTGCTGAGGGTCAAGGACTACAGCCTTCCATATGAATTGAGGCTCAATGTCAAGAAGACAAAGATTCTCACCACTGAACCAATTGGCAGCATCAGGATGGATGGTGAAGAGATTGAGATTGTTAACAACTTTAGTCTGTTTGGCTCCACAGTCAACAC